>NC_134354.1:585704804-586027929 GCF_048569485.1 Anomaloglossus baeobatrachus | reverse complement strand
ATACAGTACAAACCAAATGTTTAGACACAGCTTCCCATTCAAAGAGTTTTCTTTATTTTCATGACTCTAAAAATTGTAGATTCACATTGAAGGCATCAAAACTATGAATTAAAACATGTGGAATGAAATACTTAGAAAAGTGTGAAACAACTGAAAATATGTCTTATATTCTAGGTTCTTCAAAGTAGCCACTTTTTGCTTTGATTACTACTTTGCACACTCTTGGCATTCTGTTGATGAGCTTCAAGAGGTAGTCACTGGTAATGGTTTTCCAACAGTCTTGAAGGAGTTCCCAGAGATGCTTAGCACTTGTTGGCCCTTTTACCTTCATTCTGCGGTCCAGCTCACCCCAAACTATCCTGATTGGGTTCAGGTCTGGTGACTGTGGAGACCAGGTCATCTGGCGTAGCACCCCATGACTCTCCTTCTTAGTCAAATAGCCCTTACACAGCCTAGAGGTGTGTTTGGGGTTATTGTCCTGTTGAAAAATAAATAATGGTCCAACTAAACGCAGATTACCGGATGGAATAGCACGCCGCTGCAAGATGCTGTGGTAGGCATTCTGGTTCTGTATGCCTTCAATTTTGAATAAATCCCCAACAGAATCACCAGCAAAGCACCCCAACACCATCATACCTCCTCCTCCATGCTTCACGATGGGAACCAGGCATGTAGAGTCCATCCGTTCACCTTTTCTACAAAGACACGGTGGTTGGATCCAAAGATCTCAAATTTGGACTCATCAGACCAAAGCACAGATTTCCACTGGTCTAATGTCCGTTCCTTGTGTTCTTTAGCCCAAACAAGTCTCTTCCGCTTGTTTTCTGTCCTCAGCAGTGGTTTCCTAGCAGCTATTTTACCATGAAGGCCTGCTGCACAAAGTCCCCTCTTAATAGTTGTTCTAGAGATGAGAAGGTGTGTCCAAACTTTTGGTCTGTACTATATATATATACATAAATGTATGTGGTATTGTTAAAAATAAACTAGCTCGTTGGGTAAGTCACCTCCCAAACTCACTGCCAGTTTTTAGAAGACACTTTCTTCAAGCATCGGTACAGGAAAAAGTCTGCATCTTTCAAGAACATCATGAATTTAATACAATTTTTCATTGCATGCATCAAAGTACTCCACTGCTTGCATGTAAAGGCCTTAAAGATGAAGCAGTAATGACATGGTCCCTTCTTCACCAGACCCAAACCCTATTGAGAACTTGAGGGCCCTTCTAAAATGGGAGATTTATGGTGAAGGGAAACAGTCACCTCTCTGAAATATGATCATCAACAGACTAAGAAACTGATGGACTCCATTGATGGAAGGTTTATGACTGTTCTTGCAAAAAAAGAGTGGCTAGATTGGTCACTGATGTTTTGTTTTTTAAAAAATGTGAAAAATGTGTTTTTTTACATGTTCAGATTGGCTATTATTCGCACTTAAACAGATTAAAATAAAGAATTGAGATGAAAATTTCTTGAAAATGGCGGCGGTGCGGGAGTCAAATAATGGCGCCCGGAAAGAGCGCGTATGCAGGTGGAACTCTCAGCTCAAGATTTCATTTGCGCATGCGCCGCCTCCAGCCCATTGATCTCCCAGCTCAGCAGACTTAAGGAAAATGGCGCCCGGAGGTTGCGCGTGCACAGATGACATCTCGGCTTTTCATTGAGCTGATGGCTCAATCTGCGCACATGCCTACTCAATTTTTTTGAAGCAAGCATGGCCGACAGTTTTTAGCTCTTGCTTTCCTCACTCACAGTGCCTGCAGCCAGCATCTGGGACACCCGCCGCACTGCCCGCAGCAGCGCCCTTCTCCACCACTGCCCCTGCCTCCTGTGACCCTGCTCCACCACTGCTGATACCCCTCACCAATAAGACAACACCGGATTGTAAGACGGACCCCATTTTTTTTTATTTTTTTCCTCTAAATTTGGGGTGCGTCTTATAATCCAGTGAGTCTTATAAACTGCAAAATACGGTATTTCATTTAGTTGCTTAATAATTCTGCACACAAATAGTTGCCTCACACTTAGATATTTTTAAAAAGGCAAAGCTTTACTTTTTAATTTGTTATATATTAAGGTTCCGGATTTTTTAACCTTTTGGACTAACCGACAGCACTGTAATTGTTCAATATTGAAGTTAAACATCGAAAATACAAATTTCTTCATAATTGTGCAAGCAGGGTAGTTTATCCAATATGCAATAGTTGTTACAGTCGATAAATACAACCTGGAGTAAGATAAGACCTTTACATATAATACTTAGGGGCAAAGACATGTCAGTGTATTGAGTGACTGACAGGGACTTCTAATGAGAATAGGATAGACTTTGAGTTTACCGTTACCATGTAAAATAGACAATAAACCTGGCTTTATTCCAAACGTAATTGCTTCAAGTATTGGATCATAGAGCAAGCCATGGTCACGCTGAGACATTTGTGATGGATGGTCATTGACGCAGCATGAATAATTATCAATCAAAGAAAGAAGAGGCACTGATAGCTGGAAGGGACATGGCTTGGATCAGCAAAGCAGACAGTGGATTAGTACACATTAAATGACCTGACTTTTTAATCCACCTAAGCTATTTCCTTTTTTAGAATTTGGCTAATTATAAAATCCCTTCTAGAATAAATTACATTGCTATAAACAATGAATTTGGATAGAAGAATTGTTGCATATTTATACCTTTCACAATATTTTTTTGTTCAGTATTGAGTATTAGGAGCTGTGAAAAGAAATACTATAGGAGCAGATATGATCAATGTAAGGGTCCAGTCTCAATATCTTTTGTCATCTTTTTTCAGTCCTTTTAACTGTACATGTCACACTCCAAAACTTCAAGTTCTGCATGATCTAACAAGTGTGATTGACAAATTTCATACATATGACATGGTTGTTAACAGGGAAGAAAATACTTGATGATCTCCAATGCTAACGTATCACTGATTTGACACAATCTTTCTTAAAATAAAACCAGATTTGACACAAACTCCATCAAAGTGTTTCTCAGTTATGAACACGGTCGTTATAAAGCAGAGAGGTGAAAATCAGAATGTACTAAAATGTTCCTCCTTATTTATCTACAACATTGCAGACAACTGAATATTAGTCTCTAAAAGAGAAATTGGCCGGAGGTGATCGGCAGACAGTCCATACATTTATTATTCTTATTTATATAGTATCATCATATTTCACAGTGTTTTACAAACATCATCGTTGATGTACCCATTGGGGATCACAGCCTAAATTCTCTATCAGTATGTCTATGAAATATGAGGGTGCAACTATGTCTTATCTATTTACCGTCGAATATTATAAATGTGTGTGTTGATATTTAATTGTTTTAAGGAAGAATAGGTTCTGGATGAAGCAGAGTTATGACTGTTTATCAGGTTGGCAAATGCGGCCACCTAGCGGTCAGGTTAGCAGGCGGTAGAGCGAGATTTAGAGGAGATGTTAGATACGATAAGGTTAAAGTAGTAAAAGGGAGGAGTGACAGATGATAGGGCGTATGGAGGTCCAAGAGGAAGTCAGTCGAGAAGTGGGTTCAAAGTGAGAAGAGGTGGCCTTGGTGATGGGGCCAGTCAGGGAAAGCTGAGGTAACCTTTGGGGGTCCGGAACCTACGGCTTCCCCCAGCGAGCTTAAAGAGTCATCCATCTAGAGAAGCAATAGGGGGCCCAGAAATGAAAAAGATGTGTGGTATTAGGGAGAAGGAGGTGCAGACCCCAGAGTATTGAGGATAAGGTTTGAAATAAAAGGGGACAGAACAAAGAGTAGTACCCCACAAAGAGAGAAAGGAAGTTCATGTCTGTCATAACGGTGTGAACAATAAAAGTAAACAAAATTGCTTAACAAGAGAACTCTGGTGTTTCGTGTCTAACTACCCGATGGCATTGACGACTGGCAGCATTGGGTGATGAGCACCGGCTTGAAGCAACAAATGTGTGTCATGCACCCCGCCCAAAGCCATGTTTGCACACGGAATCTCCAGGGTAAAGGAGAGTGGCGCCCATGTGACCTGTGGCCAGCCCATTCCTACCAGAGGACACTAGACTACCAGGAGGAAAGCAGCGCAAACACAGGAACAGACAAGCACATATAAACTCCTTATAGATGTTGTGCTTGTTTGGATTTAAACCCAATAGCAGCAGTTAGGTGCAGGTAGAAAGCATGAGTGCAAAAATTCTGTCGGTGTAAGTGTATGTAGGTGTGGGGATTGTAAGGAAAAATATCTTTGCACATAAGCTGCTTCCTGTACATTATGTGGCCACTGTTCATATACTCTGTTTCCACTGACCCCCGGTCTCAAAGACTGCTCACCATTTCTCCCCATTTTCTTACAGTTAAGCCTGTGCAATTTCACAATCGATCACACCCGCCCCCGTCGTTTGTTCGTCACGGGCAAATCGCTGCCCGTGTCGCACAAAGTCGTGAAACCCCCATCACACGTACTTACCTGCTGAGCGACCTCGCTGTGGGCGGCAAACGTCCATTTCCTGAATCGGGGGGACATTCGGCGTCACAGCGACATCACACAGTCGCCGTCCAATAGAAGCGGAGGGGCGGAGATGAGCGGGACGTAAACATCCCGCTCACCTCCTCCCTTCCGCATTGCTGGCCGGAAGCCGCAGGACGTAGGTAAGATCTGTTCATCGTTCCCGGGGTGTTACACACTGCGATGTGTGCTACCCCGGGTACGATGAACAACCTGACGTTCAATTCATGAGGAATGAACGACGTGCATGCTATGAACGTTTTACCATTCATTCGAAATCACATGTAGCTGTTACACACTACAATGTACCTTACGATGCCGGATGTGCGTCACTTACGATGTGACCCCGCCGACACATCGTAAGATATATTGTAGTGTGTAAAGCGGGCTTTAGACGTTAGGGAAGGTGCCGCCACGGGTGCTGCCTCTTGAGCTGCTGCCAGGGTTGCTAGACAGTTAGCATAGCTAGAGGTTTAATGATAGGTAGTTGAGATAGATAATGTAAACATCCCGCCCACTTCCTTCCTTCCGCATTGCCGGTGAGAGCCGTGGGATGCAGGTAAGCAGAGTTCATCGCTCCCGTGGTGTCACACGGAGCGACGTGTGCTGCCACGGGAACGATGAACAACCGGCACAAGTAAAAATAAACTATATTATGAAACTGAGCGACGAGTACATGACTCATGATTTGTGAGCGATACTGCGTCGCTCAGAGGTTTCACACGAGACGACGTAGTGTATGATGCCGGATTTGCGTCACGAAAACCGTGACCCCGACGATGCATCGCACGATCCGTCGTCTCGTGTAAAGCACCCTTTAGTCTTCCATAACCTCTTTCAGACCTTTTTCTTCTATTTATTTCCCATAGAAACCTTCCTCTTCCACTCCAGCCAATGATCTCAGTTATATGTGACTTGTATGTCATCATCCCTATTAGAAGTAACTGTGATATAGCAAGAACCTTGCAAACAGCAAATTCACCATGGTAATATGCTTGGTGAAAGATACGGGTCCCATTACATAGCTGAGACCCTCTTCCTAATTCCTAAAGTCACTAAGTGGCAAGCCATTTTACCGCTTTGTGACAAGGCTCTTGATGGCATTATGAGCCATACTGCCCTGACGGCAGCCCTGTGTACATGACTTAAAAAAATGCCTATTTTCCTCCAAAAACAGTGGTTACATCTTTTCCCAATTATTGTCTGGTATTGCAGGTCAAGGCTATGTAAACAGTTTGTCCAGAATGGTACAAAAGTCAGCAGTCACTCTGTGACTGCAAATTACCAAATTCTTTGCTTTCACGAATCCTCGGTATTGCCATTTCAAAAAATGTACATATTGCAGTCAAATGCTGACTAGATCTATTTGAATTCTCTCTATAACAGTGAATTGAGAGCTGTATGTATCTAATTATCACATGACTGAAAATATGTGTAGAGTGGCGTGGGCAGTAGTTGTGGGCAAGGGATTGACTCCGCATGCCCCAGTCCACTACAAGAAATACATAATCCTGGCTGGGTGTATGCACTTGTATCGTATGGGCTGTGAACCCATGCAGGTCACATACTGCTACTGATGTCAACTTGCCAGGACCCGATGACGACTCGTACTCATAAGGAGACCAACAGTGCATTTCAAACAAGAACTCTTTATGCAACAGTTCATTTTTTTGCAACAACTTTACACTTTAGATAATGGGCACATACTGTATTTTCAAGCACACTACAGTTCTACAAGGCATATAAAGACACAATCTTAGTTCTTGCTGGGTTGCTTTAGGGCTTACTGGTCCTGTAAGTGTCAGCACAACAGCGTACAACCAGTGATGTTCACTTTCCCTTGCAGCAGCTCCACATTAAAGGCCCAGTCACACACAACGACTTACCAGCGATCCCAAAAACGATGCGACCTGATAGGGATCGCAGGTAAGTCGCTGGGAGGTCACAGGTGAGATGTCACACAGTCAGATCTTACCAGCGATGCAGGAACAATACAGGTCGCAGTAGCGACCTGTATAACGATCTCAGCAGTCACTGTGACCCTGTCACACAGTGTCAAACACAGCGATGTGTCCTGCCCAGCAGGACATCACCTTTGAAGAAAATGGCCTGGACCATTCTGCAATGACTAGCGATCTCACAGCAGGGGCCTGATTGCTGGTAGGTGTCACACATAACGAGATCGCTAACTGGATCGCTACTGTGTCACAGAAACCGTGACTCAGCAGCGATCTCGCTAGCGATCTCGTTATGTGTGACGGTACCTTAAGTCTCCTTACAGAGGTAAAGATTAGAGTTGAGCGCGGTTCGTGGTTCGTGGTTCTCCAGTTCTAGGCTCGAGTGATTTTTGGGCTGTTCGAGATCGAACTAGAACTCGAGCTTTTTGCTAAAAGCTCGATAGTTCTAGATACGTTCGAGAACGGTTCTAGCAGCAAAAAGCAGGGCTTTTTACAGCTACAGTGAGCAGGAGCCATCGCTGGCAGCCTGCCACAAGCTGGTAACCAAGATAAACATCGGGTATCCAAGCAAAGCGCTTTGGTTAGTAACCCGATGTTTATCTTAGTTACGTGCAGGAAGCCCACACTTCCCGCTCAGCTCGCTCCACCCCCTCCTGCCCGCGGCATGTACACATACATACACATACACAAACACACACACACACACACATCCACCTCCCCCCCCCCCGCCCGCCCGCCCGCCCGCTCGCTCGCTCGCTCGCTCGGCTTACCTGCGGTGATGAAGTCCCGCCATCCCGACCTCAGCGCTGTCACTATCCTCCATGGCCGCCGCTTGTCACATCACCTATCGCTTCCGACCCGAGACTGACACTGGCGGTGACGTCACGGACCTCTCGCGATACTTGATGTGAAGGCGCCGGTCATTGACCTCAGTGACAGGGGCTGTCAGTGTGCTGGAGATCAGTGCAGGTAATGTACCTCGCTGACAGCAGCACTTGTCATCCCCTGCAGTGACCTGGGCTGACCCATTGATGTTAGCTCAGGTCACTGCACTGCTCTCCCAGCCAATGGGGAACATCCTGCTCTTCATTGACTGGGACAGTGTGCATCGTCATGGCAACCCCTTGGATTACACCAGACCTGGATTTGTTTTTCAATCTAATAAATTGGTTAAAGAGGGAATGTTTTGGGGAGTGTTTTTTCAAATAAAAATGTGTTTGTCGTCTATTTTTTTTTATTACTGACTGGGTTGGTGATGTCGGGTGTCTGATAGACGCCTGACCTCACCAACCCCAGGGCTTGATGCCAGGTGACATTACACATCTGGTATTAACCCCAAATATTACCCCGTTTGCCACCGCACCAGGGCGCGGGATGAGCTGGGGCGAAGCACCAGGATTGGCGAATCTAATGGATGCGCCACTTCTGGGGCGGCTGCGGCCTGCTATTTTTAGGCTGGGGAGATTCCAATAACCATGGACCTCCCTAGTCTGAGAATATCAGGCCCCAGCTGTCTGCTTTACCTTGGCTGGTGATCCAATTTTGGGGGACCCCTACGTGTTTTTTTTTTTAATTATTTATTTAATTTAAAATAACAGCGTGGGGTGCCCTCAGTTTTGGATTACCAGCCAAGGTGAGGTTGCCAGCTGTGGTCTGCAGGCTGCAGCCGTCTGCTTTACCCTAGCTGGCTACAAAACTAGGGGGAACCCTATGTCATTTTTTTTTCATTTTTTTGGCTAAATACAAAGCTAAGCACCCCTTAGTGCCACATGAAAGGTACCAAAGGGTGTTCCACTTTTTCTCCATTTTTTTCTCCACTTTCTCTCCACTTTTTCTCCACTTTTTCTCCATTTTTTTCTCCACTTATTCTCCACTTTTTCTCCTCTTATTCTCCACTTTTTCTCCACTTTTTCTCCACTTTTTCTCCACTTTTTCTCCACTTTTTCTCCTCTTATTCTCCACTTTTTCTCCACTTTTTCTCCACTTTTTCTCCATTTTTTTCTCCACTTTCTCCACTTTTTCTCCACTTTTTTCTCCACTTTTTCTCCTCTTATGCTCCACTTTTTCTCCTCTTAATCTCCACTTTTTCTCCACTTTTTCTCCACTTTTTCTCCACTTTTTTCTCCACTTTTTCTCCTCTTATGCTCCACTTTTTCTCCACTTTTTCTCCACTTTTTCTCCACTTTTTCTCCACTTTTTCTCCTCTTAATCTCCACTTTTTCTCCTCTTATGCTCCACTTTTTCTCCACTTTTTCTCCACTTTTTCTCCACTTTTTTCTCCACTTTTTCTCCTCTTATGCTCCACTTTTTCTCCACGTTTTCTCCACGTTTTCTCCACTTTTTTCTCCACTTTTTCTCCTCTTATGCTCCACTTTTTCTCCACTTTTTCTCCACTTTTTCTCCTCTTAATCTCCACTTTTTCTCCACTTTTTCTCCACTTTTTCTCCACTTTTTCTCCACTTTTTCTCCACTTTTTCTCCTCTTAATCTCCACTTTTTCTCCTCTTATGCTCCACTTTTTCTCCACTTTTTCTCCACTTTTTCTCCACTTTTTTCTCCACTTTTTCTCCTCTTATGCTCCACTTTTTCTCCACTTTTTCTCCACGTTTTCTCCACGTTTTCTCCACTTTTTTCTCCACTTTTTCTCCTCTTATGCTCCACTTTTTCTCCACTTTTTCTCCTCTTAATCTCCACTTTTTCTCCACTTTTTCTCCACTTTTTCTCCACTTTTTCTCCACTTTTTCTCCACTTTTTTCTCCACTTTTTCTCCACTTTTTCTCCTCTTATGCTCCACTTTTTCTCCACTTTTTCTCCACTTTTTCTCCACTTTTTCTCCTCTTATGCTCCACTTTTTCTCCACTTTTTCTCCACTTTTTCTCCTCTTATGCTCCACTTTTTCTCCACTTTTTCTCCACTTTTTTCTCCACTTTTTCTCCTCTTATGCTCCACTTTTTCTCCACTTTTTCTCCACTTTTTCTCCTCTTATGCTCCACTTTTTCTCCACTTTTTCTCCACTTTTTCTCCATTTTTTTCTCCACTTATTCTCCACTTTTCTCCTCTTATTCTCCACTTTTTCTCCACTTTTTCTCCACTTTTTCTCCTCTTTTTCTCCACTTTTTCTCCACTTTTTCTCCATTTTTTTTTCCACTTTCTCCACTTTTTCTCCACTTTTTTCTCCACTTTTTCTCCTCTTATGCTCCACTTTTTCTCCTCTTAATCTCCACTTTTTCTCCACTTTTTCTCCACTTTTTCTCCACTTTTTTCTCCACTTTTTCTCCTCTTATGCTCCACTTTTTCTCCTCTTAATCTCCACTTTTTCTCCACTTTTTCTCCACTTTTTCTCCACTTTTTTCTCCACTTTTTCTCCTCTTATGCTCCACTTTTTCTCCACTTTTTCTCCACTTTTTCTCCTCTTAATCTCCACTTTTTCTCCTCTTATGCTCCACTTTTTCTCCACTTTTTCTCCACGTTTTCTCCACTTTTTTCTCCACTTTTTCTCCTCTTATGCTCCACTTTTTCTCCACTTTTTCTCCACTTTTTCTCCACTTTTTCTCCTCTTATGCTCCACTTTTTCTCCACTTTTTCTCCACTTTTTCTCCATTTTTTTCTCCACTTATTCTCCACTTTTCTCCTCTTATTCTCCACTTTTTCTCCACTTTTTCTCCACTTTTTCTCCTCTTTTTCTCCACTTTTTCTCCACTTTTTCTCCATTTTTTTCTCCACTTTCTCCACTTTTTCTCCACTTTTTTCTCCACTTTTTCTCCTCTTATGCTCCACTTTTTCTCCTCTTAATCTCCACTTTTTCTCCACTTTTTCTCCACTTTTTCTCCACTTTTTTCTCCACTTTTTCTCCTCTTATGCTCCACTTTTTCTCCTCTTAATCTCCACTTTTTCTCCACTTTTTCTCCACTTTTTCTCCACTTTTTTCTCCACTTTTTCTCCTCTTATGCTCCACTTTTTCTCCACTTTTTCTCCACTTTTTCTCCTCTTAATCTCCACTTTTTCTCCTCTTATGCTCCACTTTTTCTCCACTTTTTCTCCACTTTTTCTCCACGTTTTCTCCACGTTTTCTCCACTTTTTTCTCCACTTTTTCTCCTCTTATGCTCCACTTTTTCTCCACTTTTTCTCCACTTTTTCTCCTCTTAATCTCCACTTTTTCTCCACTTTTTCTCCACTTTTTCTCCACTTTTTCTCCACTTTTTCTCCACTTTTTTCTCCACTTTTTCTCCACTTTTTCTCCTCTTATGCTCCACTTTTTCTCCACTTTTTCTCCACTTTTTCTCCACTTTTTCTCCTCTTATGCTCCACTTTTTCTCCACTTTTTCTCCTCTTATGCTCCACTTTTTCTCCACTTTTTTCTCCACTTTTTCTCCTCTTATGCTCCACTTTTTCTCCACTTTTTCTCCACTTTTTCTCCTCTTATGCTCCACTTTTTCTCCACTTTTTCTCCACTTTTTCTCCATTTTTTTCTCCACTTATTCTCCACTTTTTCTCCTCTTATTCTCCACTTTTTCTCCACTTTTTCTCCACTTTTTCTCCTCTTATTCTCCACTTTTTCTCCACTTTTTCTCCACTTTTTCTCCATTTTTTTCTCCACTTTCTCCACTTTTTCTCCACTTTTTTCTCCACTTTTTCTCCTCTTATGCTCCACTTTTTCTCCTCTTAATCTCCACTTTTTCTCCACTTTTTCTCCACTTTTTCTCCACTTTTTTCTCCACTTTTTCTCCTCTTATGCTCCACTTTTTCTCCACTTTTTCTCCACTTTTTCTCCACTTTTTCTCCACTTTTTCTCCTCTTAATCTCCACTTTTTCTCCTCTTATGCTCCACTTTTTCTCCACTTTTTCTCCACTTTTTCTCCACGTTTTCTCCACTTTTTTCTCCACTTTTTCTCCTCTTATGCTCCACTTTTTCTCCACTTTTTCTCCACTTTTTCTCCACTTTTTCTCCACGTTTTCTCCACGTTTTCTCCACTTTTTTCTCCACTTTTTCTCCTCTTATGCTCCACTTTTTCTCCACTTTTTTCTCCACTTTTTCTCCTCTTATGCTCCACTTTTTCTCCACTTTTTCTCCACTTTTTCTCCACTTTTTCTCCTCTTATGCTCCACTTTTTCTCCACTTTTTCTCCACTTTTTCTCCATTTTTTTCTCCACTTATTCTCCACTTTTTCTCCTCTTATTCTCCACTTTTTCTCCACTTTTTCTCCACTTTTTCTCCTCTTATTCTCCACTTTTTCTCCACTTTTTCTCCACTTTTTCTCCATTTTTTTCTCCACTTTCTCCACTTTTTCTCCACTTTTTTCTCCACTTTTTCTCCTCTTATGCTCCACTTTTTCTCCTCTTAATCTCCACTTTTTCTCCACTTTTTCTCCACTTTTTCTCCACTTTTTTCTCCACTTTTTCTCCTCTTATGCTCCACTTTTTCTCCACTTTTTCTCCACTTTTTCTCCACTTTTTCTCCACTTTTTCTCCTCTTAATCTCCACTTTTTCTCCTCTTATGCTCCACTTTTTCTCCACTTTTTCTCCACTTTTTCTCCACTTTTTCTCCACTTTTTCTCCTCTTATGCTCCACTTTTTCTCCACTTTTTCTCCTCTTAATCTCCACTTTTTCTCCTCTTATGCTCCACTTTTTCTCCACTTTTTCTCCACTTTTTCTCCTCTTATGCTCCACTTTTTCTCCACTTTTTCTCCACTTTTTCTCCTCTTATGCTCCACTTTTTCTCCACTTTTTCTCCACTTTTTTCTCCACTTTTTCTCCTCTTATGCTCCACTTTTTCTCCACTTTTTCTCCACTTATTCTCCACTTATGCTCCACTTTTTCTCCACTTTTTCTCCACTTTTTTCTCCACTTTTTCTCCTCTTAATCTCCACTTTTTCTCCACTTTTTCTCCACTTTTTCTCCACTTTTTCTCCTCTTATGTTCCACTTATTCTCCACTTTTTCTCCACTTTTTCTCTACTTTTTCTATGGTCGGTCTACCCATTAGCTCTGCCATGCATAGTGTAGCTCTACACCTACTGCACATGTTACTTTATGATTGACATCTCTTTCGTACCAGAGCTGTCTAAGTCTACTCTGACCCCATATTTGTCATTACTATATTGTCCTTGTACTGTATTATGACATTTGTATCATGTGTTTCATTTCTTGCTGTGTTGCAATTTTTTTGCTGCATCCCAATTGTACCTCTACATTGTTCGAGTTTATGTTATTGTTCTCTCACTCTTATGTGATACTGATTATTGTCATTTTTCATGATTACATGCAGATAAGTCCAATCTGACGAAGGCTCAGGCCGAAACGTCATTTGTAACTTGTTTTGGACAAAAACATATATGCTTATGAAAAAAATTTTTTCTTAATACGGACCAATAAAGAGTGATTTTGCATTACTATCCGTTGTGACTTACTGACTTAGTCTGGGAGATATAGAGTGCCGAGGTTACTCACTAATTTTATCTATTATTACCTCTGAGCACCTATATACCAGTGAGCAGAGCTTCCTCTACAGTAGTTCTCCTGATTAGGCATGCCCTTACCTCATGAGCAGGGCATTGCAGCTTTGGTAGCAACCATTACGACATGGACTCTGCTGCTGTGGACCCGGGGAGAGTGAGTGCAGATTCATTGCACCCACACTCCTCACATGAAGGGTCCGCACTCCTAGAAAATGGGGGATACGTTCCCTGAGTGTCTCCCCCCCATATTCTAGACGGTCCAGAGTCGTCGTGGGACCCCTTTATTTTTTTTCTTACAATAAATTGGTGAAAGAGGAAATGTTTTGGGGACTGTTTTTTCAAATAAATTTCTTTTGTCGATTTTTTGTTTTTGTTAGTACTGACAGTTTATGATGTTGGGTATCTAATAGACGCCATGACATCACAAACTGCTGGGCTTGATCTCAGGTGACTTTACAGCTAGTATCAACCCGATTTATTACCCCGTTTGCCACTGCACCAGGGCACGGGATGAGCTGGGGTGAAGCGCCAGGATTGGCGCATCTAGTGGATGCGCCACGTCTGGGGTGCCTGCGGCCTGCTATTTTTAGGCTGTGAAGGCCCAATAACTATGGACCTTCCCACCCTGAGAATACCAGACCACAGCTGTCCGCTTTACCTTGGCTGGTGATCCAATTTGGGGGGTCCCCTACTTTTATTGTGTAATTATTAATATTTATAAAATAATTATAAAAAAGAGCCTGAGGGGACCTCCACATTGGATCCCCAACCACGGTAAAGCTGCCAGCTGTGGTTTTCAGGCTACAGCCGTCTGCTTTACCCTAGCTGGCTATCAAAAATGGGGGGACCCAACGTAATTTTTTTTTTTTAACTATTTTTTAAATAGAAAAAATTAATGGGCTTCCCTGTATTTTGATTGCCAACCAAGGTAACGGCAGGCAGATGGGGGTGGCAACCCATAGCTGTCTGCTTTATCTGCGCTGAGAATCAAAAATACCGCGGAGCGCTACGTCATTTTTTTAAAGATTTATTTTTACAGCACTGTGATGTCCAGCAATCAAAATACAGGGAAGCCCATTTTATTTTTAGTTATTTAAATAAATAATTAAAAAAAATATATGTTAGCTCCCACTGCATTTTTTGTATTGCTAGCTAAGGGTAATCCAAGCAGCTACTGGCTGCTAACCCCCACTGCTTGGTGTTACCTTCACTGGCAATGGAAAATCCAGGGAAGCATTTTTTTTTTTTTTTGCCAAAAAGCTACAAAAAAAGGACGTGAGCTTCGCCATATTTTTGTATGCTAGCCAGGTATAGCAGGCAGGTGCTGGAAGAGTTGGATACAGCGCCAGAAGATGGCGCTTCTATGAAAATGCCATTTTCTGAGGTGGCTGCAGACTGCAATTCGCAGCAGTGGGGCCCAGAAAGCTCAGGCCAACCGGTGGTGCGGATTCCAATCCCAGCTGCCTAAGTGTACCTGGCTGGACACAAAAATGGGGCAAAGCCTACGTCATTTGTTTTCTAATTCTTTCATGAAATTCATGAAATAATAAAAAAAGGGCTTCCCTTTATTTTTGGTTCCCAGCCGGGTACAAATAGGCAACTGGGGGTTGGGGGCAGCCGTACCTGCCTGCTGTACCTGGCTAGCATACAAAAATATGGCGAAGCCACATAATTTTTTCAGGGGGCAAAAAACTTCTGCATACAGTCCTGGATGGAGTATGCTGAGCCTTGTAGTTCTGCAGCTGCTGTCTGTCTGTATGGAAAAGAGCAGACAGCAGCTGCAGAACTACAAGGCTCAGCATACTCCATCCAGGACTGTATGCAGAAGTTTTTTGCCCACCAAAAAAATGACGTGGGCTTCGCCATATTTTTGTATGCTAGCCAGGTACAGCTGGCAGCCACGGGCTGCCTCCAACCCCCAGTTGCCTATTTGTACCCGGCTGGGAACCAAAAATATAGGGAAGCCCGTTTTTTTTAATTATTTCACTTATTTCATGAAATAATTAAAAAACAAATGACGTGGGCTTCGCCCTATTTTTGTGTCCAGCCGGGTACAACTAGGCAGCTGGGGATTGGAATCCGCAGCACAGGTTAGCCCGAGGTTTGTGGGCGCCTCTGCTGCGGATTTCAGTCCGCAGCCGTCCCAGAAAATGGCGCTCTCATAGAAGCGCCATCATCTGGCGCTGTATCCAACTCTTCCAACAGCCCTGGAGCCGGGTGGCTTGTTGGGTAATCATGAGTTAATACTGGCTTTGTTTTACCAGCCAGTATTAAGCCAGAGATTCTTAATGTCAGGCACGTTTGACCCGGCCATTAAGAATCTCCAATAAAGGGTTAAAAAAAGACACCACACAGAGAAAAAATACTTTAATAGAAATAAATACACAGACACATTAGAGACTCCATCTTTATTACCCCCTGTCAGCCCTCCACGATCCTGCTCTTCTGTCTTCTTTCTTTCTAGTGTAGTAGTAGTGACGATTGTAGTGAGGGGCATCACTTGGGGCTGGGGAACCTCCATCCTAACTACAATGCTCACTACAATCGGGAAGCAGCGTGCAGCCTTCACTCCGTGAGTGATCAGTGCTGGCTGCTAGCGGTAACGCTGACAGACGCGTTACCATAGCAACGGTGCTCCCGGAGCCGCGGTTAGCGGTGACGTCACCGCTAACTGCGTTGCTATGGCAACGGTGATCTCCGTTAATGACCGGCTGTGTCAGCCGGTCCCTAACGGAATGGGGAGTCGACCGTGTGCTAGAGCATGTCGCCGGTACACGGCGATACACATATGTGCACCGTGTACCGGAGAGATGCACTCGCAGGTCCTACATGACGTGTCATAGTCATGTGACCAGTCTGTAGCCAATGAGATAATAGCCACGTGACTGGTCACATGGCTATTTTGACGTCACGATAGGTCCTGCTTCTCTGCTGGCAGTGCAGGTCACCGGGAGGATTCAGCGATCATCGGATGGAATAGCGGCAGGAGACAGAGTGCAGAAGGGATCGCGAGGACCGGTAAGTGTTATGGCAATGTTTATTAACTGTTTGTGTACATTTATAATGCATTTTTATGTGTTTGTGATTGCCTCCCATTATAGCCTATACGTTCGAGTTCGGTTCGTCGAACGTTCGACGAACCGAACTCGAACGGGACCCCCGTTCGGCGAACCGGCCTCGAGCCGAACCGGGACCGGTTCGCTCATCTCTAGTAAAGATCAGGGGTCTCATCACCATGGTCAGAGTAGAGCTGTGTGCTCTCAGATGCTCAGAGATAATCTGCTTGGATAAGCCGACTTCAGTCACATGCCAGCAAGGAGAATGGAGAGGAGATATTTACTTACAAGCTGTAATCGTCTACACGGTCTGGAATAAGAAGTTTTGTAGACAAAGTATTTTTCATTTTAAGTACTGAAGGACATGACATGCATCAATGAAATGTCTCTTTAGACCACAAAGAAAAGAAACCCCTATCGTGCGGTGAACTGCAGTTGACCTTGACTATGGAGAGATACTCCCTAACTGCATAGGTTAATCTGGAACCATGAGATGGCAGATCTATCCCTTTGGCGTCTATCAATCCAGTTGACTAAAGCCATGGCAGCCTCTAAAGACTCCTGTGCCTCATACATAGCCAGGGCATTCCTAATCTTTACAGAGACACGCTGACAAAAATGACTTCTGAGGGCAGGGTCATTCTTACTGACCCACCTGACCGACCCATCACTTGGACTCAGCAATGTAGACTCGGGCTAGGTCATCATAAATAAGACCCTCTAAGAACTTGTCTACTGACCTAGAGGACTGAGAATCAGTTAGAAAAGAAAAGGCCTAGGACTGGGGATTTCCTTGCAGGAGAGAGACAACAATATCCAACCGTTATCTTGATGGGTCATGGGTCTGGCCACTAGAGTCCTGTCCTCCGACTCCTATTGTCTGGGGCCATTTCATTCAAGGATCGATCTCTCATTTTAACGCATTTCACACTTTGTGTCTAAGTCATCTCTCAAGATTCATCTTATCTTGTCTCCAGTCTCCTTTCTTCCCATTCCTGCCAGAAGGCACACACTGTATGCTACCTTGACAATCTACAGACTACAGACTATCTGCACATTACTGTTGCTTACTAGATCTTTATTCTGAAATTGAACTCTTCTAGAATGAACCATCTCCTACTTTGTCAACTAACCCCTACCTTTCTGGGCTAGTCCCAACACTTAGAAGGGTGGTCCTAAGGCAAAGAAAAATTTCATCTAAATCCCTTGCTATTTTATGTTATAATCTAAGCTACTTGTATTAAAAGTGCTCTACTGTTCCTTAACCACACTAACTAGTGTTCAATTTTATTTTTTAGTTCCTGTCTGATGATGATTTGTTTGACATTCCCAGAACATGCTGGAATACACAAATGAAGTGTCATCAGGATGCGGAGTCTGTGGCAGTGACTGCAGCTTCTGCCCACTTCCTGAATCGAAACATCATCATGACGCTCGTTTCAGGGGCTGCTCTATCCCTCTGTGTCCGTCCCTACTCTGTGCTTGCTATCCCTGTGTTGTGCATTGTGCGATCTGTACCATGCACAGCACTCAATTTGTTATCTCCTCAGATAATAATGTAATGATCACTGCTGTCTATACCAAGCATTAGGAGACCAGCAGGGGCGGCGCTAGTCTCCTGAATGCTGGGTATAGACAGTGTGCGGTGCTCACAGTGCACAGCACATGAAAGGACAGAGCTTGGACAGCAAGCACAGAGCAGGGAGGGACATGGATGGAGAGACCAGCCCCTGCAGTGAGCGTCATGATGACGGTTAAATTCAGGGAGGGGCGGAGTCTGCGGTCATTGCCATAGACTCTGCCCTCTGATGACAGTTCATTTGCATATCCCAGCATGCACTGTGATCACACAGTAACTAAAAAAGAAAAATAGAATAGTAGTTAGTGTAGTTAGTGAACTTTAGGGAATTTTTAACACAAGTATATTATAAAGTAGCAACAAATAGGATTAAAATGAAATTTTCATTTACCTTCGGACCACCTCTTTAACCTGTTGCTTACCCTATGGTCTTGTAACTGTGACACCTGCTTTGGGAGCGATCTATAGTGTTCCACCCACATTCACCTCTACAGATGCTGCTTCTTTGGTTGAACTGGAGAATACTACAATTCCCAAGGTGCCTTGCAAATCTGGGGGAGGAGGAAACAGGACGGAGGGGTGGAAGGAAGCTGAGTCATCTTGGAGGCGGGAAGCTGCAACTCTGGATGAGGAGAGACTGTCTAAGAAAGTGACAGGATGCACCATTAGTAGGAGCTGCGGCCTTCCAGGTTTACCACACCGAAGAAGGATTTTGCCTGCTGTACCAACTCCCTCCCAGACATTGAATCCAGACGCCCCAGTGTGGAATAGTCTGAGAGAACAGACCTGCTGCAGACAGAAGTGAGTAGGACATTGCTGTGACTTGTAGTTCTACAGTTTGAGAAGTGTGCTGGAGCAAATTACAAGGCCTTGCTAGAGAGGACTTTTGACTGCACTAACTGGGAGTTTGTATAGGACCAGCCCTGGGGAAATACTGCCTTCATTACTTTAAGTGCACCAACGTACTGCAAGCGCGCCAATGTACTGCAAGCGCGCCGACATCCGCAGCAACTGGGGCCCCAATTTGGGACTGTGTCAATTGTGAGGCTGCAGCTGTTAGTTGGTAGATTGTAAGTAGTCAGCAGAGTGTGTGGTGTAGGTTAAAGAGGAAGCATTACCCCTAACCTTCAGGTCTATTACAAAGAGCCCCTCCTGCATTTTTGTAGAATACTGCATAACACTACCTGTCGTTTCACTGTTATTTGCTTTTTCCCTGCAATTACCATTGTCATCCTCCTGCAAATAAACCTGTTAAGATTTCTAACCTCAGTTATTGTGAGTGTGTACGGAGCGTGGGTAGGGGTTTCCCGAGTCGACCCCTAGCAGAAGACAAAGACCCTTCTGCATTCCACTAGAGCTCCTAGCAAGATTCGGGTGGAGGCACTGCGTCATATCAAGGTGAGAACTACCGAACACCCTGCCCCAGCGGCAAATTAAAGGGGTGTTACAGTGGAGGCACTGCTGAGATCGATCAAGACAGGTATCGCTGACATGGAGGCTTTAACTGAAGCACAAGTGTCCACATGGTGTGGGGAAAGAAGTATACTTGAAGAACACAGTTTTACAGTATGCGGTGAACTCTCCAAGGTACCGGATGAAGAAGTACTGAAGATTGTGAACCAAGTTCAAGGAGTTGTCCATCCCAGAGTGGTTGACAGAAGGACTGATGAAGGGAGTCCATTATCAGCAGCTCTAATCACTACTGAGGGGACACTGGATAAAGGGTACTTTCCATCTGTCATAGCTGTGCCATTAAAACATGGACCACATTGGAAGATCACCTGGCCTGTGAGGTCCGAAGTAGGGACATCATCTTCGGGTGCAAGTTCACAGCCTAGGAGATCTAGTCAATGTCTACCTTCCACTCCTACCCGGGACAAATCTGAAGAAACAACCATGATGGTTGACGTGGTAGTGGCAGCCATGGAGAAGTTAGTCACCCAGTTTACAAAATTGCAACCTGAAGGGGCCTACTGTCGTCTGAGAACCTTCTCGGGTGTCACTCCTGTCCCAGCTGGTGAAGAAGGGTATGACACGTGGAGGGATGTTACTCTGCAATATCTGGAAGAATGGCAGTATACTGATGCAGTGAAGAAGCAGAGAATTGTGGACAGTCTGAAGGGGCCTGCTATGGAAGTGGTGCAGGCTGCTTGGAGAAGTCAGTCAGAGACAACTTCTAAAGATTACATGACTGCTCTTGAAGATGCTTTTGGATCCCCAGAGGATGCCACTGATCTCCTTTATCAACTCCGCACCACCTATCAAAACTCTGGTGAGAAGATGTCAGATTATCTTTATCGATTGGACAAATTGGTGCATAGGGTCGTATCCAAGGGGGGACTTAGGCCCGAACAAGTTGATCAGTGTCGTTTAGAACAAGTGCTCCGAGGAGCTCTGACTCACGATCCCATTGCTCAACGACTGTCTGTGGATGGATACCATGTTTGGTATAGGTGGTCTCCTTGACTGGAGACTGCCCTTCCCGTGGTTGTTCCTTCCCGGTGAAAGACCTGGCTAGTTTCCTGCCAGCGTTGAGAAACACGTGATGGTGTCTCCGCGGCTTTCTTATTTGCATTGCTCAACGACTGAGGTGTTGCGACAAAGGGCAGATTCCCCGTTCTTTCCATCAGTTGCTTAAAGAAGTCAGACAAGAGGAAGCTCTCCTGGCCGCCAGAGAACAAGTGACCCAGCGAGTGGCTGCTGCCCCTGTACATCTTGAATCCAGCCATCGAGAGGGAGAGTTCTTGAAGGTCATTGAGAGGCAAGGGGAACAGCTTGCCCAACTTCTAGCTGCCCAGGCTCTGAAGGTTGACCAGCTAAAGCAAATTGTTGAGACAGCTGTCAAGAGTCACAGACCGCCTTTGCAAGTGGCAAGTGATGACCACAGTCTGGTAGAAGATACAAAGCCAGGAGAATGTTTTGTCTGTGGGAGCACCCATCATATGGCTCGCCAGTGTCCGAAGAGGTGGAATTTGAAGAGATCTCGGGACCCCCAACCTAACAAGAAGGGGCAGACGGGAAACGGGAAAGGGGGCCAGTAGAGTCCTATACTGGCCCCCCTTCAAAATCAGAGGTATATTCTACTGCTCCATCTAACCCTGTCCAGTCAGAGCCATTTCCTAAAGGTCTCGTAGGACCAGCACCACATGTACCGGCCTGTATCAATTGGCAGCCATGCACTGTATTACTGGATAGTGGTTCACAAGTGTCCATCATTTTTGAGAAGTGGTACAGAAAATACTTGTCAGACATACCCTTGCAACCCCTATCTGGACTTGTAGTCTGGGGTTTGAGTGAAAACAGTTACCCCTACAATAGATACGTGGCTGTCACACTACGATTCCCAGAGACTATAGCTGGGGTGGAAAGAGAGGTTCCATCATTGCATTAGTCTGTCCAGACACTGATGAAGACCGGGAAACAGTGCCTGCCATAGTAGGGACAAATGCCAACCTATTCCGTACTCTTGCTCAGTGGTGTCGCGAAATTGGAGGTAATAGATACTCGCAGGCCCTCACAATCCATCCTGTCTGTTTGGCTGCTTATGAGAAGAAAGAGGAAGAGGAAAGGAAGGAACTACGTCCTGAACATTTTGACCTCTGTTTTGAAGGTAGTGATCTGAAGAAGGAGGAAAAGCAGTCAGTGATAAATGGTATGATGAAGCGTGCCGGAACCTTCTCATTGGGTGATTGGGACCTGGGCCTTGCAAGAGGAGTGGAGCATCACATCCGGCTGACTGATGAGAAGCCATTTCGAGAAAGATCCCGACGATTGGCTCCCGCCGATGTGGAGGATGTTCGAAAGCATTTACGGGGTTTACTGGACACTGGAGTCATAATAGAGTCCAACAGCCCATACGCATCTCCGATAGTGATCGCTCGGAAGAAGAATGGAGCTATTAGGATGTGTGTGGATTATCGCACCCTGAACAACGCACTGTGCCTGATCAGTATACTGTGCCCAAGATTGACGAAGCTTTAGATTGCCTGCAGGGAAGCCAGTGGTTTTCTGTGTTAGATCTTCGGAGTGGATATTACCAGATACCCATGAGCAAGGAGGATCAGGAGAAGACTGCTTTCATTTGCCCTATCGGTTTCTATGAGTTTCAACAGATGCCGCAAGGAGTGACCGGTGCCCCTGCTACTTTCCAGAGATGTATGGACAAGGTGAAGGGAGACATGAACTTTCGTGAGGTCCTGGTTTACCTGGATGATCTGATTGTATTTGGCCACACCTTGGAAGAGCACAACCTGAGGTTATTTAAGGTGTTGGACCGGCTAGAGGAAGCTGGGTTAAAACTATCCCTCGACAAGTGCCTGTTATGCCAGAAATCTGTGAAGTATATAGGACACATTGTCAGCCGAGAAGGAATCTCCATGGATCCAGCCAAAATAGAAGCTGTGATGGAGTGGTCCAAACCCACCAAATTGGGGGAGCTTAGATCTTTTCTAGGTTTCAGCGGGTACTACAGAAGATTTGTGCCACAATATTCCAAGATCGCAAAGCCATTGACAGCCCTCACTCAAGGTTATCCCCCACCTCGAGGGACAGCTCGCTCCAAGAAACCTGCAGCAAAAACCTACTTCAAGGTGAATGAGCCTTTTGGAGAGAGATGGACATCAGAGTGTGATGAAGCCTTTGAGAAACTCAAGTCCTGCTTGACCCAGGCACCTGTACTGGCCTATGCAGACCCCAACAAGCCATACATACTTCATGTGGATGCTTCTTTTGATGGACTTGGAGCAGTCTTATACCAGGAGCACTATGGCGTCCTGCGGCCAGTCTACTACATCAGTCGTGGATTGTCTCCGAGTGAGCGCAATTACCCAGCACATAAACTGGAGTTCTTGGCCTTGAAATGGGCTGTGGTGGACAAGCTGCATGACCATCTCTATGGAGTGCATTTCCAAGTTCATACTGACAACAATCCACTGACCTATGTGAGGACTACAGCAAAGCTGGATGCTACTGGCCATAGATGGCTCGCCGCGCTAGCTATATATGATTTCAGCCTGAAGTACCGACCTGGTGCCACCAACATCGATGCAGATGCTCTGTCCCGCCTGCCCAGGCAGATGGTGAATGAAGAAGAAGAAGCCTGGATTGAGGTTCCAGCCCCAGAGGTGAAAGCTATGTGTCATCGACATCAAGGAAGGATTGCTCAATCAGGGGGCTGTGCTACCTTCTTAGGGGCTCCAGAGGAAGCTCTTCCACTATTGTTCTGTCAACTGACCAACGTTGATGCCGGCTCCCTGCCTCAACTGACTCAAAACCAGATTGAAAAGGCTCAACAGGAAGATCCTTCTGTGGGAGTTGTTCGATGGTGGGTGAAAAGGGGCCAAAAGCCTGAGAGGAATGCTCTGAAGACACAAGAGTCTGTTCTCTTGACCCGACAGTTAGACTTTCTGGTGGTGAAAAATGGATTGCTGCACCGCAAGGTCAAACGCCAAAATCGAGAAGTTCGTGTCCAGTTGGTGCTTCCTGCTCAGTTCCGTGAGATGGTCATAAGGGCACTGCATGATGATCATGGACACTTTGGGGTAGAAAAGACCACCAGCCTCATAGCAGATCGGTTCTATTGGCCAAAGATGGAAGCTGACATTGAACAATACTGTAAATCTTGTAAGCGGTGTATCCTAAGGAAAACCTTACCTTCTCGGTCCGCCCCCCTTGTCAACATAACCAGTGATGGCCCCCTTGATTTAGTGTGTATCGACTTAATTTCCATTGAGCCTGATGAAGGAAACGTCAGCAACGTTCTAGTGGTCACTGATCATTTTACAAGATATGCTCAAGCTTACACCACTAGAGATCAGAAGGCAACCACTGTGGCTAAAACCTTGTGGGAGAAATTCTTTGTGCATTATGGGCTATCAGCACGCATCCATTCTGACCAAGGGAGAGATTTTGAGAGTCGGCTAATTAAGGAGTTGTGTGAGGTTTGTGGGATCAAGAAGTCCAGGACCACACCATTTCATCCGCAAGGAGACCCTCAGCCTGAAAGATTCAACCGTACCCTTCTTAACATGCTGGGCACTTTGGATTCAAAACAGAAAGGAAGGTGGAGTCGACACATAAGTCAATTAGTTCACGCCTACAACTGCACCAAAAATGAGTCAACAGGGTACTCGCCCTACTTCCTCATGTTTGGAAGGGAAGCCAGACTACCTGTGGATATTAGTTTTGGAGTGTCCCCTGGCAATTCATCTGGGAAGAACTACCTGAAGTATGTGTCACAGCTGAAGGAACAATTAAAGGAGGCCTACAAGTTGGCTGATGAGGCCTTTGGTCGATCCGGGAGGCGAAACAAAATGTACTACGACCGCAGAGTCCAGGACCAAGTCCTGCAACCTGGAGATAGGATCCTCATCCGTCAGTTGGGCCTCCATGGAAAACACAAGCTTTCTGATCGATGGCGTTCAGAACCTTATGTGGTGGTAGAGAAGTTGCATGGCATCCCAGTCTACAGAGTGAAGCCTGAGAAAGGCGGGGGGGTGTTAAGACCTATCATCGTCAGCATTTGCTACCTATAGGACAGAATGTACGATTCCAGTCGCCACAACGCACCGAAGCCCATGCAACCACCCGATCTCACCGAAGGAGTCTTCGGTCGCCGCAAACGGCCAGTGATTCCAGTGATGAATGTGGACCATGCTTCAGATGGACAAGTGACCCAGGCTCTGTAATTCCAGATCATACAGACCAACCAGCTGAAGAAGTGTCCCAAGACGAGTGTGGTCCGGCACCAAACCCATGTTGCGATCAGTCGGGGGAGAGTTTAGAAAATGCAGAGCTACCAAGTGAAGAGGTTGCTGTCATAGAGCCTGAAAGTCAAGAGCTAGGGGTCGATGAGGGAGTCCCTGTCCCTGCCGTGCACACTCGTCCAAAACGGGACATTAGACCCCCCATGATGCTGACATATGACCAGATGGGGCAAGTCACTGAGGTTCCTAGAGTAGTACACCCCTATTCCAACTATGCGTGGCCCTATTTCCCCCCTACAGCTATGTGGCCTGTTAGTGATTTGGGTGTAACTAGTTGTGGTGTTAGTCAGGATGCTTTAACACAAAATTTCCTTCCAGGTGGTGAGTCTTCATTTTGTGCTTGGGAGCCTACAGCGACTCACCAGGGGGAGAGTGTGACACCTGCTTTGGGAGCGATCTATAGTGTTCCACCCACATTCACCTCTACAGATGCTGCTTCTTTGGTTGAACTGGAGAATACTACAATTCCCAAGGTGCCTTGCAAATCTGGGGGAGGAGGAAACAGGACGGAGGGGTGGAAGGAAGCTGAGTCATCTTGGAGGCGGGAAGCTGCAACTCTGGATGAGGAGAGACTGTCTAAGAAAGTGACAGGATGCACCATTAGTAGGAGCTGCGGCCTTCCAGGTTTACCACACCGAAGAAGGATTTTGCCTGCTGTACCAACTCCCTCCCAGACATTGAATCCAGACGCCCCAGTGTGGAATAGTCTGAGAGAACAGACCTGCTGCAGACAGAAGTGAGTAGGACATTGCTGTGACTTGTAGTTCTACAGTTTGAGAAGTGTGCTGGAGCAAATTACAAGGCCTTGCTAGAGAGGACTTTTGACTGCACTAACTGGGAGTTTGTATAGGACCAGCCCTGGGGAAATACTGCCTTCATTACTTTAAGTGCACCAACGTACTGTAAGCGCGCCAACGTACTGCAAGCGCGCCGACATCCGCGGCAACTGGGGCCCCAATTTGGGACTGTGTCAATTGTGAGGCTGCAGCTGTTAGTTGGTAGATTGTAAGTAGTCAGCAGAGTGTGTGGTGTAGGTTAAAGAGGAAGCATTACCCCTAACCTTCAGGTCTATTACAAAGAGCCCCTCCTGCATTTTTGTAGAATACTGCATAACACTACCTATCGTTTCACTGTTATTTGCTTTTTCCCTGCAATTACCATTGTCATCCTCCTGCAAATAAACCTGTTAAGATTTCTAACCTCAGTTATTGTGAGTGTGTACGGAGCGTGGTTAGGGGTTTCCCGAGTCGACCCCTAGCAGAAGACAAAGACCCTTCTGCATTCCACTAGAGCTCCTAGCAAGATTCGGGTGGAGGCACTGCGTCATATCAAGGTGAGAACTACCAAACACCCTGCCCCAGCGGCAAATTAAAGGGGTGTTACATAACCAACTACACAAGTGCTATGCCATACTATTATACATTATCAGCACTACATATCGCAAGTTACACTATACATTACACGGGAACACATTGTACTACATGAAATTACATTACAATTCACATATCACAATAGTTACAAAAGACGCAAGACATTATTCACATTACACTACACAACGCGACTTGTGTCTTCAGGAGCAGAAACGTGACAGATACAGTCCACCAATCTTACATATGCAAATCATATACATGCAACACGTGACCTCCAGCTCGCACCGCAAATATAAAGGAATCATGACAGTTTGCGCACTTAGCGATTGTTTGAAAATGGTTAATTTTAATAGTTTTATCTAAAAAATTGTTAATTTTTAATACTCTCTATTTATAGCTGGCCCAGCAATCTGCTTTTATCGCGGTATGCAGATATCATATAATATTACACTATATGATGGCCATTTTAATAGAGTCGGATTTGACAGTAAGACCACGTTCACATGTTCAGTATTTGGTCAGTATTTTACATCAGTATTTGTAAGGCAAAATCAGGAGTGGAACAGTCAGAGGAAAAGTGTAATGTAAACTCTTGCACCACGTCTGTATTTTATAGCCACGCCTGGTATTGTCTGACAGATACTAAAGTAAAAAACTCACCAAATACTGAACGTGTCAACGTCAGCTCTCCAGACTGCCATAGCATGTTTGTTGGATACTGTATTAGATTGCCAGGGTAGGAAAGATTTCCCTTACTTACTAAGTGCTATGTGATTTATACCAGCAGGACATGTGTGATTGCACTCTGTAACTCTTTAGTATGTGAGTATCAATAATAATGGAAGTGTTAACATACTTTCTTATAATGAATCCTTATACTTTTTAATGAGGGTTCTGCCTCTGGCTTTCTGAATATATATCTAACCCAAGGCAGTTAGAGCCTGGGGACAAGTATAATTTCAAGCATTATAGTCAGAGAGCTTAGGGCTATAACAAAGCAAAGTTTCCTTGTGTGCGAGTTTTTCCCTAATAAACAACATGTTCAGTTGGATGTTACTTTTCATGTTCACACAAACTTTTCAAACTTAGCGGAACATACAGTAATAATAATCTTGTAAAGTAAATGTTGCAGAATTGAATGGACAGCTGTACTGCTTTCTTCAACTTTGGTATCACTCCAAACTTAAGTAAACTTTTAATCATTCATCTAAAAATTGACCCAATAAAATGTTTTTTTTATTTGACTGTTGGACCAGTCAGCACAACAATTGATGCTCTCATTGCCAAAAAATATTACTCAGCAAATTAGGCAAACTAATCTGGCATTTCACTCCAAAAATAATATATAGATATAACCAAAAACAATGGATAAATATGGAAATGAGGCCTAAGTAGATCATAAGTATACGTTCAATATAGTCCATGGTTCACTGTAACTTTCTTTGCATCATTTTCTGTAGAAGGTAGTGTAAGATGATGACCTACGGTTGTGTACCCCCTTGAAGATATCAACGATTTTGGTACCTAATGTGAGATGTAAAATACATGGTATAGAGATTTATAATAAAAAATGTGATGCTTTATGTAATGCATAATAATGTTGGTAAGATATTGTAATGTATGAGATATAGTAATGTTGTTGTGAGGTATAGCATATCAAAGGGATGAGTTATGTGAGCTGTAGTACAGAAACAGACCACAAGAGATCCATGGTTTCTCCTGGTTATGGTTAGATTTTTCCTGGGAAAGTTAGTGTTGAGCCTATCCAGGGGGGGAGTTGAGTGTAAAGCCCCCGTCACATTTAGCGACTTACCAGTAATCCCGAAAACGATGCGACCTGATAAGGATCGCTGGTAAGTCGCTGGGAGGTCGCTGGTGAGATGTCACACAGTCAGACCTTACCAAGACTCAGTAACGATACAGGTCACAGTAGTGACCTGTATTACGATCTCTGCTGTCATTGGGACCCTGTCACACAGTGTCAAACATAGCGATGCGTCCTGCCCAGCAGGACATTGCCTTTGAAGAAAATGGTCCAGGACATTCGGCAACGACCGGCGACCTCACAGCAGGGGCCAGGTCGTTGCTGGATGTCACACACAGCGACAGAAAGATCGCTGTTGCGTCACCAAACCCGTGACTCATCAGCGATGTCGCTAGTGATGTTGCTTAGTGAGACATGGCCTTTAGGTTAAATAGGGAGATGTAGTTCCTGGTTAGGAGAAGAAGAGTAGTGGGTAGTGTGTGAGGGAGAAAAGAACAAGCAGGGAGGTGCGTGCAGGAGTAGAAGGAGAACTTGAGATATGAACAAGAATACAGGAATAACTCTCCAGAGGCGACAGATAAAGGGTCCCCTACCAGCAAGCTTGTGAAAAGTGCGGAGACAGTGGTGATCAGCGTAAAATGGGGACCTTGAGCGTGATAAGGCCGCCTGGCAGAAGTACACTGCCATGAGGGAATTAGGTCTATGAACATCCCTAAAAGAAGCAACAAAGTGCTAGAGGTAAACTGTCATAGCATTACACCTAGACCCATATGACTAATTACCAGTAGGACGCACTAACACCAAATAACTTCTGATTCTGTGGTGGCTTCTGTGATTGAAAAAAAGAAAAAGCATTATACACATGTAGAAGAGCCTGTTGTCTGTAAAGAGGAAGCAGGAGAATGAATAACTTACTCCATGTGTGTGAAGCTGCTCGAACATGAAAGAGACATTCTGTGTTCTTCATTGTGGGGTTAGAAAAATCCAGCAGCAAAGTCCAGAAGTACAGTATATTAAAAAAAACAAAAATTTTTATTAAAGTGTATTTGAAAAATCCATCATGCAAAATGAGTGTCCATAATATCAGCATAGGACGCGTTTCGGACGTTTCATGTCCTTACTCTAGCTTGAAACATCTGAAATGCATCCTCTGCCGCTATTATGGACACTGAGTTTGCATGATGGATTTTTTAAATACACCTTAATAAAATTTTCTGTAATTTTTTTAATATACTTCTGGACTTTGCTGCTGGATTATTCTAACTTTGGGATTTATGCATTGCCAAATTTCTTTGTCTGTGCACAGCCCGGTTGGTTAGTCTCCTGGATTAGGTGAGCTGAATTACACTTTTTTATAGTTCTTTATTGCGGGTATGAAGAGTGATTGTACCGCACAATGTGCACATGAAGAAAAGCTAGCCTAGAAGTACCGGTGAGAAAGGAGAACAAACACATACATACATCAACATTGTCTGTAGCATGCCGGGGCATGAAGAGTGAAGCCTGCATCCATCAGTACTGCCCTGGGCACGCTACAGTAGAAGATCGTGAGTCATACAAACTGCCCTTGTTATGTCCCTATAGTAGTGGGTTTCAGTGGCAAGGCAAGAATTTTGCACCCCCTAAACTGCGAACAACTAGCAGTCCAACCAATCAAGTATTTGAACCTATTTCTCCAGTACTTGTATTGTAATTAGAGAAAATCTGAATGAAACTGAACTAATATTAACAACAAAATCTATGCAAAAGTATCAATTTTCATCAGTTGTGCAAACATAAGCACAGTGAATCCAGTGATTATTATGGGGTCTGTATTGGGTTCTGTTTTGTGCCAGTTTATAGAAAGGAAGAAAACGTTCTTCATATTTAACTTTATTTTTCTGTTCTACAAGCTAACACAAAAGGTAACCCTTATAGTCCCCATGATAAACAAAAAAACACTCATTGTTAATGCAATGGATCCATTTTGCACATGAATTCCATCTATATGTTCCTCGAAACAAAATATTTATTCTACTTCTAGCCCAACACCTCATTTCTAGTCATCTTGGTCCTCCTGCCAATAGCCTGCACATATTGATATGGAGAATACAACCATCATTAGCTGCAATGCAAATGAATGCTCAGTGTGCCCAGATGAGTACAGTGCCGATCACTGTGTACCCCAATGATCTCTGAGAACCAGGGCCAGATTAAGGTTGGTGGGGGCCCCTGGGCAGAAAATCTGGTGGGGGCCCAATAACGTTAACATTTTAACCATAACCGTAGAGCACGAACTGTAGCATTTAGATATAAATACTGCACCTCAGTCTCACATTCCCCCTTCTCAGCATACTGTACCCTCCTCCATACTGTGCCCTCACACTGGCCACCATGCTGCCCCTTCTCTATACTGCACCTCAGTCTCACATTCCCCCTTCTCAGCATACTGTGCCCTCACACTGGCCACCATGCTGCCCCTTCTCTATACTGCACCTCAGTCTCACATTCCCCCTTCTCAGCATACTGTGCCCTCACACTGGCCATCATGCTGCCCCTTCTCTATACTGCCTACCTCCTTCACTATCCAGTCACTATACTGCACCTCAGTCTTGAATTCCCCTCCTCAGCATACTGTGTCCTCCATACTGTGCCCTCACACTGGCCACCAAACTGCTCCTTCAATATACTGCACCTCAGTCTCACATTCCCCCTCCTCAGTATACTGTGCCCTCACACTGGCCACCATACTGCCCCTTCTCTATACTGCCTACCTCCTTCACTATCCAGTCACTATACTGTACCTCCGTCTCACATTCCCCTCCTCAGCATACTGTGCCCTCCATACTGTACCCTCACACTGGCCACCATGCTGCCCCTTCTCTATACTGCTTATCCCCCCCCACTACCCAGTCTCTATACTATGCCCCTCACACTTTTCTTTCCCAATACTGTCTACTTACAATTTTCTCCCACCATACTGCTGCCTCACACTTTCCAATGGTGTCCCCCTGATTGCTGTGCAGGGGCAGCTATTCCACATGCCCCCCAAAGGTACGCCCCTGTACAGTACAGGAGAATACATGACTGGTACACGCAGGGCCGGCTCCAGGTTTTTGTAGGCCCTGGGCGAAAGAGTCTCAGTGGGCCCCATCCACACATAGACAAGCACAGATACATACACATACAGGCATACGTACACATACAGTATATATTTAAAGACAAATTCACAAAAATACATATAAACAGACATAAATCTAGACACAGTCATATACACTGACATACATAGATACGCATCATACATGCACACACAGACACATTTTTATATTTTTATCTATAATTTTAATATTGGGAAGCCGGCAACAGTCTCATTCACCTCCCCGCTTGTCTCCATCCAGCTCCTCCTGGGCATGTGTCTGTGCCACGCTGATTGGTGGCAGTCACTAACAGACATGGCCGCACATAGAAAACACTAACACTGCTGTATATACACATCACAAGAGAGGCTGGGGACATACACATTACTGGGGGCATACATATTACTGAGGAAAGGGGTACATAGCAATGGGGGGCATACAGCTCTAGAGGGTGGCAGTGGCTCTGAGGTGGGGGGGACAAAGAGCTCTGAGGTGGGCGGGGTGACAGGCAGCTCTGGGGGTATACAGCTCTGGGGTGGAGAGGACATACAACTCTGGTGGTATAGTATTATGCAGCCCCCATATTCCTCCATATAGTGTTCTGAAGCTCCCATAGACCTCCATATAGTATTATGCAGCCCCCATGTAGCACTATGCAGCCCCCATATGGCACTATGCAGCCCCCATATGGTATTATGCAGCCCCCATATAGCATTATGCAGCCCCCATATGGCATTATGCAGCCCCCATATGGCACTATGCAACCCCCATATGGCACTATGCAGCCCCCATATGGCACTATGCAGCCCCCATATGGCATTAAGCAGCCCCCCATACAGTACAATGCACATCCATATAGCATTAGGCATCCTCATGTAGTACACAGGCCCTATATAGCACAGTGCAGACCTAGATAGCATTAGGCATCTTCATGTAGTACACAGGCCCTATATAGCACAGTGCAAATGTCGCGGGCGGAGGAGGGGACGCCGCGCTCTCCCTCTGCTGCTCGGGTCCGGCTGCCGCGGCTGCTGCGGCCTGCTGCTGCTCGGTGGCTCGAGCGATGGGCCGGATCCCGGGGACTCTAGCGGCGCTCCTCGCCTGTGAGTGAAAGGGGGTTTTTGGGTGTGGGGATTGTTTATTGTCCGTGACGCCACCCACGGTTGTGGTGATTTGTTGACACCACCGCTGCTCTGTATGGGGATCCCGGGAAGGATGGTATGGAGCAGCCAGTTGTTGTGTTGCCCCTCCGTGGGTAGGGGTTGGTGATCCCGGGGCCCAGTGATGAGGTGGGTGATGCAGGGCTTGGTGGGGTGCAGGGACGCAGGGGCAGCGCTGTGCCTTGCGGCACTGTGGTACTCACTCAGCCTGAGACGTTGACACAGTTTTTCGGTAAAACACACGGCTGGAAAGACGGTTCCCACGGACGGCTGCACTTGCTTTCCCCAGTAGGTGACGGGGATGTCCCTTTTCCTGCACCTAATGTTTCTGTGTTGGTATCGATGGGTTCCCACCGGTAACCCGCTCCCCGGCGTGGATATGGGCCGGAGGAGCCCTACTTTGCCCGCAGGCGCTGGCCCTGAGAAACTGGTGCCCTGGCGGTGGCGGTGTCTCTCCGTTACGGTCGGACTGTTGCCTTCAATCGGGACTTGGTTGTTTGGAGACAGACGTCCCCTTCACTGACGGATTTGGCAAATTATGGCGACTCCAAGCCTTGCCGGGGTCCGAGAGGCCCCTGCCCTGGTGCTGACTGTTCTTCGTATACTGCTCCAGACCGCCGGGCCACTACCCGTCCGCGGTCCTTCCAGCAACCTCCGAGCAGTCACCCCTGCGGACTATCACCGCCGTCTGCTGACCTTGCTGTCACTGTCCGGGCACACAGCCGGACCAACTTCAGGCTTTACTACTGTCACTTCAGCTCTTCTCTTTAGCTTTTCTACCACTTTCTTCCACTTCACTTCACTTTCCTCACTCAACGCTACTGTTTACTTCTTCACTCAAGCTCTGCCTGAGCTAAACTTCACCTCCTTTCACTTCCTCCTCCTAAACTCATCTGCCTGGTTTCTCCTGCCTCCAGGGCTGTGAACTCCTCGGTGGGCGGAGCCAACCACCTGGCCCACCCCCTGGTGTGAACATCAGCCCCTGGAGGAAGGCAACAAGGATTTTGGTAGCTTAGGTGTTCCTAACTGGGGTGTAGGGTGTGGTGGTGCAATGACCTGTGACCCCTGGCTTGCCCAGGGCATCACACAAACCCAGATAGCATTAGGCATCCTCACGTAGTACACAGCCCCTGTATAGCACAGTGCAGAGCCAGATAGCATTAGGCATCCTCACGTAGTATACAGCCCCTATCTAGCACAGTGCAGAGCCAGATAGCATTAGGCATCCTCACATAGTACACAGCCCCTATATAGCACAGAGCAGAGCCAGATAGCATTAGGCATCCTCACGTAGTATACAGCCCCTATCTAGCACAGTGCAGAGCCAGATAGCATTAGGCATCCTCACATAGTACACAGCCCCTATATAGCACAGTGCAGAGCCAGATAGCATTAGGCATCCTCACGTAGTACACAGCCCCTATATAGCACACTGCAGAGCCAGATAGAATTAGGCATCCTCATGTAGTATACGGCCAGTATATAGCACAGTGCAAAGCCAGATAGCATTAGGCATCCTCACGTAGTATACAGCCCCTATCAAGCACAGTGCAGAGCCAGATAGCATTAGGCATCCTCACATAGTACACAGCCCCTATATAGCACAGAGCAGACCAAATAATATTAAGCACCTTCACATAGTACACAGCCCCTATATAGCACAGTGCAAAGCCAGATAGCATTAGGCATCCTCACGTAGTATACAGCCCCTATATAGCACAGTGCAGAGCCAGACAGCATTAGGCATCCTCACGTAGTATACAGCCCGTATACAGATAGCATTAGGCATCCTCATATAGTGTACAGCCCGTATATAGCACAGTGCAGAGCCAGATAGCATTAGACACTGTCACGTAGTTCACAGCCCCTATATAGCACAATGCAGACCAGATAGAATTAGGCGCCTTCATGTAGTATACAGCCCCTATATAGCACAGTGCAGAACCAGGTAGCATTAGGCACCTTCATGTAGTATACACCCCCTATATAGCACAGTGCAGAACCAGGAAGCATTAGGCACCCTCATGTAGTATACAGCCGCCATATCATTTAATGCACCCCCATGGTCGTCTTGCCACAGTAATTGTACATACTCACTTCTCCTCGTTCCCCCGCTCCTCCGGTCTCCTCGGCGCGTCCATTGCTGTCACTCGCTCTGACCTCTCAGCAGGCGCGCAGTGATCACTTCACCACGCTCTGCTGCAGAGCTGTCAGAACGCCGACAGACACAGCGAGGAGAATCATGAGAGAGAGCGCGCCGCTCCATCTCATCATTGCTCTCAATTGTATCGGCAGCTGCGATGCCGATACAATTGAAAGCGCGATCCTCGGCGGGGGAGGCAGCGCGGGCACGGGGCCCCCCTGACTAGCGGTACGCCACTCCTGCTACTGCGAGTGGGCCCCCCGGCATTTGACCGGGTTTACTGTGATACAGACACCAGATGTTATAGAATATACACATTATTATATACCATCTGATGTGTGTACACAGCATATCACACTACTCTGTACACTGGATGTGGTATATCATGTACACAGATATACAATGTACTGCACTGATCACACCTGGACCTACAGGACGTCACATATTCTATATATAATATGGGCCATATAGTGTAATCTGTGCTGCAGGCTCAGATGTGATCAGTGCAGGATCTGTGTAGTGATGTTTGTGCTGGAGATCAGTGAGTTATTGCAGGTGAGGGATGAGGTCGATGACCTGGCACTGACAGCCCGACCTGATCTGCAGCAGTTCACACTCCGGCAATAACTCACACTGATCCTGGGCAGAGCTGCCGCTGACACTATGGAATCCCGTCTGGTGTTATCAGCGGCGTCCTGCTCCCTCCTCACTGCAGCCTCCCGCCCGGCACCATGATGGATGACGTCATACTCACCGTGATCCACTAAGCCTCTTCTCCGGTCCTCCCACAAGATCCTCTTCGGCAGGAAGAAGTAGCAGCAGCAGGCGCGCGGTGACATCATCCCAGCAGATGCAGCCCACACAGCGTGCAGTGGGCGTGTCTGCAGCACAGTGACGGCCGGCATTGAAATTTAAAGGTACAGTGCGTTCCTGAACCACACTGCGGCGTTAATAAAATGGCGCCCATACTGATGGTGGTGGGGGCCCCCTCAGAAGCTCTTATGGTGGGGGCCCCTGGGCTGGAGCCCCGCCTGCCCCGCCTATAATTTGGCCCTGCTGAGAACAGTACCCGCTGTCCCATTCAAAATTGTCTAGTCTTCACTCTTAGTCTTTATTCACTTAAAGCTTCCAGACTGTCATACAGTAACTCTGTTGCTGCTTTTACAAAGCACAGCAGCAACAGTGGAGATGACTTTGCTTGCTTCTGGGCTCTGCATAGGCAGCAACTAAGATGATAAAGCGATCAGTGTAATTATTAAACTGTCACTGTCTATGAAGAACAAAACAGCTGATGAAAAAACCATCTACAGTGCTAGCCAAAAGTATTGGCACCCCTGCAATTCTGTCAGAGAATACTCAGTTTCTTCCTGAAAATGATTGCAATCACAAATTCTTTGGTATTATTATCTTCATTTAATGTGCTTGCAATGAAAAAACACAAAAGAGAATGAAATAAAAATCAAATCATTAATCATTTCACACAAAACTCCAAAAATGGGCCAGACAAAAGTATTGGCCCCCTAATGCGGGCGTCACATGGTACGATCTATCGTGCAATCGCACAAACGATCGTACCCGCCCCCTCATTTGTGCGTCACGGAAAATTTGTTGACCGTGGCGCACAAAGTCGTTAACCCTCATCACACGCACTTACCTGCTGAGCGACGTCACTGTGGGCGGCGAACATCCTCTTCCTGAAGGGGGAGGGATGTTCGGCGTCACAGCGATGTCACACAGCGGCCGGCCAATAGAAGCGGAGGGGCGGAGATGAGCGGGACGTAAACATCCCACCCACCTCTTTTTGTTTCCGCATTGCCAGCGGGACGCAGGTAAGCTGTGTTCGTCATTCCCGGGGTGTCACACGGAGCGATGTGTGCTGCCCCGGGAACGATGAACAACCGGCGCACAGAAGAAGAAACGACTTTTTGAAAATGAGCGACGTGTCAACGAGCAACGATAAGGTGAGTATTTTTGCTCGTTCACCGTCACTCGTAGCTATCACACGCTATGATATATCAAACAATGCCGGATGTGCGTCACTTACGTGACCCCGCCGACATATCGCCTGATATATCGTACCGTGTGATGCCCGCATTAGCCTAATACTTGGTTGCACAACCTTTAGCCAAAATAACTGCGAACAACTGCTTCCAGTAACCATCAATGAGTTTCTTACAATGCTCTGCTGGAATTTTAGACCATTCTTCTTTGGCAAACTGCTCCAGGTCCCTGAGATTTGAAGGGTGCCTTCTCCAAACTGCCATTTTGAGATCTTTCCAAAGGTGTTCTATGGGATTCAGGTCTTGACTCATTGCTGGCCACTCTAGTAGTCTCCATTGCTTTCTCTCAAACTATTTTCTAGTGCTTTTTGAAGTGTGTTTTCGGTCATTGTCCTGCTGGAAGACCCATGACCTCTGAGGGAGACCCAGATTTCTCACACTGGGCCCTACATTATGCTGCAAAATTTGTTGGTAGTCTTCAGACTTCATAATGCCATGCACACGGTCAAGCAGTCCAGTGCCAGAGGCAGCAAAGCAACCCCAAAACATCAGGGAACCTCCGCCATGTTTGACTGTAGGGACCGTGTTCTTTTCTTTGAATGCCTCTTTTTTTTTCCTGTAAACTCTATGTTGATGGCTTTTCCCAAAAAGCTCTACTTTGGTCTCATCTGCAAAAAGAGCCACAGCCACACCATGATTTACCAGACACATATATGGATAATGACCATCATAATATGCATAAGGACCTGGATGGGGACTGAGGATAAGTCGTAATTTATTACAAACGAGGAGAAAAACAAACGACCAAAATCCAAAGTGCAAAAGTGAAGTCTTTATTAGCATAGGGGTAGGTGCGGGGCGGCACAGTACAAGTGAGGGCACGGACAATCAATCAATGACCACAATGTACAGACAATTTGTCAAACAGATAGTATATCCATAATATAATCACATAACATCAGTCATTATGTATGTGAGAAACAAATTGATGATTTGTACTATATATATAGATACAAATGTCAACAGGCAAAATTGCATCAACATAAGGAGGGAACAATTTCCCACATATCCCATGCGTCTGGGTACCCAATTAATTGCAATATATTAATTCTAAAGAACGAAGTTACAATAACATTTAGAAAAAATTCTTTTTAAAGGGAACCTCAGAGATTGCGTATCAGTGATTAGATCTAATGATGCACATTACCTGTATTGACAACAATTTGTAGACTGACATATTAAACATCAATGGCAAAATGTGATCATATCCAATGGTCACATACTGCACATAACACAGTGATGAAAGTAGATGGATATATAGGTACAACGTCAACCAGGCAGAGCTATATCATTGTATAATAAAGGGAGAACTTTTCTCCTCATATTCTATCTATGTGGGTCCCCAATCCCATAGTAAATGGCATGACTGATGTCATGCCATGTCCTTCCCGACGGCCGTTTCGGCTGGAAGCCTTCGTCAGGGGGCCCACTGACCACCATCTCTTCCAGGTATAGTGTTATATCTGACATTTATATCACGCTTTGTGGAGGTTTTCCCCTTTGTGCATATAGACATTATGGCTACATCAGTCATGCCATTTACTATGGGATTGGGGACCCAGGCGTGCACCTGAACTTAATCATGGACCCTTTATAAAGGGTATATGCTATGGACTGCACATACCTCCTGATGAAACCGGCAGTGCGGTGAAACGCGCGTTGAGGTTGGAGTAGGTGCAACTTGCGGTGCTGCTGTGGACGCATATTCTGTACAAATGACAACAGGTAATTGGACTGAATTATGGGGCTAAGTAGATAGATGGGGGCAATACTATAGGCACATGCCTGCTACTTTAAACTCTCATGGCATGCAAATTATAGTGCCCTTTAATCAATCTATACAGTGTATGTTGACATACCCATATTCCATATAGGGTGTTTATATTTTCATACTAGTATAAAATTCTACAACATTGGTATCCTATACTATATATATGTAGACTACATCCCCATTGGTCCACTCCTGTAAACATATGATATGTCCATTTACACTGGCCGTTACTATACGGGCAGATGCAGCTACTGTAGTATTGTGCCACTCCTTATAAGTGCGGCTTGACATCCCTCCCTATATCCCAAAAATGTTATCCTGTGTATGATGAAATTTTTATATGATTTCTGCACGAGCACTTTGTACAAATAAAATTTGATGTTTCAAATATAGAGTACGATTCCTGGATTCTTTATAGGTTGCTATCTAGGGAGGTTAGCCATAGTGGCATGGGCTTGAAACTTCTTGATGACACTGTGCACCGTAGACACAGGAACTTTCAGGTCTTTGGAGATGGACTTGTAGCCTTGAGATTGCTCATGCTTCCTCACAATTTGGATTCTCAAGTCCTCAGACAGTTCTTTGGTCTTCTTTCTTTTCTCCATGCTCAATGACACAGGACAGAGGTTGAGTCAACTTTAATCCATGTCAACTGACTGCAAGTGTGATTTAGTTATTGCTAACACCTGTTAGGTGCCACAGGTAAGTTACAGGTGCTGTTAATTGCACAAATTAGAGAAGCATTACATGATTTTTCAAACAGTGCCAATACTTTAGTCCACCCCCTTTTTTATGTTTGGTGTGGAATTATATCCAATTTGGCTTTATGACAATTTTTTTTTTTTCATTGAAGACAAATTAAATCAAGATAATAATACCAAAGAATTTGTGATTGCAATCATTTTCAGGAAGAAACTGAGTATTATCTGACAGAATTGCAGGGGTGCCAATACTTTTGGCCAGCACTGTATACTGTTGCTCTGCTTAGGTACTGTAGTCTGGGGTGAGCCGCCTTACTCTGAGCAAAACTAGTGCTAACTAGGTGCCAGTACTTACTCCTCTCATGCCTAACTAGTAGAAGCAGTGCTTAGTGGCCTTTTGGTGAAGATTCCTTAAGGGCTTTCCATGTTATCCCAGATCATATTGATTAAAGTAGACTGGGCAAAATTTTGCACCCTCTTAAAATTTGGTACCTAGAACAAACTGCCTGTGGTCCCTCTTCCCACATTTTAGGCCACTACTTTCTTCTCACGCCTGCGATTCACACAGCTGGTTCTTGCCATCTTACTGCAGCCACCAACCTGCATCTGACCAGCTTGCTGAGTTTTCTCATGCAACTTCCCCAGTTCTGCTGCATTTGCCTGTTCCTTGTGAGTCTCCTCCTTGCTATAAGGAGGCGTGGCCAGCTCTGCAGTAATTTCTATTTCCTGTGTCCTGCAGAGTGTTTATTCTTTGGCCTATCCTCTTACCCTTGGTATATTATCCCAGCTATATATTTATCCAGTTTCCACTTGAAGATTTCCATTGATGGAGAGCTCCCCAACTCCCGCGGGAGCCTGTTTCACTCCCTTACTGCCCTCACTGTCAGAAAGCTTTTTCTAATGTCTAATCTGAATTTCCTTTCTTTAAGTTTCATCCCATTGCTTCTTGTACTTCCTTGTGCTAATAAGAATAGGGTAGTTCCCTCTGCCTTGTGACTACCTTTCAGATATTTGTAGACCGCTATTAAGTCTCCTCTCATTCTTCTCTTTTTCAAACTAAATATCCCTAGTTCTTTTAGCCGTTCTTCATATGACATGGTTTGCAGACTTTCTACCATCTTGGTTGCTCTTCTCTGGACTTGCTCCAATCTATCGATGTCTTTTTTGAATTGGGGTGCCCAGAACTGTACACAGTATTCCAGATGGGGTCTGACCAGGGCAGAGTATAGGGGGATAATTACCTCTCTTGATCTAGATTCAATGCTTGTCTTGATACATCCCAGAAATTTGTTGGCCTTTTTAGCTGCAGCTTCGCATTGTTGGCTAATGTTGAATCTGGGTTCCACTATTATGCCCAAGTCCTTTTCCCCGGTGTTATTACCCAGTTCTATTCCTCCCATACTTTATATGCTTTTTACATTTCTTTTACCCAGATGAAGAACTTTGCATTTGTCCCTGTTAAAAACCATTCTGTTCTCCACAGCCCATTGTTCGAGTTGCCTCCCTTTAGTTCTAACCTCTCCTTTCTTGTCCTCGCTTATGTTTCCTGTACGTATGCTGTTTGTCCAGTTCTTGGACTTTCTGACCATGTTGTTCGGTTTTGCCTTGTTTGTCTTGTGCGCTCTGACCCACCGATCAGCTGCTGCAGGCTTGAAGACTGCCCTGGAGTAGCACATGGTAACTACCTGTGGCTCAAGTCTATCATCACCTTCAAAGGCCCTAGCAAAAACCAGGTAGCCGCCTAGTTTCACCCATCCAGTGTAAGCCTGGCCCATGAAGCAGTGGGTCCACACCCACCAGCCATCACATTTAAATTGCCTTCAAGCATATTAGTCACCCTGAAAAACCACTTATCCATAACTCTTCATTGATTGGTAGCTGATGTATTGTTCATATTCTGCTTAGAAACGGGGTCCCAAGGAAACCTTGTTTTTCTGCTGGGCATTCACATACAGATTGAGGGTCTCCTCAAGACAACCTTTCACCAAAGAAAAGAAGCAATTTGTCTTATGAGGAAATCAAGTGCTAACAACAGGTATTCTTAATCTTGGGCAGATGCATCCACCATATGTCTACACAGCAGGAAAGAATCTTCTTGCTGTGGAGGGAACAAAGTTTAGTAGATTAACTGCTCCTTTAAGGCACATTGTGGTTCTTTTAAAACTTTTTTTAGTACACTTGGTATACTGAAGCAAATATAGTTCAGTTGGGAAGAACTATATGGCAAATGTTCATTATATTTTTTACATCACTTATACAATGTGTGTAGACAGTGGCATACTATTAACAGGCATAAGGATCATGACTGCAGAAGGTCTGTGAAAGAAAGGGGCTCACTGACACATTTCATCTGGATGTATGTGTAGCGCCCCATGGGGCAGGTGCATTTAACCTACTCGTCGCTGGGCCGTCGACTGTCGTTGTCACAGACCTAGCCTGGTTCTGTTGCCTCTAGGTGTACAGAAGATGGCTGGGGAAGGGATGATGGGGGTAGTGATGAGGTGAATGTCGTGACGCCACCTGTTATATGCGGCCAGGGAGTGGGCCGCCGCTGCTGTTGCTGTCCTCCGGGTGAGATGGTAGTAGCAGCCAGGGATGGTATCGCTCTCCACTGGTAGAGCGGGTCCCAGGCAGGATGATGAGGGGAGTAATAATGGTGACTCGGAGCGGCAGTATGGGTAATAAAGAGTCAGAGTTTATAGCTGCGGTTCCAGATTGTTTACTCACTTTTGTACGATGCCGCTCACCCAGGTAATACCGGTCACTTGCTATGATGGGCTCTGTTGTACCCTAATCCCTTTAGAGATCAGTCTGGTTTGGTGTTCAGTGGGTTTCTCCTTGTAATGCCTGTCTGTGGATCCCCTGGCTTGAAGCTACGAGGGGACCCTGGGTTTCACGAGATGTACTCTTGTCCCTTTCTGCAGGTGCCCCGGTTCCGATGTGGGGCCCGTCTTGAAGCGAGACCCCGGATCCTATATGGCACTGTGCTGTCGGGTGCTGTGTGGTCAGGTAAGCTTGAAACTTTCCCCATCCAGGCAGATTCAGCAAAACCAACGTGAAGTATGATCTTCCCTATGGTCCTGCCACCCTGCGTGGCATCGGTTCCATCTGCAGCAGAGATTACACTCTCCGCGGCAACCATTGTGAACTTTTCCTCCTTCCCACCGGATCACCAGTAAGGCATGTGTGCTCCGCTGCTCTCCTGCTGGAGAACTCTCAACTGTTGTGTTGGCTCCTAACTCCGCCTACTGGCTGCGCTCCCCCCTCCCAGGTCCAAAGCTAGTGGGACTGGGGCCCCTGTTGAGGGCATCCTGTAAATGCCACTCTGTTGGTGACCCCTTTATTACCCGACCCTAGCCCAGTCCCCAGTGGGAACAGGGCAACCTGGTGTGCATTTGAGTGTGTAATGTGGTGAAACTGAGACTGACCTCCTCAAGAACCGGGTTTAGCATTACGCCCAATGTTGAGTGCAATACTCTGTGGTAACTGAAGACTCAGGGGTGCCACATATGGCCTTAGATACACGTTCAGTTGAAATGCAATGTGGCGCCTTTGGCTCCCTGCAACACAATTGCTTTATATGCTGCAATCAGAGGCTGGAAGCTGATGTCGTATTGTTCTGTTATTTTATTTTAATGGGGTGTTGGGATGAAGATATATGTCTATGGGGTCCACATATCTGACAAACATGGGGGTGTGGGCACAGGTCCGAATTTTGTACTGTGGCACCTCGCACTGTACCAATGTCACTCCCTAGAGGAAGCGGTATCTGCGGTGCCTCATTATTCCCAAAGACAATATACGTTGTATGTACTATGCAGAGAGTAAGATGTTTGTGGAGCTCTGGTAATGATTTTGCATTGGGTCACGTCACTTTGGGATTACCGTAAGCAAAAAAACTAACAATTTATTATTAGTTTGACTTCATATAGGGAGTTGATGTATGTCATGGACCAAGCAAATGTCATAAAGTGTTTACATTTTAAATGACTTATCTGAGTTAGAATTATATTTTACTATAGCCATTTTATGTATTTACACATTAGTTTAATCTTTATACCTGTTACATTTGCCATTACGTTCCTAAAGTCTATTGATGTAATTTATTTAGAGTCCACGGTGCCAGGAAAAGCAATTGTGATGGGTGCCACCTCTGGCGTCAACTAGTGTTTCTCCTTGTCATCACTGCAGCAGCTTAATGAACTATATCCACATCTAACCAAAATACTGCATATTTTATTAACCTAGAAAACAATTCATAAATTTGTTAGTGTAATTTTGTGCTATTTTTTAATCATCAGCCAGTGCTTTATTGTGAAGTAATCCTTAATTGATTGACATTTAATCACAGTCTTTGTGTTTTACTGTCCCTAGCCTCGTAAGAGGTAATTTTGTCTTTACTGTAGTTTAACAGCTGATGAAAAAGATTTAAGGAAACCTATAAACTTAAGATTGGTTAATAGCCTCTTATAAAAGAATATTATACATCTAGGATCCATTGCACAGATGTGATGCTCAATTGTAGAACTGTGCATGGGGTTTATTAAATTACAGCACAAATCTTCAGTCTCCTGAATTATTGTTCATGTTGGTATTGTTAGGCAAATGGGGAGACGCATTATTGCTTCCAGTTGTTCATATCACTGTGCTCTAATACAGTCGGAGACAGCTGGCACATTGCTTTAGGCAAATGTAGAGCAACAGCAGCTGTGGAGACCTGGACCCCAAGAGAAAGCAAGGCACCGCTGAGTCAGTACTGAGCCGCTCGTGAACTAATGTCCAGAAATTAAAATAAGACGTTCTGCTGCCAACGTACTGCAGTTTCTACAACTGACTGGTATTAGTAGTTTGCTGTAAACACTAATATATAATTGCTGATGAACAGAGTGATTAGCGGATTTTTGTAACGATGACAATTGGATGAGTTGTAAAAACACATTTTGGAGTTCAATTCCTGGTTTATTTCAGTCAATATATGAGGTTACATAAATCTCCCTGTAAAATGTATTTCATAATACTAATAATCCGTATAGTCGTAGACACACAAACAGCAAGGGCAGCCAACAATCGTTTGTGGTTGACTCAAATTCACACATTAATTCTTGCTCATTAAGCAGTTTACACCATAAATTTTCTGATATCAGCAATTGTAATAATTTTCCGATTGAAGACAATGGATGCAGTTTTGGTTAGATTTGAAAACAATATCCATATTATCAAATATACATATATTTAATTTGATACTAAATGTATATATACTATATATATATGTGTAAGATGGATAAAAAGTCGGAATGGGCAGACACTTGGCATATGAGATTTAATGTTGATAAATGTAGAGTAACGCACCAAGGACGGAGTAATCCTATAGCTGCGTATACATTAAATGGAAGTAAACTTGGGACTACAGAACAGGAGAAGGACTTGGGTATTCTCATTACAAATAAGCTGAGCAGCAGCACTCAATGTCAGGCAGCTGCTGCTAAAGCAAACAAGATTTTAGGGTGTAGAAAAAGAGAGATTAGATCCCGTGATCCCAACGTATTGTTATCCCTCTATAAATGAGATGTAAGCCCACATCTAAAATATGGGATCCAGTTTTGGGCTCCACATTTTAAAAATGATATTCAGAAGTTAGAGTCAGACAAAGGCTGGCATCTAGACTACTACAAGAAATGGAAGGCCTCACATATGATGAGAGGTTGAAAAGTTGGGCTTGTTTAGGTTAGAAAAAAGTCATCTCAGAGGAGATCCCATTTATATGTATAAATACATGTGTGGTTAATACAAAGGACTGGCATATGATTTATTCCTTCCAAAGACAATACTAAAGACCAGAAGGCATACACTGCGAGTGGAAGAAAGCCAGATAAATAGGCAAAAGCAGGACAGGGTTCTTTACAGTTAGAGCAATCAGACTGTGGAATGCCCTACCAAAAGAGTTAACAGAGAACAATAGAAGAAACACAGGCATTTTTTCTACACAGACATTTGATGTGTTCTTATGCCTGATGGTCCTGAGGAAGGGAACTGAGACTCCAGATTAATGGATCTTCATTTTGCACAGGTCTACGCGTTTCTGAATACCTGAGTGATCATTGGCGTGGCTCATAACAACCCTATTTTCTTCTATTGTTCTCTGTTATCTGCCGTTTGGGTTGCTGCTGCCGTGATCCTAGTTTTCCATGCCTATATAGTAGTTGTGACTTTCACAACTTCATTTGGTGAGTCTCCCTGTCTTTACCCCTTGTGTTATTGGGGTAAAACCCTATTGCGCTTCTTTTCCACAGCTCTCTACACAAGAGGTAGTAATGGCAGACACTGTAACAGTTTTATAAAAGGGCTTGATGATTTCCTCAGTACACACAACATTGTTATAGATGACTTTGTGACAAAAATTTATACTTGGCGGAGGAAGGTTGAACTTGATGGACCTAGGTCTTTTTTATAACCTATGTAAATATGTAACTATATATCCATACTATCAAATATATATACATAAATTTACATTGATAAACATAAGCATAAGATCAGGGGTTCTTCTGATGCACTCTTTAATTAAAGAATAAGATTTAGTCATACAGTGTATACAGTGTGTCCACCCATATCCTGTCCACCGCCATTAACTTGAGAACGGCGGCAGCTATAGGCATAGAAGTGGTGTCTAGGTATAGTAAGGTATCCATGCGCTACACAATGAAACCACCTATAGCGCCACCTGGTGGAAAACAAAGGAGTTAGTATTTTTTTCTTGACAACGGAACGAGATAGAGAAAAAAGTGAATTAAAAAATTGTAGGGCATCATCAATTCAATACAAATCGACACCTTGCATACAGATGTCAGGGGCTCTGCCAATGTGACATGGCACCAATAAACAGTTTCAACTAAATCTGAATTGCCTTCTTTACTTTGTACTGTGGCTCAAAACTAGTTTTCAACCACATATGGGATATTGGCATACTCAGGAAAAAATATTCAACAAATTCTACAGTATATTGTCTCCTGATACTCCAATGAATGTAAAAAAATTGGGACTAAAGCAACATTTTTGTAGTAAAAAACTTATTTTTTTCATTTTCATGGCTCAACGTTGTAAAATTCTATGAAGCAACTAGGGGTTTAAGGTGCTCACCAAACATTTAGATAAATTCCTTGAGAGGTCTAGTTTCCAAAATGGGGTCACTTGAGAGGAAGCTCCAATGTTTAGGCCCCTCAGGTGCTTTGCCAATGTGACATGGCACCTGCAAACCATTGCAACTAAATCTGAACTGAATTCTTCACCTTGTACGATGCCTCAAATGTAGTGATTACACAACAAGTCCTAAATTAATCATATGTCACAGACCACATTTGGATAAACTTTTATAACCCATAATCAACCCCAATACTGGTTGAGAAAAGTGACACAAGGTCTAAATGTATAAATAAATGTATTTAAATAACAAAATGATCTCAAGAATTAGATACAACAAAGGTGCTTCAGAGAATATTATGTGACTACTGGACATGTACAAAGAACAAAATACACTTGTTATAACAAAGTTAGATTCCAATTAATTACAAGTAATTATGCAGATCCTGTATTTAATACATATTGAAACATAGACCAATACATGTATATGAAAAATATGAACCAATTGGTATCAGTCTAGAATTGAAAACCGACATAGAGGGGGGGGGTGCCCTTGATATTTGTCAACCTTATAAATGATAAGCACCACTAATAGAAAGAATAATTATGTGTCTGGGAACAAACAAGGCGACTATATCATCATTAAAGTGAATGAACACTATCAAAATACCAACCCACAGTATATGGCAAATGCCAATGCCGAATTTCAAGCCCGGACTGAATACAGGGTGCATATGTAACAATAAAAGAATTAATGTAGCTAAAAGTAATATTACAAAGATGTAATATATGATTTTAGTATGAACCAAATTTGGAAATTATGATAGCCTTCATGTATAGAAGGAGTGACCAAAAGGAAGGTGGTAAACCCCAAAATAATTAATAGATTACCAAAATGGGTACAACCTTAAAGCCTAGAGGTCAACACCTGGCAGTACTATTAAGTACGACACTTGATGGCTATATAATGTACCTGAAAGAGGTGTATAGTCCAATCCCACGTCCACGTCCCAGAACCCCGACACGTGTTTTGCCCTTAAACGTTCTCAGGGAGTGTGTCAGGGGTCACGGACAAAATGTAGTATTCGACCACACTAATGTAGTGTAGTATAGCCTCAAATGTAGTGTTCGACCACATATGGGGTATTGGTGAACTCAGGAGAGATTGCACAACAAAATGTATGGTGCATTATCTCTTGTTACCTGTTAGTATAAATGTCATGAAAAAAGCTATTTCAGAATTACTGAGATCTGTTGAAGCGTTCCAGAGTTATCACCTTTCAAAGTGAAACTGGTCAGAATTGAAAAAAATGCCATTGTCATGAAAGTGAAAACCATGCTTTGGGGTAAAGGGGTTAAAGAGTGTGAATGTTTTATCTTTATATATACATGTTAATACAACCTTCCTCCCAGACTGCACAACACTCATGTTTTCAAAATGGCCGCTCATAGAACATCATGTGACCAGACTTGCCCATGAGTCTCTTCGAATTGAAAAACAGCTTTTTCTTGTATCCATTGACAACTGGTAACAAGTTGTTAACAGCTAAATGACGGAATGTATCTTTAAATTGTTGTAGCTAAATATTCATAACTACTCAGAGCTTGGCTGTTGACATTTGTGGAGGAATAATACAATGGGTTCTATAATCAGAGAAATCATTCATATTGAAAAGCATATTAGAAAATTATATTACTTTTTGTTTTATAAAAAAATGTTAATAATAATTTGTTGAAACCTTAAATTGACTTTGTATTTTTTGCTTACATTGCCTGTGTGAGCAGAGAAATCAGAACTAAATAGCAAAATTCATTAAGAATTTAATGGTAAAATAAAAAAAATGTATTTTCTTTTCTTTGTTCAACGCTATAAAATTCTGTGAAGCACCTGGGGGTTCAAGGTGCTCACTAAACATCTTGATTAATTCACTGAGGGGTCTAGTTTCCAAAATAGGGTCACTTGTGGGGGAGCTGTACTGTTTAGGCACCTCAGGGGCTCTCCAAACACGACAAGGCGTTCGCTAATGATTTCAGCCAATTTTGCGCTGTAAAGGTGGCATCACATGGTACGATATATCGTGCAATCGCCTGAGCGATTGCACCCGCCCCCGTCATTTGTGCGTCACGGGCAATTAGTTGCCCGTGGCGCACAAAGTCGTTAACCCCCTGTCACACGTACTTACCTCCCTAACGACGTCGCTGTGGGCAGCGAACATCATCCGGCAAATAGAAGCGGAGGGGCAGAGATGAGTGGGACATAACATCCCGCCCACCTCCTTCCTTCCCCATTGCCGGCGGGATGCAGGTAAGCTGTGTTCGTCGTTCCTGGGGTGTCACATGTAGCGATGTGTGCTGCCTCGGGAACGACGAATAACTGGCGCGCAGAAGGAGGAACGACATTATGAAAATGAACGACGTGTCAACGAGCAACGATAAGGTGAGTATTTTTGCTCGTTAACAGTCGTTCGGAGATGTCACACGCTACGACATTTCTAACGATGCCAGATGTGCGTCACAAATTCTGTGATCCCGCCGACATATCGTTAGATATATCGTAGCGAGCGTGTGATGGGGCCTTAAAAGTCAATTGTGCTCCTTCCCTTCCGAGCCCTGCCGTTCACTCAAACAGTAGCTTTCCACCACACATGGGTTATCGGTGTACTCAGGAAAACTTGCACAACAAATTCTATGATGCAGACATTTTTGGCTAAAGTAACATTTTTCTGGGAAAAAGTACAATTTTTATTTTTTTCTGTATACATTGCTGTAGTTCCTGTGAGGCACCTAAGGGGCTAATATCTTCTTGGATGTAGTTTTGAGCAGTGTGAGGGGTGCAGTTTTAGAGTGATGCCACTTTGGGGTATATTCTGTCACCTAGGCCCCTCAGAGTCATTTCAAATGTCATGTGGTCCCTAAAAAAATGATTTTGTACATTTTCTTGGAAAAATGCGAAATTTCTGATAAACTTTGAACCCTTCTAATTTTGTAACAAGAAAATTATGTTTCAAAAATTGTGCTGGTGTAAAGTTAAGGTAGACATGTGGGGCATTTTATATATTAACTATATTGTATGATATATCGCTCTTAACTTTGGTTTAAGGGCATAAAAATTCACAATTTGTAAATTGCGCAATTTTAAAACTTTTCTACAAATTTCGATATTTTCATAAATAAATGCAAAAAATATTGTCCTACATTTACCACATGAAGTACAATATGTCACGAAAAAAAACATTCAGTGAATTACTAGGATCCTTTGAAGCATTCAAGAGTTATAATCTGTCAAACTGACAATGGTAAGAATTGAAAAAACTGGCCCAGTCATAAATAGTCATAAAGATGAAAATAGGGGGTGGGTAAAGGGGTTAAAAGAATATGCATTCCAAAACAGAGTGTGCGGCAATTGCTTACATCTGGAGTGGTACCTGGCGGCTTCCTTCCCTCAAAAGCCAAACCTCACCTTAGAGGTTCTAGTGAAGATGAGGTAGTTGATAAGTTAGGTCCTTGGAAGGTAAACCCCATGATGCAGTGTGTCCACCCACCAGCATGACACTTTTACAGACACAATCAGTGGCTTTGCAGTTTAACAATGTCTTTATTCTATATGGCTATTTAATTCCTTTTACAACCGATGACATGCAAGTACTGTACATTGTAATGCTTGGGTTATCAACTGCCAATGACATAGCTTCTTCCAGAGACAGGTGGGGAGGGACTATGAACCATCATATCGCGTATTTGCCTATAAAGACCCTGAAGGGAATTCACTGTAGATAGATTAATCATTCCAGGAGGTTTCTCCTGCCTAATGTCTGAACTGAGCGCAGTGCTCCTCCACTTTATGATTTCCCTGAACCAACTTGAGGACTCTTTATTCAGCAACAGTGACCTTATCTGGGTCATCATAAATGAGTGCCAGAGTAGAGAAAAATTGTCAATGGAGGAAAAAACCGGACAATCCTCAGGAGGAAAAATGCCCAAGTCTGAGAATCTGCACAGAGCAACGATAGAATAATAGCCACTCATTGACTCTCCCCTCTGAATGTGGCAGGACAGAGACAAAAATACATCTTACATGGGGAAAGAAAGATGGAAAACTTTCCTCAGTCCCAGTCAAAGCACTCTGGTTAATTTACCTTAGGTTTAGAAGACAGTTTTGTGTGAACTAAAACCTCTGTAGCAGCGGATAATACATGTTTTGGTTAGCATTTGATGTCAGCCACCTTTAAGGGCAAGGACACTAACTGTGCTGCCAGGAAGTCCACAGCATCCATGATGGCTTCTCAGCACAAAAAAAAATGGAGTGGGCTGATGATAATGTGATAATTGAGGTATCAACTCACACAGGGAGAAATAGGTAAAAAGCTGGAACTGACCCAGCTGGATCCTGTGCAGACTAGAGATTCAGACCCCGCAGTCCCTAGTAGTACCTGCGTAGGTAGCTAAAATCCCCTATGAGGACTATTAAATACTGTAAAAGGTGATAAAAAAAGTTTTAAAAAATATAAGAAACCCACCACAAAAGTTCAAATCACCCCCCATTAAAATTAAAACAATTTAAAAAAAGATAAAATACACATATTTTGTATCCCTACATTCAAAAATGTCCAATCTCTCAAAATCTAAAATCAATTAATCTGTTCGGTAATCTGCATAACAAGAAAAAAATCAAACGACCAGTATTACGTTTTTTGGTTGTTGCAACATTGCAATAATATGTCATAAAATGCAATCAAAACATTGTATCTACTCCAATATAGTAACAGTAAATCAGCTCAGGTTGCAAATAAACCCTCACACAGACTCTTATCCTAAAAAATTAAAATGTTAGGGGCCTCAAAAAAATTGGCAAAATTATTTTGTTTGACAAATTTATACATTTTTTATCACTTAAAAAAACCTATAAATGTGTGGTATCTACATACTCAGACTCACCTGGGGGATTACATGGCCAGGTCAGTATTACTATATAGTGAGTATGGTAAATAACCCCCCTGAAAAACGTTGCAAAACTGTACTTTTTTTTTTCAATCTCACAGCACTTGTAATTTTTTTTTCCATTTTCTAGTACACTATGGGGCAGAATGAATGGTGTCACTCAAAAGTACAACTTGTCCCACGAAAATCAAGCCCTCATGCCCATCATAGTAAAGAAAAAATAAAAACCGTTATTGCTCTTTGAAGAAGGTGAGGGAAAAACAAAAATGCAAAATCGTTCTGGGGTGAAGGGGCTAGGGTGGCGTTACACGAGACGATATATCGTGCGATCGCATGAGCGATTGCACCCGCCCCCATCGTTTGTGCGTCATGGGCAATTCATTGCCCGTGTCGCACAAAGTCGTTAAACCCCCGTCACACATACTTACCTCCCTAACGAAGCCGGAACATCCTCTTCCTGAAGGGGGAGGGACGTTCGGCGTCACAGTGACGTCACACAGCGGCCGCCCAATAGAAACGGAGGGGCGGAGATGAGCGGGGCGTAACATCCCGCCCACCTCCTTCCTTCCTCATTGCCGGTGGGACGCAGGTAAGTTGTTGTTCGTTGTTCCTGGGGTGTCACACGTAGCGATGTGTGCTGCCACGGGAACGACGAACAACCGGCGCGTAGAAGGTGGAACGACATTATGGAAATGAACGACATGTCAACGAGCAACGATAATGTGAGTATTTTTGCTCGTTAACAGTCGTTCGGAGGTGTCACACGGTACGACATCTCTAACGATGCCGGATGTGCGTCACGAATTCTGTGACCCCGACGACAGATCACACGATATATCATACCCTTAAAGTTTTGACTTCAATACAGTAGAGACATTGCTAATTGACCTGGTGAAAACAATGCATGCATACAAAGTCTGGACAAATAAGCTAATTAGTATTTAAAAACTTTGTTATGGTGTCAGATTTAAAGTGGTCTTTTCTCTAGTTTTAGCATGTTAAACTGGTCACATTACGGAATAATAGCTGCAGAGCTGAATATTTTTTTTTTAGTTTTTTTTATCTCTTTTGCTGAGATATTAGCTTGTAAAGTTCATATTCTAATTTTCATTAAGACAAAGGGAGCATTAACAGAGATTCATCTCTTGGTCTCTTGGGGGTGTTCTTTCTCCCTTGCATGATGTTCACCAATAATAAGCAGGAGGTGTCATGAAGAGGAAAAGAAAGAACACACCCCAAAGAGCTTAGAACATGCTTTCTCCTATGAAACATGCAATGATAGACAGCCCTGCTCTCCTCCGTGATAAAATATGCTTTATTATTATTATTATTATTATTATTATTATTATTTATTATTATAGCGCCATTTATTCCATGGCGCTTTACAAGTGAAAGAGGGTATACGTACAACAATCATTAACAGTACAAGACAGACTGGTATAGGAGGAGAGAGGACCCTGCCCGCGAGGGCTCACAGTCTACAGGGAATGGGTGATGGTACAATAGGTGAGGACAGAGCTGGTTGCGCAGTGGTGTCCTGGACTGAGGGCTATTGTAGGTTGTAGGCTTGTATGTATGTATATGTATTATCTGCAAGCACAATTCCATGGTGTGGCCAGTTTAACATACTCAAAGTGGTCAAAATTCCTCTAAAAGTAAAGTGTCAGTGACTCATATTCCAGATCTCAATGCATTAGTACAATTTCAAATATAAGTACTTCGGAAATCAGTGGATATGCGGACCATATTGAAATCTGCAATAATGTTTTATGTGATGTTCTGGTTAGTAACAAAAAGTTCATTTTTTAGATTGAGGGATCTCTAAAGGCACATTTAAAGGTCCTAAAAAGATTTCAGTGTCGTCTCCCTTTTGGTACCAATATTTTGTAAATTGTCTATTCTATTCAAAATTTGTCTCTGGGATATAGGCAATTGATTCTAATGTAAAAAAAAGAAATAACACCACTTGAAACCCCCTGCTACATCATAACCAGTGCCTAGTTGGTCACCACCAGTATGCACCACCAGTGTCCACCGAGGCCAGTGGTTTCCTACATCAGATGTTATCTCTTCCAGGACTAGATAGGATCACTGGAATCATTTGCAAGAGAAATTGGCGATTCAAGGGATAGTAATAATAATTTTTTTATTTTATTACATTCCCTACATTAAGGACAATTTTGTACAATCCTGGAAAAAACTTTTGTAGCTATGAAAGGAATGTAGCATTATGTCAATGTGATTAAACTGTGTAGGGCACATTTTATTTATGAATGTAATAATAAGTAAAACAGTATAAGTCAAGACATAAATCCTTGTGGGAATAACCTCTAAAGAGTCCAATAAGCTTCTAGCAAAACTATGTGGTCACACATATGACCTTCCACATTTCATGGTGACCAGCAGAGTGACATACCCATTTGCTTCCGAGCAGGAGAACCTTATTTCCTAACTCCATTAAGTTTTTTTTCTATTATAAGTGACTTCAACACTTTACATATTTCAGTCCTACAAACTTTCCATCACGTATTTTCCTTTACATAGAAGTCCATTAGCATGTTGCAATATTCATGTTCTACATAGAAAAAAACATATTTCAGTGTTGTATAGAAAGCATTTTTTCTCACATAATCCTCATAAAGTAGGTCTCGCTGCACAGGATGAAAAAAAAACTATGTACTTGTAAATGTAGTGTCCCAGTTGTACAGATAAACACATACTGTATTGTAGAGATCTAGTACTTCGGATGACAAACATGCAATTTCAGTTTGCAAATTTTCCCATTTTGCCATCTACCTATTTGTCTAAAGCTATGTTCACATGTAGCAGAATTGTTGAGGAAAATTTCCTTAGCAATCCAACAGAGTTCATCAGGGACATCTGCAGCAGCAAATACACACCTGATAATGCAGATTTGCTGCTGGGAATCTGGGAAGATAAAAAATGAAAAAAGTAAATTGTAAAAACTACAGCACTTTTTACAAAATATGCCTATGCACAATCCAACCCACTACACTACTCATCACGTAAAGAGACTTCTGTTGGACCAGGCAATGGAGGCAATGAAGCTCCAAGGACAGCGGTGTATAGACTTCTTGCATTAAAATTTGCAACGACTAGTCCACATGTCAACTGAATTCTTTGCAGATTTTTCCACATTATGTTAATGAATTTATTAAAAGTATATACAGTTTACTGCTAAGGTATACAATTCTTATACTACAACAAAGTGGAGGAAAGCTTGACACGCCCAATGGAATAGGTCACCACACATCCATGGAGTGCAACGATATGAAGTCCGCCAGGTGGACTATAACTGAATAGAACATAAGATGTGCCGATATCTTTACCTTCTATTCAATTCTTATACTAGTATAGTATACAAGTGCCAATGAAATTTATTAAGTGTATACATTTTACTGCTATTGTGTCTATTGCTTTTACATCTGAAAATCTGGAATGAAAATCTTGAGGATATCTGTGCTGTGTAAACAATAACATACCATATTAAAAATTATATTTCTGAACCACGCGATGCTAATAATGATACTGATACACTTCAAGGAAAAAAATGACTTGTCCTTCAAAACTAGAATGATTTTGAATGTAAAGTAAACAGATAACATTGTCTCATCGTATTAAATGAGTAAAATTGCAAATTGATTGTAAAAAGATACAACTTTGCTGTTATACCTATGTATTGCCCCAAAGTGGTTGTGTATGTGTCTTTAAGATGTAACAAAGCTGACAGCTACTTTATTTGGTTTACACTCTGCTAACATTTCCCTTTGCAGATATTGAACATGTGAATTCAGCACATAGAAGTGGTTTATATATGCACAATTTGATGTACCAGATTGTTAAGGGTTAATAAAGCAGCACTGATTTCCATATATGGCATACATTTCACCTGGTAGAAACACATCACCATGTCTCTGGGCTTAGCAGTATCACGGTCCTCTCCCTGCTGTTTTGAGACTAGTGACAACCTTTGGACTGGAATCTCCCATCTCCATCTAGACTCCTCATTTAAACGAGGTTTTCTTTTCATTGGCATCTCATGAGGTAATTTCAGTTTTGTTGCCAGCAGCTCTAAGCAGGGCAGGTCAGCTGTTACTGCTTTGGGTCCATTTAGGTTTAATACTGAAGCCTTCCCAGCAGTCTTTGCTGCTGTTAGAATGATTTCTACTTTGGCCAGTCTGGTGGAAGGAACTGCTGAGGTTTTGTCCTATGCCCATCCACCGGCTACTTTACAGATCTTCTACACTGAAGTTTGGTGTTTTGTATCTTTCTGTTTATTCCCCGTCTGTCTTTCCTTTCCATCTGTTTTTATTAGTTTAGCAGCAATTCTAGTGCAGTTGTCAGCCTCCTCACTAGACAGGGTGAGTTTAAGGCTAGCTGAGGGACCCAGGAATCCTGCTCATCGATCGGTTGAAAGAACCTGTATAGGGATGCTAGAGAGCTAAGAAGTCAGCTTGAGGTAAGTGCAGGAGGTGCCCCCTCACCCCTCTCCCTAGGAGCAGGGACCTCCGCTGTATCATGACCCCAGTGTGTACCCAATTTTGTGGTGTTTTTTGGTATTGCGTCAGACGCCCGTTGGTCTTATCGGGTGTGTCACGCATTGTAGCATTGTATCCAGACATCTCCAACCCCGTGCGTTACAAGCAGGGAAGGAAAGAAGACTGTGTAGTGTCTATGGGCTGATCTGGAGAAGCTGAAAGGGAAGTTAAGGGAGCAGCCATAGCTCCTATATATCAGAACCCAGAGCGTCAGTTGCAGAAAATTGCGCGCTTAGGATTGTGCATAACAGCAGAAGGAGAAGCTAAGGAATTACTGCATCTGTTGTTTAACCACATTACTATCCTGGAAATGTAAACTGAAAACAAGTAAAGGTGTTTTTCTACTGCGCCACTGGCTTTCCTGTTTTCTGGACTAATTGGAGTGGACCACATTACAACACACTGCTAGGAAACAGAGGTAAATTAAGTGCAGGCTAATGTCACAAATTCTTCTTTTTGTTTTCTTCTTTTTGTCACAGCCAGTAGTGGTGTCAGAACTACTGCAAACCAAGTGATAAATAATACTAGAGCTTTCTGAAATACAGAAGATACTAAAAAAGGGGGCTATTGCAATACCTGAATAGATGGGTAGTGCTGTTGGTAATAAAATAGGACCTGTGTGATGACCTATCAAGAACGTAGACACAAATGGAAAATACAAACACTGTGCAGCATTATTAGGCAAGTTGTATCTTAGAGGATTTTTTTATTATTGATCAACAACTATGTTCTCAATCAACCCAAAAGACTCATAAATATCAACGCTTAATATTTTTGGAAGATGGAGTGGTTTTTTTTTTAGATTTGGCTATCTTAGGAGGATGTCTGTTTGTGCAGGTAACTATTACTGTGCAGAATTATTAGGCAACTTAATAAAAAGCAAATATATTCCCATCTCACTTGTTTATTTTTACCAGGTAAACCAATATAACTGCACAACATTTAGATATAAACATTTATGACATGCAAAAACAAACCCCCCAAAAAATAGTGACCAATATAGCCACCTTTCTTTATGATGACACTTAACAGCCTACCATCCATAGATTCTGTCAGTTGCTTGATCGGTTTACGATCAACATTGCGGGCTGTAGCCACCACAGCCTCCCAGACACTGTTCCGAGAGGTGTACTGTTTTCCCTCCCTGTAGATCTCACATTTTATCAGGGACCACTGGTTCTCTATGGGGATCAGATCAGGTGAACAAGGGGGCCTTGTCATTATTTTTTCGTCTTGTAGACCTTTACTGGCCATTGCTTGAAGAAGTTGTCTTCCAGAAACTGGCAGTAGGTCTGGGAGTTGAGCTTCGCTCCATCGTCAACTTGAAAAGGTCCCACAAGTTCATCTTTGATAATACCAGCCCATACCAGTACCCCATCTCCACTTTGCTGGCGTCTGATTTGGAGTCGAGCTCTCTGCCCTTTACTGATCCAGCCTCTCGCCCATCCATCTGGCCCATCAAGAGCCACTCTCATTTCATCAGTCCATAAAACCTTTGAAAAATCAGTCTTAAGATATTTCTTGGCCCAGTCTTGACGTTTTATCTTATGTTTCTTGTTCAAAGGTGGTCATTTTTTAGCCTTCCTTACCTTGGCCATGTCCCTGAGTATGGCACATCTTGTGCTTTTTGATACTTCAGTAACATTGCAGCTTTGAAATATGGCCAAACTGGTGGCAAATGGCATCTTGGCAGCTTGAAGCTTGATGTTCCTCAATTCATGGGCAGTTATTTTGCGCCTTTTTTGCCCAACACGCTTTTTGCGACCCTGTTGGCTATTTGCCATGGAAAGGTTGATTGTTCGGTGATCATGCTTTAAAAATTTGGCAATTTCAAGACTGTTGCATCACTCGGCAAGACATCTCACAATTTTGGACTTTTCAGAGCCCGTCAAATCTCTCTTCTGACCCATTTTGCCAAAGGAAAGGAAGTTGCCTAATAATTAAGCACACCTTATATAGGGTGTTGATGTCATTACACCACACCCCTCCTCATTACAGAGATGCACATCACCTGATTTACTTAATTGGTAGTTGGCTCTCAAGCATGTACAGCTTGGAGTAGGACAACATGTATAAAAATTATCATGTGATCAAAATACTCATTTGCCTAATAATTCTGCACATAGTGTATTACCATTCTAATTTAAAATTGTATCACAATTGAATTACACTCCCCACTCTATGTCTCTTTCAGGGTGTACTGCAATGCCTCCTAGTAGTTCTAGATAGGCCGTTCACTGAGTGCAAAGGCTTTCCAGTTTCATTTTGAGAATGTTTTTAACTCCTTTACAACCAAGTATGTACTGACACATCCTTGTTCGCCTTGCTCCGGTTACCGTGTGCTCCAGCAGCGAACCCATGATAATCCCCGCACATGTCTGCTGATCTGTTCAGCAGACATGTGTGGCTAGCAGGTGCTGGTGGATTGCAATTCCACCTGAGCCTTTTAACCTCTTTGATTGCACTGTCAAAATCTGATAGCATGATCTAATGTGCATGGGCGAGGGTTGCGCCGTTCCCTGCGCCATCGGCAGCCCCACGACACAATCACAAGCCGCGTGTTGTCATGACGAGTGTTGTCATGACAGCGGGGTCAGATGATGACCACTGACACTGTGATGAATCACTTCCTGAGACAGCCAGTAAAGTGCAGGCAGGTGATCGCATGGTACAGACATAAAGTCCCCTAGGAAGTCTAGTAAAATCAATAAAAAAAGTTTAAAAAAAAGCTTAAAACATATGAAAAGATAAAAAAACCCTAAAAGTTCAAATCACCCCCCTTTCACCAAATTGAAAATAAAATAATAAAAAAATTAAAAAGTACACATATTTGGTATTGCCAAGTTCAGAAATGCCTGATCAATCAAAATATAAAATCAATTAATTTGATCAGTACATGCATGGCATAGCAAGAAAAAATTCCAAATGCCAAAATTTAGTTTTTTTGATTGCTGCAACATTGCATTAAACATTGCAACTATGCAAAAATGCTATAGTAAAAACGTCAAGACACAAAAAATAAGCCATCACTTAGCCCCAGATCTCAAAAAATGAGAACGCTACAGGTTTTGGAAAATGGCAACAAAAACGCTATTCTTTTTTTGGACAAACATCTGAATTTTTTTCACCACTTAGATAAAAGTAAAAGTATACATATTTAGTATCTACAAATTTGTACCAACCTGAGGCATCATACCGACACGTCAGTTTTACTATATTGTGAACATGATGAATAAAAGACGCCCAAAAAAATCATTTAATTGCACTTTTTTTTGCACTTACACCGCATTTGGAATTTTTTTCCCATTTTTCAGTACACTTTATGGAAAAACATGGTTTTATTTAAAAGTACAACACGTCCCGTAAAAAACAAACCCTAATATGGCATTATTGACTGAAAAATGTAAAAAGTTATGGCTCTTGGATAAATGAGAGCAAAACACAAAAAAAAAAAGTGGAAAATCGCTCTGAGGTGAAGGGGTTAAATTTGTATCAGAATTGAATCACAGCCCCCCTCTGCATCTCTTACTGCAATGTCTCCTTGTAGTGTAAGCTAGGCCTCGGACTGAGTGCATAAACTTTTCCAGTTTGGGAGTCAGGATGTGCCACAATTGAATCAGAGTCTCTCCTTTTTCTTGCTGGCTGCATTGCAAGGCTGCCTTGATATTTTAGCTAGGCCTTGCACTGAGTGCATAGGGTTTCCCAATTTAGAAGTCAGAATGTTTTTATTGAATTGAATCTCAGCCCCCCTCTATGTCTCTTCCAGATTCTATTGCAATGCCCCCTTGTAATTTTAGCTATGCCTTGCACTGAGTACATAGGCTTTCTCTGTTTGGGAGCCAGTTTGGGAATGTTTTTAAAATTGTGCCAGAATTGAATCAGAGTCTCTCCACTATGTTTCTTACTGGCTGTATTGCAATCCCTCCTTGTATTTTAGCAATTCCTCACATTGAGAGCATAGGCTTTTCCAGTTTCAGAGACTGACTGTTTTTAAAATCTTGTCAGAGTTGCTGACCATCTTTGTGTCTTACACAGTGTATTGCAATGCCTCCTTGTCATTTAGCTGGGCCTCTATCTGAGTGCATAAGCTTTCTCTGTTTGGGAGTAAGAATGATTTTAAAATTGTACCAGAATTGAATGACAGCCCCCCTCTATGTCTCTTCTTGGATGTACTGCAATGCCTCATTGTAATTTAGAAAAACAATTGAGATAAAAGAATCGGGTTTGATGCTGCGCTAAAAACCACAATATCACAAAGTTGTAAAAAATTCCTTTTCTTTATTTCCAAAGGTCTACACGTTTCAAAGGCATGTCCGCCTTCTTCATCAGGACAAGGAAAAAATAAAAGAAAAAAATAAATTATTATTTTTTCCTTGTCCTGATGAAGAAGGCGGACATGCCTTTGAAACGCGTAGACCTTTGGAAATAAAGAAAAGGAATTTTTTACAACTTTGTGATATTGTGGTTTTTAGCGCAGCATCAAACCCGATTCTTTTATCTCAATTGTTTTTCTCCACGGCTTTATCGGGGCTGCAGCTTACCGCTTTTTTTATATTCAATTGTTTCGGCTTTCCCAGGAGTTGTGCCTGTCACAACCATAGCAGGTGAGTACCTGTCCTGTTGTTATATCTCCATTTATCATCGGATAAGACCCTATGTGCGCTTTTTTCCACAGTTCTTTCTGTCCTTGTAATTTAGCTAGGCCTCACACTGAGTGCATAGGCTTTCCCAGTTTGAGAGTCAGAATGTTTTTAAAATTGAACCAGAGACTCTCCTGTACGTCTATTGCTGGCTAAATTGCAGTCCCTCCTTATAAATTTTGGCAGCCCTTGTACATAGTGCATAGGATTTTCTAGTGTAGGAATTAAATTTCTTAATAATGGGAAAAAATTGTATTCTGAGGCCCTCCTCTACTTGTCTTTCAGAGTGTATTGCAGTCTGTTCTTGTAATTTTTGGATAGGCCTTGCACTAAGTGCATAGGCTTTACTAGTCTTAAGCGGGCTTTACACGCTGCGATCTTACCCTCCCCCGTCAGTTGTGCGACATGGAAAAATCGCTGCCCATCGCGCACAACCTCGCTTACACCCGTCACACGGACTTACCTGCCCTGCGACGTCACTCTGGCCGGCGGTCCGCCTCCTTTCTAAGGGGGCGGGTCATGCGGCATCACAGCGACGTCACACAGCAGCCGTCCCCAATTTGAGGGGCGGAGATGAGCGGGACATAAACATCCCGCCCACCTCCTTCCCTCCGCATTGCCGGTGGAGGCAGGTAAGGAGATGTTCCTCGCTCCTGCGGTGTCACACACAGCGATGTGTGCTGCCACAGGAATGAGGAACAACATCGCTAATTATAAGAGAACGATTTTTTGTTTTAGGATGACCTCTCCGCGGCAAACGATTTTGGCTGCTTTTGCAATCGTTTTAGGTCGCACATAAGTGTCACACACTGCGATATCGTTACTGATGCCAGATGTGCGTCTCAAACAACATGACCCCGACGATAAATCATTAACGATATCGTTGCGTGTAAAGCCCGCTTTAGAGTCCCACTCCTTAAAAATGGTAAAAAAAATGTTGTTTGAGGCTCTCGTCTACGTGTCTTCCAGGGGGCCTTGCAGTTCCTCCTAATTTTTGACAGCCCTTGCACTTAGGCTTTGAGCATAGGAGTCCCACTACCTAACAATTTTAACAGAATGTGTATGAGGCCCTCCTTTATATCTAATACAGCGTGTGTTGAAGTCCGTAAGGATGTGTTTGATCTTGTCACACATACCACATGCCCAGATAAGGTAGTACAATAATTTACCAGTGAATTTTTATTCACCATTCAAAGCAATGAGAGAGTGCAGAGAGAAAGTATGTTTTATTTTTAGTCTGTAAAAGTGACCTAATACTCTGACAACATTGAACTCAGCAGCGACCTGGGTGTCAAAGAGGCATCCAGGCATCTTTCCCATTCTGTTCCCATTACATTTGAGTCCGGTTTCCATCCATTTCAGTGATTTTCATGCCCCCCAAGTATCCTGGCAGGGTTTTTTTAAAAAATGCTCAAGTATCCCATTGACTTTGATTATACTCATTACTCGAGACAAGCACTCAAGCATTCTGATTTGCTTGATTCGAGTAACGAGCACCCAAGCATTTTAGTGCTTGCTCATCACTATTTCATACCACTTGGAATAACTGCTATTAATCGCTTCCTATAACTATCAACAAGCTTCTTACACCTCTCAACTGAATTTTTGGATCACTCTTTTGCAAACTTCTACAGGTCTCTCATATTTGAAGATGCCTTCTTCCAACAGTAATTCTAAGATCTAGTAGTTCAATGGGATTTAGATGTGGACTTATTGCTAGACACTTCAGAACTCTTCACCACTTTGAATCCATCCATTTCTGGGGGTTTCTTGAAGTATGTGTGAGGCCATTGGATTGCTGGAAGACCCTTGACCTATGATGCAGACCCAGCTTTCTGATACTTGTTACTATATTGTGACCCAAAATCCTTTGGTAATCTTCAGATTTCATGATGTTTTTCAGACAGTCAAGACAGCAAGTGGCAGAGTCAGCAAAACAACCACATAAGCATCTTTGAACCTTCACTATGTTTGACGGTAAGTACTGTGTTCTTTTCGTTGTAGGCCTCATTCCATTTTCGGTAAACCATAGAATGATGTGCTTTACCGAAAAGTTTTATCTTGGTCTCATCTGTTCACAAAATAATTTTCCAAAAGGATTTTGGTGTACTCATGTACATTTTGGCAAACTGTAAGCCTAGCTTTTTTACGCCTCTATGTAAGCAGTTGGGTCCTCCTGGTTCTACTGCCATAGCATTTCATTTCACTCAAATATCAATGGATGGTTTTCACTGACACTGATGTACCTTAAACCTGCAGGACAGCTTGAATTTTTCTAGAATTTGATTGGAGCTGCTTATCACCATCCGGTCTATCCTGCGCTGCAATTTTACATCAATGTTTCTCTGCCATCCATGTCCAGGAAGATTAGCTTTTCCGCCTTACTTCTTATTTCTATGCTCACACAGGCAAGGTAAGCACATTATGCAAAAGAGGATTCTAGTTTCAGCAAATTAATCTTCCCATTTCTTTATAAAACAAAAGTAATACAATTTTCCAATATACTTTCCAATATGAATGTTTTCTCTGATTCTAGCATTTCAAAGAAACTTGTAAAAGTCTACACTGATGGATTGCGAACCTCTGAGTAGTTAGGAATATTCAGCTACAATTAAAAAAAATACGTCCCCTCATTTAGCTATTAACATCTTAGCTGTCAATGGATACAAGAAAAAGCTGTTTTTCAATTGGAGGAGGTTGAAGTCTGGTCCCATGATCCTCTATGAGCGGCCATTTTGAAAAAATAAGCGCTGGAAGATTATACAAGGAGAACATGTGATAGTTATATATTAACACAATCATGTTCAAAACAAATTATTTATTATAACGATAAAAATTGCACCCTTTTTAAGGTATACACCAGTAGAATATATATATTCTACTCAAATTTGGTAATAGTAAAACACCATTAGACAAGTGCATACAGTAAATTTATTTTCATGTAAGTAGATAAATTTACTACAATTACAATAACTAATATCCTTGAAGATGCACAGGTATGGGTATATTATTAGTACAACCTGTGCAGCCTCACAGGTGTCTAAGAGTTAGGAAGACCATTTCCTCCTCCAAAGCAGGTAGAACTGTGCATTATGATTGAGCTAGTGGACTGCAAAGGGCCCCTATATATTCTTGTGACACGCCCAACTCCAGGGTCGGGGGTACTCGTTACCGGGCCGGACTAGTCCGGTGATGTAGCGGCGGTGAGGCCCGGTTCCATGAGCCTGTCTTTCTTCAATAAAGGGGATGATGATGGGAGTTATATTTACAATAAAATAAAGTTTGTGACGCCACCTGTGGTTTTGCGGCTATGTGGGTGTCTGCTGTGCTGCGTGTTCCCCAGTTGTTGATGACGGAGCTGAGGTGATATTGCTCCCCACAGGTGGAGCAAGACCCCGGGGCACCCGTTGAATTATCAAAAGTCTATGATGATTGGGGGAGACGCAGGAGGAATGGAGATGACACCAGGGGCTTCGCAACAACAGTCTTTTACTCAGTGCACCAGCTACAAGTTGACAGCCAGCTTAGTCCTCCCACGGTATGCTGGGATTCCTGGTAATGGGCCTCCACCGATCCCGGGCAGGTCAGAGGTCAGTACCGGTGCACCCCTTAGATGTGCCTTTCCTGGTCGTCTCTTTTACGCTGACTCTCGCCCTCCTGTCCCACGCCTCCGCACACAGTGCCCTGAGCCAGTGGCTGCGGACCCCTCAAAGAGTTTTCTGCCTGCTTGGCTCCCTGATCCTCTGTAGCCCCCTTCCAGCGGATTTGTGTGTTGTTTGTGGCCCAAAGATGCGTACAGCCACCCTGGCCTCTTTTGTTACTAGAAAGTCCTGAAGTCTTTTCCTAGTCTAGGAACCAGGACCCCATTTGCGACCAGATCCTTCCACCCGAGGTTCTGTGGAGTAAGCCCACGGGTGCTTCCCGCACTCCTGTGTCTCCAGGATCCCAAATTCTGTGTCACCTGGGGCGAGCAGGAGCCTCCCGGATCCCTACGCTCTGGTCACCTCCTCACCACCAACTAATGACTCACACTGTCAACTGTCAACTATCAACTTAACTCCACCCACTCACCTCAGACACCTCACCCACCAAACTCCACCCCCAGGCTGGCTTTGGGGATGGTGCTAGCCATTATACAAGTCCAGCTGCACTAGGCCCTAACCACGGCTTAGTGGAGTGTTGTGATGAGTCTGTCTGTGGGAGTGTGTCATGTGAACCGGTGGATGACCCCCTCCTTACCCTGGGATGGGGTGTATGAAGTGCAGTACGTCTGTAGCGACGGAAGCCCTAGGGGTGCCACACTTGCATAAGGGTCTTCTGTCTGTGTCTGCCAGTGACGATACATGCAAATCTTTTTTTCTGTATTTGTTACTTATCTTTGCAAATGTACAGGTGCATCTCAGTAAATTAGAATATCATGAAAAAGTTAATTTATTTCAATAATTCAATACAAAAAAGGAAACTCATATATTATATAGAGTCATTTCAAACAGAGTGATCTATTTCAAGTGTTTATTAATGTTAATGTCGATAATTATGACTTGCAGCCAATGAAAACAAAAAAGTAATTATCTCAGAAAATTAGGATATTATATAAGACTAACTGTAAAAATAATTTTAAAGTCAGAAATGTTCCCCTACTGAAAAGTTTGTACAGTAAATGCACTCAATACTTGGTCGGGGCTCCTTTTGTATGAATTACTGCATCAATGCGGTGGTGCATGGAGGTGATCAGCCTGTGACACTGCTTAGGTGTTATGGAAGCCCAGGTTGCTTTGATAGCTGCCTTCAGCTCGTCCTCATCTGCGTTGTTGGGTCTGGTGTCATCTTCCTCTTCAAAATTCCCCATAGATTCTCAGGCAAGTTTGCTGTACAATGAAGCACAGTGATTCTGTGGTTATTAAACCAGGTACTGGTACTTTTGGCAGTGTGGACAGATGCCAAGTCCTGCTGGAAAATGAAATTTCTATCTCTAAAAAGGATGTTGACTTATGGAAGCATGATGTGCTCTAAAATTTCCTGGTAGACGACTGCGCTGACTTTGGACATGATAAACACAGTGGACCTACACCAGCAGATGACATGGCTCCCCAAACCATCACTCATTGTGGAAACTTCACACTAGACCTCAATCAGCTTGGTTTGTGGACTCTTCACTCTTCCTCCAGACTCTGGGACCTTGATTTCCAAATGAAATAATATATTTTCTTTCTTCTGAAAACAACACCTTGGACCACTGAGCAACAGTCCAGTTCTTTTTCTCCTTGGCCCAGGTAAAACGCTTATGGCATTGTCTATTGGTCATGAGTAGCTTAACACAAGGAAAATGACACTTGTAGCCCATATCCTGGATACCTGAGGAAAAAAGCTCACAAGCCTTTGAAACTAGGAGGACTATTTTTTCCTGCAGAGGCTTCCATTGTGACGTCACCTGCTTTCCTGCATCTCGTGTCTGGTATCCAGAAACACCTTTGGCCAAGGCCCTGGTTACCAACACGCGCCTCCGCTCTCCGCGCTACATCGCTGGTCTGTGTTCTCGGTGTCCTGCTGAGACCAGCCGGTGTATTAACTCTCCACAGGCACTTACAACTTCAAGCCGCAGCAATTATGGACTTACATTTTCAAGGGGGCACTTCTAGAAAATCAAGTACTATTCTTATTATACCACGTGTACACATACAAAATATTCAGCACTTATTAGGTTTTGTGCTATTATTCCTTTATTATTATTAAGATACAAACATCTCACCTTAGTCTATCATAGACTCCTGAATAATCCCCCACCCTTTTTTTTCCAGACTGATTCCTGTTAAAGCCTCTATCATTAACCCACCAAATCCAGTTTCCTTTTAAATTGGATAGGACACATTTTTCTACAGGCAAGTTCCCCATTATTGCTAGCAATCCTGTTAGCTTTCATCTCAGAAGCACGGTAGATCCTTTTCTTAACAATCCTATCAAGGCTGCGGTTATTCCGATTGCTTGTGCACCTTTTTCTACCACACTTTTTCCTTCTACTCAACTTTCCATTAATATGCTTGGATACAGCACTCTGTGAACAGTCAGCCTCTTTAGCAATGACATTTGTGGCTTATTCTCCTTGTTGAGTGTGTCAATGACTGCCTTCTGGACATCTGTCAAGTCAGCAGTCTTTCCCATGATTGTGTAGCATACTGAACTAGACTAAGGGCGGCTTTGCACATTGCGACATAGCACGTGCGATGTTGATGGGGTCAAATCGAAAGTGACGCACATCCGGCGTCGCAGTCGATATCGCAACGTGTAAAACCTTTTTGATACGATGAACAACCGCAAAAGCGTCATTATCGTATCATCGCTGCAGCCTCCGACATTTCCATAATGCCGGTGCAGCGACAGGTGCGATGTTGTTCCTCGCTCCTGCGGCAGCACACATCGCTGTGTGTGAAGCCGCAGGAGCGAGGATCATCACCTACCTGCCTCCTGGCTGCAATGAGAAGGACGGAGGTGGGCGGGATGTTTACATCCTGCTCATCTCCGCCCCTCCACTTCAATTGGCCGCCTGCCGTGTGGCGTCGCTGTGACGCCACACGACCCGCCCCCTTAGGAAGGAAGCGGGTCGCCGGCCAGAGGGACGTCGCACGGCAGGTATGTGCGTGTGAAGCTGCCGTAGCGATAATAATCGCTACGGCAGCTTTTACTAGATATCGCACGTGCGACAGGGGCGGGACTATCGCTGCAGCATCGGTAACACATTGTTACCGATGTCGCAGCGTGAAAAGCCCGCCTAAGGCTATGTGCGCACTAGTGCGTTTTACCCACGGAATTGCCGCGGAAATTTCTTGAGAAATGTCTGCACTCTTTGTGCAGACATTTCCCAGCAATTCCTATATGAAAAAAAAAATAGCTGTGCGCACACTGCGGATTTTTCTCAAGAAATTTCCTTGAGAAGAATTTCTTGAGAAAATTTCTTGAGAAAAGGAGCATGTCAATTCTTTTCCGTTGGTACCCTGCGGATTTCGGCAGTACAGCCTGCAAAATCCGCAGGGAACAACCTGCGGGAAAATCGCGGCAAATTTGCGGCTAATCCGCGGCAAATCCGCATGCGGATTTACCGCGGATTTGGTGCGGATTTTTTCCGGAGGTCCGGAAATCTTCCACTCCCAGAAGTTTCTCAAGAAATTTTCTTGAGAAACTTCACAGTTCTAGTGCGCACAAAGCCTAAGGGACAATTTTAAATGCTTAGGAAGCCTTTTGCAGGTGTTTTGTGATAATTATTCCAATTATCTGAGATAATGACTTGGGTTTTCATTGGCTGTAAGCCATAATCATCAACATTAACAGAAATAAATACTTGAAATAGATCACTCTGTGTGTAATGACTGTATATAATATATGTGTTTCATTTTTTTGTATTGAATTACTGATATAAATGAACTTTTTAATGATATTCTAATTTATTGAGATGCACCTGTATAATATAAGACTTTGCGGTATTGTTCTTTACACACAATTTACATCTCATATGTTGTTTTGTGGTCAGGTACTAAAGACTCGGTGCAACACAACATATTGTCACAAAGTTGAATATATTTTTGTTTTAAAAGCAGCATTGATTTTCAATGTAATAAAGTTATTTTTTGTAATAAATTTTAATTGTGCTCTATTAGTGTCCATATTTCTTTTTTTTAATTCAGTGAAGTAATTTTTTAGGAATGTAGATGACCTCATTATGTGATTATTTAGAGACTGACTGCTGTTCCCTCACATTTCTTTTGTGAGCTTGAATTGTCAGGCATGTTCTCACAGTAAAGTGATGCGCTCCAAGCTTGTACAGAGACAAAACATTTTCTCTTTTTCTCATAAGCAGCCTTTGTAGCAGCATGATACTCTATACCTAGCAGTACACTATACCTAGTAGTATTACAGTATGGAGATATTCTTACAGTGTTTGGGGCAAAGCACAATTTGTATTTGTCTAAAGGCCGCTTTACACGCTGCGATCTCGCTAGCGAGATCGCTAGCGTGCGTTCCCGCCCCCATCGTTTGTGCGACACGGGCAAATTACTGCCCGTGGCGCACAAAATCACGCAGACCCGTCACACTACTTACCTGCCTAGCGACGTCACTGTGACCGGTGAACTGCCTCCTTTTTAAGGGGGCGGTTCGTTTGGCGTTACTGGAACGTCATTAAGCGACCACCCAATTAAAGCGGAGGGGCGGAGATGAGCGGGACGAACATCCCGCCCAACTCCTTCCTTCCGCATTGCTGGCGGCCGCAGGTAAGGTGAGGTTCCTCGTTCCTGCAGTGTCACACACAGCGATGTGTGCTGCTGCAGGAACGGCGAACAACATCGTACCTGCAGCAGCAACGATAATTGGGAATAGGGGGGCATGTCACCGATTAACGATTTTGCACGTTTTTGCGAAGATTCAAAATCGCTCATCGGTGTCACACGCAACGACATCGCTAACGCGACCGGATGTGCATTACAAATTCCGTGACCCCAACGACATCGCTTTAGCGATGTCGTAGCGTGTAAAGCGGCCTTTAGCTTCAATTTCTATGGAGTCATATATTTAGTGCACTAATGATAAGGATATAGTAGTGTGTAAAGACGACAGCAATAGTTTTAAGTTTTAGATGCAGAATATAAGTGTTACATCAAGAAGAAATATTCAAAATTACATATTTACTGTATGTTGTACATTTATTTAAATGCAACCTGTCAGCAGATTTTGCTAGCTCATCTGAGAGCAGTATGATATATATATATATATATATATATATATATGTATATTTATATATATATATCATACTGCTCTCAGATGAGCTAGCAAAATCTGCTGACAGGTTGCATTTAAATAAATGTGCAACATACAGTAAATATGTAATTTTGAATATTTCTGGAATATATATATATATATGCAAAGAGATCCTGAAACTAATGATGTATCTGTGGCACCCTGGACTAGCTAGGTCATCACAGGTAAGAACACACATACACCCCATCCCCCAGACAGTAAGATTAGCCAAACACAAATCCTTGTTGCCTCCCTCCAGGGTCCAATGTCCACACCAGGTGGGGCGGAGCCAGGCGGTTGGCCCTGCTCACTGAGGAGTTCACAGGCCTGGAGGCGGGAAAAGGTAGTCAGATCAGTTAGGGAAGTGAAAGGGTGAGGAGTGAAGTAGTGGTGGAGGAGTAAACTGACCGTGTCCGGGTGTGTGGCCCGGGCACTAAGAGCAAGGTTGGCAGACGGTGGTGGCCGTCTGCAGGAGAGGCAGATCAACGCGGAACCGAAGGACTGGGGTCGGGCGGTGGCCCGCCGGTACCGAACCGGGGAGCGAAGTGAAGCCAGCACACCCAGGCAGGGCTTTCGGACCCCGAACAGGCTTGGAGTCGCCGACAAAAGGTCAAATCCGATAGTGACTGGGACCCCAGGGGTCTCGTAATGACCAAAATCCCGATAGAAGGCAACCGTCCGCACCGTGAGGGTATACAGCTACCGCCACAGCTAGAGACCCAAGGGCCAGCGCCTGTGGGCAAACCGGACTCCTCCGGCACCTATACACCGGGGAGTGGACTACCATTGGGCAACCATCATAGTCAAAAGTACACAAAGGTGCAGGGAAAGACAGCCGCCATCACCTGTTCGGGGAGAGACACTGCAGCCGGCTGCGGGACCCGTCCATCCAGCCGTTTGGTTTACCGGAGACTTTGCCTGTTTGTTACTGAGTGAGTACACCTGTGCCATCCGGCACTGCGCCGCGCTGTCCCTGCGACCCTGCACCTCGCCAGCCCTGCCTCCCCGTGTCACCACCGGGCCCCGAGACCACCAACCCCTACCCACGGAGGGGGAAAACAATATCCCAGCTGCTCCCTACCAACGCTCCCGGGATCCCCGTCACCAGCAGCGGTGGTGCCCATCTTCACCACAACCCGTGGGTGGCGTCACGGACTCAATTCCCAAAACAAACACCCCTTTTCACTCACGGGCGAGGAGCGCCGCTCGAGTCCCTGGATCCGGCCCACCGCTCGAGCCACTGAGCAGCAGCAGCAGCGCCCGAGCATTAGCAAGCGCAGCGCCCCGCCGCCCGCGACATATCACTTAGATTACTGGGTGCAGCTATTCTGACACAATCAGATTTTTTAGATCTAGCCATGTAGCAGAGGTGAGAGAGCTGTCCCGCCCACACCACACTCTCAATAGAGATTGTACATTGACAGTGAAGTGTCAATCACAGCAGGGGATGTGTTGGATTGGAGTGCAGGTGACTTTGTAGTCCTGCAATGATAAAGGTCCTGCTGCTTAAACAAACATAGCAAATAAATAACAGATTGGACTGTGATAAAACAACCATTCCTGAACTTTCTGTGTTATCTCTTGCAGCAGGGTGTCTTCAGCTTACATAGAAAAAACCTGCTGACAGATTACTTTTAATTAAATTACTACAGATAATGTTTTGTGCTAAAATTAAAAATAACCAAAGTGCAATATCAGTTTTGTAACTTTTTGAAGCCACTAATAATTGCACAGAATATTATAGTTTTTGCTCCCTATTATTTCCCATCTCATTGTGCTGGTATTTAATGATAATAATCAGCTATTATATTTTACTTTTATCATTTTGTGTCATATGTAAATTCAGATAATTTAACAACTATATGAACCAGCTTCCCCGAAATAGGAAATCATTTACAGTCTTTTCTTGGTATTTTCAACGGTGACATTTTGAGAGCGGTTTTGGCATTTAGATAACAGACTACCATACAGTGCATTCCATGAAGATGTATACGACCTGCTACTTAATTCAAGCCTCTTTTTAAGACTTTGAAGTTTACCCTTTGTATCACTGCTTTAACCTTAGAGTGCAGAACACATAACAATAAGGACTCTGAAGTCATTGTCTTATTGATTTGTGCTACAGTAAATATAAAGACATTTTCATATTTTACTGTGGATAGTTAGATGTTTATACTATACATATTTTCATCTTGTGATTAGTTATATGTATTATATAGGCATGCATGTATATATAAGAACAGTAGAGTGTGACAAACTCGTAGATTGGATTTACAATGGTAGAGTTCCCCTCTATATCCAGTGTAATCAAGTAATAATACTCTAAACATGGCTGATACCTTTTACTTGCGCTGATATCTTGTACATTCTCATCAGTGCAGGAAATACATTTTGTGCTGCCTATGTACTTGCTACAAAATGTTAAGTGATATACCTTGTAAAAATCCGAGCACCCGTAATTCAGCTGCTGGTTTGCATACTTTGCTGTGTTACTCCAGTAAGAGATATTTATATTTGTTTGTGATGCGCCCATGGGGTCTAGGGGGTTACTCGTCACCGGTCCGGTGCAGGGAGTGGGATGTCACAGCATCTAGGCCCGGTTCTGTGACCCCAGCAGTGTCAATTAATGGAGGAGATGGTAGTTTTTCGTGATGCCACCTGTGGTGTGCGGCTATGATATAGGAGCAGCTGCTGCCAGATGTTCTCCCTGAGGGCAGATGGTAGGGCAGCTATGTTGGTACAGCTCTCCACAGGTAGAGCTCAGGCCCACAGGGAGGTTGGGAGTAGTAGTCCACTCTAAATCTCTAAATAAGGAGTGAAGGGCGCAGGAAGGATCAGACGACACAGCGGTTGCAGTTTAAGTTCTTTACTCACTGAGATATCACAGCCTTTGGACTGCCGGACTCCACTGTGACGGGCTCCAGCCGATCCCGGATAGTTTGGAGGCCAGAACCGGTGTTTATATCTGTGAGTCCTTCCTCCCTGCATTGTGTGGTGTGAGACCCTGCGGCATGAAACCAAGCGGGGACCCGAGTCCTTGAACGGACCCTGTTCCTGTCCTGTATAGCAGGCAGCGTGAGTCTGTAGTTGGTGCCATCGCTTTATGGTCATGACTCCTGGCTTTATATTCTGCTGTGCCTCGGGCACTTTAGGTGAGCCAGAAGACTTGAAATCCTCTGCCCGGCGGATTCTGCTGCAGGACATGAAGTGCCCACCAGCCTAGGGCTCCGTACCCTGAAGTGTGGGCTTTGTCCTGAGGGAGCTATGGCGCAGCTCCCCGGGATGAATACTGCACCTCTGGGGAGATGCAGTACCCTGTGGCGACTGAAGCCTCTGATGTGCCACAATTGTTTTTTCTGGAGTGCCCCATGTGAAATCTCTGCTTCCAGTCCAATCCAACATATCATCACAGTCTTCTCTGGGAGAGTACGCTTTCACCCTCTGTCAATCACAGCGTCTGAGAATAATAGACTGCTAGATCAAATGCCGAGCTGTGATTCACAGAATCTGAGAGGGGTGAAAGTGTGCACCCTCAGAGAAGACCGAGGAAACAAAGTTGGTCTGAAACACAAAAATTTCACATACTGCGTTCCACAAAAAAAAAAACAAAAACACATCTTTGCAATGGAAAGACGCATCACAAATGGAAAATAGTAGCAGACTTAGCGGAGCCTGAGGATTTTTAGAAGATTTTTAACTCATTTTGTTTAGCAAGTCACTGGTCTTCTTGAACCTCAAATATTAGCTTTAGCTCACCATTAGAAAAACTCTTTAAGTAATAATATTGTGAATGGGACTTTGCTGAAGTCTTCCATAGCTGCCATGTTGGTTATTGTTTCAAGCCCATGACTGGACTTCTTAGGAGAATTGAAATTTGACTATATACAGTACAGTACTGTAGTGGGGAACCTAAGCAGTAAAGTAAAAATTAAAGGAAGTATTTTTTTTTATTTTTAAATATAAAAAAATATAAAAGTTTATATCACCCCACATACAAAGTAAAGAAAGAAAAAAAATATAAATATTTGGTATCTCTATGGCTGCAAAAGGACAATTTATGAAGATATAAAATTAATTAAACCATATGTTAAAAGCCAAAAATAAAAAAGTTGAAATACAAGAACAGCATTTTTTTAATTTGCTGAACTTCTCACAAAAAGAGTATCAAGAGCGATTAGATGGTCGTGTGTATACTAATATGGCATCAATAAATATATAGGCTCTGGTAATAAAAAAATGAACTCTTACTAGGCCTGTTTTACTTTTTTTTTTACCTTTAGAATTTTTTTTGACCATTAAAATATAGAAAGGAAAAAATACTTTGCTAATATCATACTCGTAACTGGCCTACAGAATCATACCACCAGTTAATTTTTGCTATAAGAACAAAATCCTAAAATAATGGCGGATTGCGTTTTCACCATGTTTTTACAGTTTGATTTTTTCCAGTTTTTCAGTACATTATATAGTAAAGTGAATGATATAATTCCCAACTGTAACTGATCTTATCACAATCAAGCCCTCATATGATTGTGTTGAAGCATAAATTAAAAGATTATGGCTCTTGGGAAGCAAAAAATGAAAGTGAAAAAATTGAAAATTTCTTGGTCATTATGGGGTTAAAGGCTGCTTTACACGCAGCGACATCACTAGCGATGTCGCTCGTGAAAGAAACCCGTCCCTGTCGTTTGTGCGTCATGGGCAAATCGCTGCCCGTGGTGCACAATATCACTAGTACCCGTCACACGAACGTACCTGCCTAACGACATCGCTGTGGCCGGCGAACTGCCTCTTTTATAAGGGGGCGTTTGTGCGGCATCACAGCGATGTCACATGGCAGGCGTCCAATAGAAGTGGAGGGGCGGACAGCAGCCGAATGAAAGTAACGCCCACCTCGTTGCCGGAGGACGCAGGTACGGTGTTGTTCGTCATTCCTGGGGTGTCACACGTAGCGATGTGTGCTGCCTCAGGAATAACGAACAACCTGTGTCCTGCACCATCAACGATATTTGGGATTTGAACAATATGTCAACGATCAACGATTAGATGAGTATTTTTGATTGTTAGTGGTCGCTCTTACGTGTCACACGCAATGACGTCACTAACGAGGTCGGATGTGCGTCACGAATTCCGTAGGGGGTCCTCATAGGGAGGTTACTTGTAGACCTATGTAAAATATAGCTAATAAACACTGAGTTTGTTGAAGGAGTCTTGTGATAATAATATGATTTTTAGTTATTATTCTCCCTTGCTGTGACCTCCAACAATTAGCTATAACCTGAGGAGGAATTAAGGGCACTTTACACACAGCGACGTCGCTAGCGATGTTGCTGGTGAAAGCACCCGCCCCTGTCGGTTGTGCGTCACGGGCAAATCGCTGCCCGTGGCGCACAACATCGCTAACAGCCGTTACACGTACTTACCTTCCTAGCAACATCGCTGTTGCCAGCAAGCCGCCTTCTTTCTAAGGGGGCGGTCCGTGCGGCGTCACAGCGGCGTCACTAAGCGGACGCCAAATTGAAGCGGAGGGGCGGAGATGAGCGGGCGTAACATCCTGCCCACCTTCTTCCTTCCTCATTGCCGGAGGACGCAGGTAAGGTGATGTTCCTTGTTCCTGTGGTGTCACACATAGCGATGTGTGCTGCCACAGGAACGACGAACAACATCGTACCTGCAGCAGCAACGATATTTGTGATTAGAACGACGTCTCAACGATATGGTATTTTTGATCGTTAACAGTCGTTCCTGCATTTCACACGCAACAACGTTGCTAAAGAGGCCGGATGTGCGTCACGAATTCCGTGACCCCAATGACATCTCGTTAGCGATGTCGTTGCGTGTAAAGTGTCCTTAAGGCAACAAATAGTTATTTTTTATGCAGGGCCACCATAGGATGAATAAAGTATTACACAGTTACCATAAAAATAAATAAGCTGTCTATGTACCTGATGAAAAGTCATTCTTTGTATCTGTTTTCTAATGGCTAATAGATTAGAGTACTAAATGAGGAGTAATGTGTATTATCTTTTTACGCCCTAATAATTGAAAATAGAATTTTTAAACTAATTTTAATGAGTTGTCAAATACTTTTATTCTTTAAAAATGGCCCATCATGGTATATAAATAATAAAAAATACAGAATATTAACTCACCTACTGATATCTTCCTGTTGCTTTCCTGCTACTTAATGGGTAATGGTAGCAGTTGACACAATTCAACATTCCTTCTTGAAATCATCATATGCTAAATAGTTGATGATCAGATTTATATATGAGATAGCCAAGATGATTGTCTATAAAATGAAGGTAGTCTCACATTCAAAGCTGTAGTGGATGGCGAGATATAGAGCCTGAAAGTCAAACGTTCAAAACATTGTTACCCTTTTGCTCATCAGTGTATAATGTTCAAATTTTTCAATTCCACAATGGAAAACTGTGTCTACTATACCAGCACCATATAGTTAGTTAGAGATATTTTGTCACTGCAGTAGATATAGTATGATTTCTTGGTGAGATCATGCCATCATCTATCAATGTATAACTGCTATGTTGTAATATCGGAATATCATTGTGTAATGCATGACATTCATAATAGTCACAACATAATATAACCAAGAAAATAATAGAACCAGAGAAACTTATGAGGTTTTTTTTTTACTTTCCGTATTTGTTAATTTGAAGCTTAAATCCGACATTATAAATGTCATGACACAACTCAATCAATGTAGAGAGCATGCCATCTTCTGGCTGTTCTGTAAAAAGCAGGGCATCCGCAATCTAACAAATACCTGAACTGCTTCTTGACGGCACACGTCACATTGTTCTGTATAAACTGTTTGGAAAGGAAATAACAGACTTGTTACTTGTGCCATGCATTGTTTCCTGGGGGATTGAATGGAGATAAGAATTCATTCCTCCATTGTGCCTTAACCACGAAAAATTTCCAGCTTGACATTGAAGCCTCTGATCACGGCTAATAGTATATTATGTGAAGAGGGTTGTACTGGAAATGCTGAAGGGTTTCATCTGAAATATTGTGTTTTTATTTCTACCGTGTGTCCAGTGAGTGAGTGCAGGTAAAATACCTTACGGCTCTGGTCCCAATCATAAATATTAATATATACTAACAGCTCTTGTGTATTTTATTTCTATTGTGAATTTCCTTGATTTTCTGATAGTAGTTAATACAATGAAGCTTCTTTTCAAACAGGGCTATGCTCTACACTCTACAGCCATAGGATTAATCATTTTACATTATTCAATTATTTCTCAAAAATAAAGTTATGTTTGCCAGACTGTAATAATGTAATTATGTGTCATACATATTTATAAAACAATTATGTTATATTACAATATCCAGGTATTACAGTTCCATTAAAAGCTATTGGTTGCATTAAATGTTTCATGTTTAGTTGGAAAAGAACCAAATGTGAATGTCCATTTCATGGCTGAAAGGTTTATTCACATAAGCACATTAGGACAATTAATTATTAATGGTTGCTCATTTTACTGAGTAGACCCAGGCACACACTGAATTTCACACATTGAAGTAACCTTTCAGAAAAGTAAGGAATAATAATGATTGCAAATAATGTCAAATATTTGGCCAATGATTGCTAATTTGTTTTTTTTTTTTATTTAAATCTATCCATTATCTATCTATCTATCTATCTATCTATCTATCTATCTATCTATCTTATAACGCCATCATTATTTATTATCTATCTACAGTATGTATCCATACATTATTCTCTCATTGTATCTATTATCTATTTATTTGTCTGGTTTCTAACTATTACCTATGGACGGTGGCTTAGTGGTTAGCACTGCAGTCTTGCAGCACTGCCATGTTCTCCCTGTGTTTGTGTGGGTTTCCTCAGGGTTGTCTGGTTTCCTCCCACACTCCAAATATATAGCGATTAATGATGTATGTAAAGTGCTGAGGACTATGCTCGTGCTATATAAAAATAAAGATGATTATTCTTATTTAGTATCATATTATCTCTATCTATCTATCTACCTATCTATCTATCTATCTATCTATCTATCTATCTATCTATCTATCTATCTATCTCTATTATCTATCTATCTATTTATCTATCTGTCATTCTAGCTTTAATCCATCTTTTTATCTATTGGTATGTTATATAGAATAAAAGAACAATTTACAGAAAAACTGAAAATTTTGCAGTGGTCTCTTAATTTTTGCTAGAGCTGTATATATATATATATATATATATATATATATATATATATATATATATATATATATATATATATATATATGTACACCATATATAGTTGTATAAAAATATATAAAAAAATGACGTAGCGCCTCGCAGTATTTTTGATTCTCAGCGCAGATAAAGCAGACGGCTATGGGCTGCCACCCCCATCTGCTTGGCTTTACCTTGGCTGGCAATCAAAATACAGGGAAGCCCATTATTTATTTTTTTTTCTTTAAATTATTTAAAAAATAATTAAACAAAAAAATGTGTTTTGGAACCTGTAAGTATAATGGTATAATGACAATGTTTAATATTAACTATATTCTTTATTTTACAGCCCCATCCCATAACTGTAAAGTCTGAGTTCAGTGTTAGGACACAAGTTTGCGTTATGTCACAACCCAAACTCGAACTCTATAAAATGTTTGTGCAAAGCTCCCGAACACAAACATCGGGGAGTTCGCCCATCACTAGTTATAATGTGTGGTTCAGTTGGAGTTGCTGACAGAAAGTCTGGGTCCTGTGAGGAAGATGCTTCATTACACCAAGCACCCTCTTATTCCTCACTTGACTCGACTGAAAATGTTTCTGGTGCTTTTGGAGCCAGCAGTTCTCCTGTATGGGGTAATGGACGTATTGCAAATGGAATGTTTGGATACTGTAAAGACCACTTCTTCCTTGAGCACCATCCAGAAATAGCAAGTGGTAGTGTGATCAGTTGGCTCTCTCCAGATCACTGGGACTGCAAAAATGCATTGATTTCCTCTTCCCATGCAGCCACTGGGTAAAATGTGATGCACATCTATTGCAGAATACTGTATGTGTGGAGCCTAAAGGGTGCTTTGCACGCTGCAACATCACTAGCGATCTCGTTAGCGATGTGATATGCCAGATCGCAGATAAGATTTGCCGAGATCGCACATAGGTCTTTTTTTTTTTTTTAGCGTCGGTCACATGTGTGATCTCGGCAAATCGTATGTGCGATCTGGCGTGTTACATCGCTAACGAGATCACTAGCGATGTCGCAGTGTGTAAAGCACCCTTAACTATTGCCCTGATCTCTTATTCTGCAGCCAAAATACAGGCTGTAGAATAATAATACAGCTTTCCTTATCATGGTAGTCATGTTTTGCCTTTGTGATGCAAAAATTGCTTCTCTGCATATTAGCAAAACTATCTGCTTTGTAAATGCATGAATGAAGCATTACTAAAAAAAAATATAGAAACATGTAGATATGCTAAGAAACCAAGCTATCACATCCTAAAACTATACACCTTACACATAGAGCATTTATAAAAGTACAGTATGTAATGCAACTGTAATTAGGATTATGGCATCAGAGCTGAGTTGCCGGTTTTTGATTGGTCACTCTAAGATGATTGAGTACTGTAGACTAAATAGACAATATAATAGACTAGCTACTAACAATGCAAAAATGATGATGAAATAATGAAAACACAATGTTATTATATGCCTGCATGAAAGGCAGTAATTGCAGCCTCCTTTGGATCTTTAAAATTTGAGACAATCAGCAAATTAAAGCATCATATTTATTTTCAGCAACACAAAATTAATGAAGTTCAACAGTTTTTGTCTTTGGCTGTAGAACATTGTTATCTATCTATTTATAATTCTAATGTTCTGTCTATTATCTTTTTATGTTATCTATCTATTATATATTATATTCTAAATATCAATCAATTATCTGTCTATCTGTTATCAAACTATCATTTTAGCTTTATTCTATCTTTTTGCCTATCTTTTTATTTGACTATTATCTATCTATTATCTATATGTTATTTATCTGTTATCTATATGTTATCTATCCAACTATCTGTCTATCTCTCCATCAATCTAGCTATTATAGTGGTATACAGTGATTTTGATACCAACAAAGTCTAATGCTGGGGTCACACTAAGCGACAGCGACAACGACGTCGCTGTTACGTCACCATTTTCTGGGACGTAACAGCGACCTTGTAAGTCGCTGTTATGATCGCTGCTTAGCTGTCAAACACAGCAGAAGCAGCGATCATAACATCGCTGTGCTACATGTGCAGAGAGCAGGGAGCCGCGCTTAGCGCTGGCTCCTTGCTCTTCTAGGTACAGTACACATCGGGTTAATTAACCCGATGTGTGAGCCGCGCTTAACGCTGGCTCCTTGCTCTCCTAGGTACAGTACACATCGGGTTAATTAACCCGATGTGTGCTGCAGCTACATGTCACAGTGCAGAGAGCAGGGAGCCGCGCGCACTGCTTAGCGCTGGCTTCCTGCTCTCCTTGCTACAGTATACATCGGGTTAATTACCCGATGTGTACTGCAGCCACATGTGCACAGAGCAGGAGCCAGCACTGGCAGCAAGGGCGGAGGCTGGTAACGAAGGTAAATATCGGGTAACCAGGGAAAGGGCTTCCCTTGGTTACCCGATGTTTACGCTGGTTACAGCTTACCGCAGCTGCCAGACGCCGGCTCCTGCTCGCTTCATTTCGTCACTCTCTTGCTGTCACACACAGCGATGTGTGTGTCACAGCGGGAGAGTGACGACCAAAAAATGAAGCTGGACATTCAGCAACGACCTGCGACCTCACAGCAGGGGCCAGGTCGTTGCTGGATGTCACACACAGCGACAGCGACGGGACATCGCTGCAACGTCACAGAAAATGGTGACGTAGCAGCGACGTCGTTGTCGTTGTCGCTGTGTGTGACACCAGCTTAAGGGGTGCTTCACACATAGCGAGATCGCTACAGAAATTGCTGCTATGGCACGGTTTTGGTGAAGCAACAGTGACCTCATTAGCGATCTCGCTGTGTGTGACACTGAGCAGCGATCTGGCCCCTGCTGCGAGATCGCTGCTCGTTACACACAGCCCTGGTTCGTTTTCTTCAAAGGCGCTCTCCAGCTGTGACACACAGATCGCTGTGTGTGACAGCGAGAGGACGACGAAATGAAGCGAGCAGGGAGCAGGAGCCGGCGTCTGGCAGCTGCGGTAAGCTGTAACCAGGGTAAACATCGGGTAACCAAGGTGGTTACCCGATATTTACCTTAGTTACCAGCCTCCGCAGCTCTCACGCTGCCTGTGCTGCCGGCTCCGGCTCTCTGCACATGTAGCTGCAGTACACATCGGGTTAATTAACCCGATGTGTACTGTAGCTAGGAGAGCAAGGAGCCAGCGCTAAGCAGTGTGTGCGGCTCCCTGCTCTCGCGGTTATGATCGCTGCTGCGTCGCTGTGTTTGACAGCTAAGCAGCGATCATAACAGCGACTTACAAGGTCGCTGTTACGTCACAGAAAATGGTGACGTAACAGCGACCTCGTTGTCGCTGTCGCTTAATGTGAACCAGCCCTAAATGGTGCTGATTAAAGGGAACCTGTCATCAGAAATTTAGCTTGAAACCTAAACGTTTCCCCCTCTGCAGCTCCTGGGCTGCATTCTAGCAAGGTTTCTATACGTTTTGTGGCCCCTTTTAAACCAAATTAAATACTTTATAAACTTGTACCTTTTGCTATGTAAATTTTGTAAATCGTCCATGGGAGCGGGCTCTCTGCTGACCGTTGCTGTTCCTCCAGCACATTGACGCCCGGTTCGGTGGCAATCGGGGTAATAATGATTTTAATCATGCCAGGCGTCTCCCCGAGATACCTTCCATGATTAAACTTAAAGTGAAAGTAAAGAAACACACACACACCGAAAAATCCTTTATTTGGAATAAAAGACAAAAAAACCCCTCTTTCACCCCTTTATTAACCCACAAATACCCCTCCAGGTCCGACGTAATCCACACGACACTGTCAGCTCTGCTCCCGGAAGATGTAGCAGCACCGTAAACACCATTGCGCTGTATCAGCTCCATCTCAATAAACAAGAGAACATATTAATTGTTCCAGTGTACATAAACATGAAAACCTACAGAGAAAACACTGAAACACATGTTGTATAAACAATAATGTTTATTATTGAATCAATTTAGTAGAAAAGGGTTAAAAATTACAGAAGAAAAATTAAGAAGAAAGAGAGGGGGGGATACAAAACAGTGATGATACAAAATGACCCCTAGTGATCACCCAAGGCTTGTAATAAGGATGTAGGTACAATATAGGTACAATCAATGCAAATAATGTTAGGTATACCTATGGAATAATGAAAACCGAATTAGTCCATATAGTCAAAAGATCATATAGAGCCGTGAATGTATGGAAAGTAAGGAGCATGAATAGTTAATCCTAAAAGGTCATAATTACCATTAATGGATATCTAGAAAGTCTAGTAGATACTCCTGACTGTGATAAAGGGGCTTTTTTAGGAGGACAAATTCAGTTTGCATGAAACCATATGTATACATATGACAGAATTTATACAGAAGATGCTCAAAAACCTAGGACTGTAGGAAGAATACTTTATACTCCTATATGCAGGCTGGGCTAGCAGGTAAGGTCATATCAAAAAAATTCTTTTTAATGATGTATAAAACACAGTGTGCACCCCCTGTCAGATGGAGCAGAGATGGAGCGTATCACACATAGATAGGCTAATGCCTAGATAGATGGTACTTAAATATATGAATACTGAATCATGCCAACATATATATGAGCAGTATAGAAAAATACATGTGTTCATAAACACCTCATATGTGCTCCATCAGACTGGAGGACCCACATCAACCTTACATAGTTACATAGTTACTTAGGTTGAAAAAAGACCTAGGTCCATCTAGTTCAACCTTCCTCCACCAGTTCTACATTTAGTCACTAAGTCATTTATAACCAACAATGTTTTGTGTACTGAGGAAATCATCCAGCCCTTTTTTAAAAGCTGTTATAGTATCTGCCATTACTACCTCTTGTGGTAGTGTATTCCACAGTCTGACTGCTCTAACTGTAAAGAACCCTTTCCTATTTAGGTGTCGGAATCGCTTTTCTTCCACTCGCAGTGAGTGCCCCCTGGACCTTAGTACTGTCTTTGGAAGAAATAAGTCATGTGCCAGTCCTTTATATTGACCACACATGTATTTATACATATAAATGAGATCTCCTCTGAGAAGTCTTTTTTCTAAGCTAAACATATCTAACTTTTTCAACCTGTCATCATATGGGAGGCCTCCATTCCTTGTAATAGTCTAGTTGCCCGCCTTTGAACTGACTCTAACTTCTGAATGTCCTTTTTAAAATGTGGAGCCCAAAACTGGATCCCGTATTCCAGATGTGGCCTTACAAGTGATTTATAGAGGGGTAACAATACGTTGGGATCACGGGATCTAATCTCTCTTTTTATACACCCTAAAATCTTGTTTGCTTTAGCAGCTGCTGCTTGACATTGAGTGCTGCTGCTCAGCTTATTTGTAATGAGAATACCCAAGTCCTTCTCCTGTTCTGTAGTCCCGAGTTTACTTCCATTTAATGTATACGCAGCTATAGGATTACTCCGTCCTAGGTGCATTACTTTACATTTATCAACATTAAATCTCATTTGCCAAGTATCTGCCCATTCTGACATCTTATCCAGATCTTTTTGTAATATTGTACTATCCAAGTCAGTTTTTAATATCCTACATAGTTTGGTGTCATCGGCAAAGACTGACACTGTACTATCAATCCCATCCACAAGGTCATTAATAAAGAGAGTAAAAAGAATCGGTCCAAGCACAGATCCCTGCGGCACCCCACTGCTGACTATAGCCCATTTAGAGAATGTACCATTTATGACTACTCTTTGTTTCCTATCTTTTAGCCAATTCCTTACCCAGTTGCATATTGTGTCCCCTAGTCCTTGCTTCTGGAGCTTTAGTATAAGGCTATTATGTGGTACAGTATCAAATGCCTTTGCAAAGTCCAAATAAATCACATCAGCTGCATTACCAATATCCAGGTTTGAACTTACCCCCTCATAGAACCCCAACAGGTTGGTTAGACACGACTTATCTTTCATGAATCCATGCTGTTTGTCAGTTATCATATTATTTTCTGCAATATATTTTTGCATGCCATCCCTTAAAATGCCCTCAAAAACTTTGCATACTACTGATGTCAGGCTTACTGGACGGTAGTTGCCTGGATCTACCCTCTTACCTTTCTTAAATATCGGTACCACATCAGCAATCCTCCAATCCTGAGGCACCAACCCTGTTACAAGTGAGTCTAAAAAGATGAGATACAGCGGTCTGTCGATTACGGAGCTCAATTCCCTCAATATTCGTGGATGAATGCCATCTGGCCCTGGGGATTTGTCAATGTTTAATTTACTCAGACGTAGGCGTACTTCATCTTGTGTTAAATTAATTATATCGGGTGGTGGACTTTGATTTTTCACTTGTTGAATGATCCCTGGTACAGTCAGTTCCTTGGTGAATACAGATGAGAAATGCCTATTTAATATCTCAGTCTTTTGTTTGTCCTCTATAACTAACTTGTTATTATATTTTAAGGGGCCGATACTATCCTTTGTTTTCCTTTTGGCATTAATGTATTTATAAAAGATTTTGGGATTTATTTTAATGTCATTGGCGATTTTTGTTTCAGTAGCTAATTTTGCTTGTTTGATTTCTTTTTTACATTTCCTATTGATATCTTTATACTCCTGCAATGCTATTTCTGTATTCTCAGCCTTTAAGATTTTAAATGCCCTTTGTTTTTGTTTTATTATACTTTGTACAGTCTTATTTATCCATAGTGGTTTCTTTTTATTCCTGGACATTTTATTACCAGAGGGTATACGTTTTTTACAGGACTCTAGTAGTATATCCTTAAACTTACCCCATTTATGTTCGGTATCCCCAGTTACCATGACTTTGTCCCAATCTACACATTTTAGCTCTTCCCTTAATTTGTTGAAATCAGCTTTCCTAAAATTCCAGGTTTTAGCATTCCCCCTTTGAAATGTTCTATTGAATATTATGTTGAAGCTTACCATATTATGATCGCTGGTGCCCAAGTGCTCCCGGACCTGTAGATCTGAAATGGTATCCGGTCTATTTGACAGGACCAGATCTAGCAAATTATCTCCCCTGGTCAGTTCACCTACCATCTTAGAGAGGAAATGGTCTTGAATGGTAGATAAGAACTTACAGCTTTTAGCAGAACCAGAAGATTCTATGTCCCACTGAATGTCTGGATAGTTGAAATCCCCCATAATAAGAACCCGATTATTATTATTAGCTGCCTTTTCAATTTGTTCCAGCATTTCACCCTCTATTTGTTCAGGTATGTTAGGAGGCTTATAGCAAACTCCAATTAGCATTTTTCCATTATTCCCCTCCCCATGTACATTTACCCATACTGACTCTACATTGTTGCTGTTCCCCTCAATGTCATCATACAACACAGGTTTTAGGTTAGATTTGATAAATATACACACCCCACCACCTTTTTGGCCTTTCCTGTCCTTCCTAAATGTACTATAACCCTGTATGTTTGTCACCCAGTCATGGCTTTCATCCAGCCAGGTTTCCGTAATGCCCACCACATCATAATCCATGGTTGACATAAGAGTCTCCAATTCATTCATTTTGTTTGCAAGACTTCTTGCATTTGCCAGTAGACATTTAATCCTATTAACACCTTTATTACTCCTAGCCTCCCTACGTTCCTTGTATGTCCCATCCCCCCCTAATCCTTCATTGACCCCTACCGTCTCCCTGTCTCTATCTGCTCTATCTATCCCCTTATTTGCTCCACTACCCTCCCTCCCCCCCGATCCTAGTTTAAAAGCTCCTCCATCCGTCTGACCATTTTCTCCCCCAGCACAGCTGCACCTTCCCCATTGAGGTGCAGCCCGTCCCTACCGTAGAGCCTGTAGCCGACTGAGAAGTCGGCCCAGTTCTCCATGAACCTGAACCCTTCCTTCCTGCACCAATTTCTAAGCCACATATTTATCTCCCTAAGCTCCCGCTGTCTTTCTAGTGACGCTCGTGGCACCGGTAGTATTTCTGAAAACACCACCTTGGAGGTCCTGGACTTCAGCTTCTCTCCTAGTTCCCTGTAATCATTTTTAAGGACCTTCCACCTGCCTCTAACTTTGTCATTAGTACCAATGTGCACCATGACCGCTGGGTTTTCCCCAGCCCCACCCAGCAATCTGTCTATCCGATCCACAATATATCGAACCCGAGCACCCGGCAGACAACACACTGTTCGGCATTCACGGTCTCGGCGACAGATGACCCTGTCTGTCCGCCTAATTATAGAGTCCCCTACCACCAACATCTGTCTGGGCTTTGCTGCTATTTCCCTCCTTCCTACAGCAGTTGTTTTCCTGGTTGCTAGGAGCAACGTCCTGCTGTAGTGACCCTAGTCCAGGCCCTTCATTCCTAATATCAGCCAAACAGGCATATTTACTAGGTTGTGCCAGGTCAGGACTAGGCTCCCTAACACTTTTCCCCCTACCTCTTCTTCTAACTGTTACCCAGCTACCTACCTCTGGGTCCTGATCTTCCCCACTTCCACCCTCCTCCATATCACTGGCCCCAGCCAGAGAAAGCTCAGTGAGCTCTAAACTCCTCTCCAGGTTTGCAATGCCCCTTAGTGTTGCAAGCTGCTTATTTAGATCAGTTACCTTGGCTTCCAAATACGCAACATGCTTGCATCGAGTGCAGACATAGTCACCCTCGAACGGCTGCTCAAGGCATGCATACATCTGACAAGATACACACCTGGTAGCATTGTCCATGGAGCACCTATCAAATGGGGATAAACAGTAAAGTAGAAAAACAAAGAGAAAAAAAAACGAAAAAAACCCAATGGGAAACGTATAAGGATAAATTCAAACTATGTTCTTGTGTCAAACTATGTAATTGTGTTGAAACTATGCACTTATCTTAAATTCAGCACTTTACTTCAGTTCAGCACCTCGCTCGCTCAGCTGCAAAGGTATAATCATTTAACATAGTTGCTGACCTGTTGATAAGTATATATATATATATATACTAGAAGGTGGCCCGATTCTACGCATCGGGTATTCTAGAATTTACGTATTGTGTAGTTCATGTATGATTTTTGTTATATATATATATATATATATATATATATAGATGTTGTTGTGTGTAGTTACCAAGTGTTTGTGTAGGGCGCTGTACATGTTCTGAGTGTCGCGGGGGGTGAGAGCGGTGTTGTATGTGTGTTGCGTGTGTTGCGTTGTTTGTGGAGCGCTGTGTGTCTGTAGCGTTGTGTGTGTGTTGCGCAGTTTGTGTGTGTGTGGTGTGTTTTGGGGGGAGGTATGTTTTGAGCAATGTGTGTGTTGTGCAGTATGTGCGTATATTTGTGTGTGCAGCGTTGTCTGTGTGTGTGGGTGTCTGTGTAGGGCGTTGTTTGTGATTCCTAGTGTGTGTGTGTGTGTGTGTTGGGGGGAGGTGTGCACCTCCCATCGTGCTCCATCCGCCATGCTGCGCACTCCCAAACGTGGTCCATCCGCCATGCTGCGCACTCCCAAACGTGCTCCATCCGCCATACTGCGCACTCCCCATCGTGCTGCATCCCCCATGCTGCGCACTCCCAAACGTGCTCCATCCGCCATGCTGCGCACTCCCCATCATGCTCTATCCGCCATGCTGCGCACTCCCAAACGTGCTCCACCCGCCATGCTGCGCACTCCCAAACGTGCTCCATCCGCCATGCTGCGCACTCCCAAACGTGGTCCATCCGCCATGCTGCGCACTCCCAAACGTGGTCCATCCGCCATGCTGCGCACTCCCAAACGTGCTCCATCCGCCATGCTGCGCACTCCCAAACGTGCTCCATCCGCCATGCTGCGCACTCCCCATCGTGCTCCATCCGCCATACTGCGCACTCCCCATCGTGCACCATCCGGCATGCTGCGCACTCCCAAACGTGCTCCATCCGCCATGCTGCGCACTCCCAAACGTGCTCCATCCGCCATGCTGCGCACTCCCAAACGTGGTCCATCCGCCATGCTGCGCACTCCCAAACGTGGTCCATCCGCCATGCTGCGCACTCCCAAACGTGCTCCATCCGCCATGCTGCGCACTCCCAAACGTGCTCCATCCGCCATGCTGCGCACTCCCAAACGTGCTCCATCCGCCATACTGCGCACTCCCCATCGTGCACCATCCGGCATGCTGCGCACTCCCAAACGTGCTCCATCCGCCATGCTGCGCACTCCCAAACGTGCTCCATCCGCCATGCTGCGCACTCCCAAACGTGCTCCATCCGCCATGCTGCGCACTCCCAAACGTGGTCCACCCGCCATGCTGCGCACTCCCAAACGTGGTCCATCCGCCATGCTGCGCACTCCCAAACGTGCTCCATCCGCCATGCTGCGCACTCCTAAACGTGCTCCATCCGCCATACTGCGCACTCCCCATCGTGCACCATCCGGCATGCTGCGCACTCCCAAACGTGCTCCATCCGCCATGCTGCGCACTCCCAAACGTGCTCCATCCGCCATGCTGCGCACTCCCAAACGTGCTCCATCCGCCATGCTGCGCACTCCCAAACGTGCTCCATCCGCCATGCTGCGCACTCCCAAACGTGGTCCATCCGCCATGCTGCGCACTCCCAAACGTGCTCCATCCGCCATGCTGCGCACTCCCAAACGTGCTCCATCCGCCATACTGCGTACTCCCAAACGTGCTCCATCCGCCATACTGCGCACTCCCCATCGTGCACCATCCGGCATGCTGCGCACTCCCAAACGTGCTCCATCCGTCATGCTGCGCACTCCCAAACGTGCTCCATCCGTCATGCTGCGCACTCCCAAACGTGCTCCATCCGCCATGCTGCGCACTCCCAACTGTGCTCCATCCGCCATGCTGCGCACTCCCAAACGTGCTCCATCCGCCATACTGCGTACTCCCAAACGTGCTCCATCCGCCATACTGCGCACTCCCCATCGTGCACCATCCGGCATGCTGCGCACTCCCAAACGTGCTCCATCCGTCATGCTGCGCACTCCCAAACGTGCTCCATCCGTCATGCTGCGCACTCCCAAACGTGCTCCATCCGCCATGCTGCGCACTCCCAAACGTGCTTTATCCGCCATGCTGCGCACTCCCAAACGTGCTCCATCCGCCATGCTGCGCACTCCCAAACGTGGTCCATCCGCCATGCTGCGCACTCCCAAACGTGCTCCATCCGCCATGCTGCGCACTCCCAAACGTGCTCCATCCGCCATACTGCGTACTCCCAAACGTGCTCCATCCGCCATACTGCGCACTCCCCATCGTGCACCATCCGGCATGCTGCGCACTCCCAAACGTGCTCCATCCGTCATGCTGCGCACTCCCAAACGTGCTCCATCCGTCATGCTGCGCACTCCCAAACGTGCTCCATCCGCCATGCTGCGCACTCCCAAACGTGCTCCATCCGCCATGCTGCGCACTCCCAAACGTGCTCCATCCGCCATACTGCGTACTCCCAAACGTGCTCCATCCGCCATACTGCGAACTCCCCATCGTGCACCATCCGGCATGCTGCGCACTCCCAAACGTGCTCCATCCGTCATGCTGCGCACTCCCAAACGTGCTCCATCTGTCATGCTGCGCACTCCCAAACGTGCTCCATCCGCCATGCTGCGCACTCCCAAACGTGCTCCATCCGCCATGGAGCACGTTTGGGAGTGCGCAGCATGGCGGATGGACCACGTTTGGGAGTGCGCAGCATGGCGGATGGACCATGTTTGGGAGTGCGCAGCATGCCGGATGGTGCACGATGGGGAGTGCGCAGTATGGCGGATGGAGCACGTTTGGGAGTGCGCAGTATGGCGGATGGAGCACGTTTGGGAGTGCGCAGCATGGCGGCTGGACCACGTTTGGGAGTGCGCAGCATGGCGGATGGACCACGTTTGGGAGTGCGCAGCATGGGGGACACTCACCCACACCCGATCGCATCCACTCACCCACACAACCGATCGCATCCACTCACCCACACAACCGATCGCATCCACTCACCCACACAACCGATCGCATCCACTCACCCACACAACCGATCGCATCCACTCACACACACAACCGATCGCATCCACTCACACACACAACCGATCGCATCCACTCACACACACCCGATCGCATACACTCACACACACCCGATCGCATACACTCACACACACCCGATCGCATACACTCACACACACAGACACTGACGATATCGCACATACGCGCTGATACTCACAACATCCGGGGATATCACATGCTTCTGGCCATGTGATCCTCCGTCAGGTCCTGGAAGCTCACAGCACAATATCGCCGCCGAGAAGCAAGCGATATCCCAGGATGTTGTGAGTATTTGGATGCGATGTGATGTGTGAGGTATGTGTGAGTGTGATCTGATTTGTGTGTGTGTGTGTGTGCTGTTATGTGTGTGTGCTGTTATGTTATGTATGTTCCGCAGCTGCAGGACCTTGATGTGTGGATGCGATGTGATGTGTGTGTGATGTGTGTGTGAGTGTGAGCCGCTGTACACTGGTAACTATGATACACATCGGGTAACTAAGGGACCTTAGTTACCCGATGTGTATAATGGTTACCAGCTTTCACGGCCTCCGTGAAGATCCCAGCATCGCAAGGTTATGTCTGGCGCTGCTGGGATCCTGACGGAGCCGGTGTAGAAGCAAGCGATATCCCAGGATGTTGTGAGTGTGTGGATGTGATGTGTGAGGTGTGTGTGAGAGTGAGTGTGATCTGATGTGTGTGTGTACTCACCTGGGAATCGGAGCTCCGTGTCAGTTGGGCCACAGCGAGCGTGCATTGCGTGAGGGGGGCGGGGCCTGCAGAGAGCCGGGGCGAGAGGCCAATCCGTGTGGGGGGGCGGGGCCATGGCGAGCCCAGCGGCCAATCAGCTTTGTGTCACCGTAAGGACACAATTTCGGAGCATGACAGACAGACAGACAGACAGACAGACAGACAGAATAAGGCAATTATATATATAGATAAGGATTCTATTTATAATCCATCAGTCCATTGAATACAGCATCATTCAGTAGTAACAGGAAAAAAGTATGCTCAGCATGTCTATTTATCCAGGAAAGAGATGTATATCATACAGGAATAGAAGTATATATTAGAAAGTTGGTATACATGGAGATGGAAATAAAATACCCAGTGAACTGGATGCTGCAATAGGGGGCTATAACTCCAGTTTATAAGTATATCCCTGAAGCCACAAAAAGGCAGTTGAACTGCTGGAAATATCAAGCCTGGAGCATACCGAGGCACACATATAAATGTATAGAGTGATAATCAATGATTTACTTACAAGCAGGAGACCACTGGGAGGCTTACCAACGCGCGTTTCGCCGTCTTTATCAAGGGAAACGTAGATGTGTGTAGTATAGGGTGCCTTTTAAAGAATGTGTGGCGTCCGGAGACACCACATGCACGGCCGTGTGGCGTCTGTCGTCACTTCCGGTCTCGGGACCGCGGCAAAGTAAAGCGCGATCCCGAGATAGGAAGCGGCAGCAGAAGTAGTAAGTGTTGCGTGTAACAAGCGCATGCGCACAAGTAGTCCCTAAGAGACATGGATTAAGATGTCACTTTTAATAGCGTAAATCAGGAGGCATGTCGCTCTATTCACATGCTGTGTCCATGTCGCAAAGCATACTCTAGAAGGGTGAATCACCCGCACAGGCTCCTCCATAATATAGGAATAAACTATAAAATAAAAAAGTAATAATTAAAGAGCATGTATTATTCATGGCATGGACACAGTATGGAACTGGGAAACCCCCCAGTGGTGGCCACACACAATCATCATACATAGGGTGCAAGTCATACAATAAGAATAATATAAGAACAATGTGAAATATGTGAAACATGTACTAGTCAGTGTGTATATGTAGTGAAGAATGGTGGATGAAATAGTGATTAAAAACGTAGTGTCACATAAGGTGGATAGATGAAAAAAATAGCAGTGTAAATAATATACCTAGTAGGGTGAGATTATAACATATGTGACTGAAGAGTGAACAAATTGTTAACGTGTAGGGAAAAAACCATTATTTAGAGAGGGAATAGTTAGGATTAACTATTCATGCTCCTTACTTTCCATACATTCACGGCTCTATATGATCTTTTGACTATATGGACTAATTCGGTTTTCATTATTCCATAGGTATACCTAACATTATTTGCATTGATTGTACCTATATTGTACCTACATCCTTATTACAAGACTTGGGTGATCACGGGGGTCATTTTGTATCATCACTGTTTTGTATCCCCCCCCTCTCTTTCTTCTTAATTTTTCTTCTGTAATTTTTAACCTTTTTCTACTAAATTGATTCAATAATATACATTATTGTTTACACAACATGTGTTTCAGTGTTTTCTCTGTAGGTTTTCATGTATCAGCTCCATGTAGCAATGAAGTGAATCGTGCTGTCAGCAGAGACTTCAGTCAGCACTGTAGGCTTCAAGATTACAAAATCTGCCTATGTTTATCAATAGAGGTAAAAGCTCAGTGGATTGGGCGTTTGCATATGAAGCATGAGGTTGCGAGTTCTGGTCCCGGTAAAGAATTTAATTTTGTTTTTTAATTTTTTTATTTTTAATTATATCGTGCAGTAAAATAAATAAATAAATTAATAACAAAAAAAAAATGCGGTTCCCCCCATATTTGATACCAGCCAGGATAAAGCCACACGGCTGGAGGCTGGTATTGTCAGGATGGAGAGCACCACGTTATCGGGAGCCCTCCAGCCTAACAATATCACCCAGCAGCCGGCCGGAATAGCCGCATCCATTAGATGGGACTGTCCTGGGGAACTCTACCCAGCTCATCCCGAATTGCCCTGGTGAGGTGGCAATTGGGGTAATAATGAGTTTAATCATGCCAGGCGTCTCCCCGAGATACCTTCCATGATTAAACTTAAAGTGAAAGTAAATAAACACACACAACAAAAAATACTTTATTTGGAATAAAAGACAAAAATCACCCTCTTTCACCCCACTAATACCCCTCCAGGTCCGACGTAATCCACACGACACTGTCAGCTCTGCTACAGAACACGAGTTCTCTGATCAGCTCAACGTAGCAATAAAGTGAATCAGCAGAGACTTCAGCAATGCAGAAGTCAAGATTACAAAATCCGCCTACCTTTATCATTGGAAGCAGCAGACTAGTGGTTAGAACGCTTGCTTAAGAAGCATGAGGTCGCGAGTTCTAGTCTCGGTAAAGAATATTTTGGTTTGTTTTTTTAATTTTAATTATATTTATAATATATTTATAATATATTTATAATTATAATTTAACTATCCACTGAGGGGAGGAGCTGGACATCAGCTGTGAGCTCTCTCTCTCTCCTTTCTCTCTCTCCTTTCTCTCTCTCCTTTCTTTCTCTCCTTTCTCTCTCTCTCCTTTATTTCTCTCTCTTCTTTCTCTTCTTTCTCTCTCTCTCTTCTTTTTCTCTCTCTTCCTTCTTTCTTTCTCTTCTTTCTCCTCTTTCTCTTCTTTCTCTCTTTTTCTCTTTCTCTCTTTTATTTCTCTCTTTTTCTCTCTTATTTCTCTCTTTCTCTCTCTTCTTTCTCTCTTTCTCTCTCTCTCCTTCCTCTCTCTTTTTTCTCTCTCTGCTTTCTCTCTCTTCTTTCTCTCTCTCTCCTTTCTCTCTCTCCTTTCTTTCTCTCCTTTCTTTCTCTCCTTTCTTTCTCTTCTTTCTATCTCTCTTCTTTCTCTCTTTCTCTCTCTCTTCCTTCTCTATTTCTCTTCTTTCTCCTCTTTCTCTTCTTTCTCTCTTTCTCTCTCTCTTCTTTCTTTCTTTCGCTCTCTTCTTTCTCTCTCTCTTCTTTCTCTTCTTTCTCTCTCTTCTTTCTCTCTTACTCTCTCTCTTCTTTAACTCTCTCTCTTTCTCTCTGTCTTCTTTCACTCTCTTTCTCAGACCTGGCGATGATCAGCTGATGCGGTCACCTGACGGAATCAGCTGACACTATAAGTCGAGCGGTGAGGCCGGCTTTTTACCGTCCGTCCAGCTAAACTATCAGCTGATGCTATCGGACAGGAGTCTGCACAGAATTGTGTAGTTTGTTTTTTTGTTTTTGCACTGATGCATCAGCTGATTGTATAAAAGCTGTTTATACAATCAGCTGCTGTGTCATGTGATTCAGGCCCTTGAACCTGACACATCATCTGATCGCGTTGCCTTCCAGCAAACCGATCAGATGATATTGGATCCGGATTGGACGTCGTGGGAGCCTTGACCCAGGATTACTGCGGAGAGGGGTTTCTTTATTTTAATAAAGATGGAGTCACTAATTGTGTTGTGTTTTATTTATAATAAAAATATTTTTTCTGTGTGTTGTGGTTCTTTTTATCGGTACTAGAAATTCATGGTGGCCATGTCTAATATTGGCATGACACCATGAATTTCGGGCTGAGGGCCAGTTGATAATATACAGCTAGCCCTAACCCCATTATTACCCAGCGAGCCACCCGGCTTCAGGGCAGCTGGAAGAGTTGGATACAGCGCCAGAAGATGGCGCTTCTATGAAAGCGCCATTTTCTGGGGTGGCTGCAGACTGCAATTTGCAGCATGGGTGCCCAGAAAGCTTGGGGACCCTGAGCTGCGGATTCCAATCCCTAGCTCCCTAGTTGTACCTGGCTGGACAGAAAAATTGGGCGAAGCCCATGTCATTTTTTTTTAAATTAATTCATGAAATTCATGAAATAATTAATAAAAAAAAGGGCTTCCCTATATTTTTGGTTCCCAGCCTGGTACAAATAGGCAGCTTGGTGTTGGGGGCAGCCCGTAGCTGCCTGCTGTACCTGGCTAACATATAAAAACATGGCAAAGCCCACATAATTTTTTTGGGGGGAAAAAAACTCCTGCATACAGTCCTGGATGGAGTATGCTGAGCCTTGTAGTTCTGCAGCTGCTGTCTGTATGGAGGAGAGCAGACAGCAGCTGCAGAACAGCAAGGCTCAGCATGCTCCATTCACTAGTGTATGCAGGAGAGCAGACAGCAGCTGCAGAACTACAAGGCTCAGCATACTCCATCCAGGACTGTATGCAGGAGTTTTTTGCCCACCAAAAAAATGACGTGGGCTTCGCCATGTTTTTGCATGCTAGCCAGGTACAGCAGGCACATATGGGCTGCCCCCAACACCCAGCTGCCTATTTGTACCCAGCTGGGAAACAAAAATATAGGGAAGCCCATTTTTTTTTAATTATTTCACAAATTTCATTAAATAATTAAAAAACAAATGACGTGGGCTTCGCCCCATTTTTGTGTCCAGCCGGGTACAACTAGGCAGCTGGGGATTGGAATCCGCAGCACAGGTTAGCCCGAGCTTTCTGGGCCCCTCTGCTGCGAATTGCAATCCGCAGCTGCCCCAAAAAATGGTGCTTTCATAGAAGCGCCATCATCTGTCGCTGTATCCAACTCTTCCAGCTGCCCTGATGCCGGTGGACTAGCTTTGTTTTACTAGCTAGTATTAAGTCAGAGATTCTTAATGTCAGGCAAGTTTGACCCAGCCATTAAGAATCTCCAATAAAGGGTTAAAAAAAGACACCACACAGAGAAAAAATACTTTAATAGAAATAAATACACAGACACACTTAGAGACTCCATGTTTATTACTCCCTCTTATCCCTCCACGATCCATGGTTTTCTGTCTTCTTTCTCCTTCAACACATGCAGCTCTGCTACATCAGCAGCGCTGCATGGGAGGAAGATGCTGCTGTTCCCCGTGCAGGCTTTTCACTCCGTGAGTGATCAGTGCTGCTGGCTGTAAGCAGTGACATCACCGCTAACAGGCGCGTTGCTATAGCAACGGTGATCTCCGTTATTGACCGGCTGTGGCAGCCGGTGAATAACGGAATGGGGAAGCAGAACGGGGAGTCGACCGTGTTCCAGAGCATGTCGCCGGTACACGGAGATACACAAACGATCACTGCATACTGGAGAGATGTACTGACAGGTCTTAGCATGATGTCAAAACCATGTGACCAGTCTGTAGCCAATGAGATAATAGACACGTGACTGGTCACATGGTTATTTTGACGTCACGATAGGTCCTATGCTGGTGCTGGTTACCAGGAGGACGCAGCGATTATTGGAAGGAAAAGCGGTGGGAGACAGAGTGCAGGATGCATCGCGGGGACTGGTAAGTGTTATGGAAATGTTTATTAATTGTATGTGTACATTTATAATGTGTTTTATATATTTGTGATTGCCTGCCATTGGTTTCAATGGGGTTTGAGAGGTTCGTCGAACGGCTCGCCGAACCGAACTTGAACGCAGCCTCCGTTCGACGAACCGAACCGAACTCGAGCCTTTAGAGGTTCGTTCATCTCTAGCCAAGAACAAGCTAATCAACATCCTAGGAACACTCTGCACCACACCCACCAGACACACCAGTGATAGGCCTGAGTGAAATAGGGTCGCCCACTAGGGGGGTTGGTTAAGGGGGGATCAGGAGTGTCAGGAGTCAGTCAGAAAAAGGGAGAGAGGAGTGTTGGAGGTGACAGTGAGTTGAGCAGTGACTCTCAAGAGGAGAGGTCAGGAGCCTTCAAGATCCGTTCTCCACCCGCTCCAAAATTGGGGTACTAGCACAACGAGGGGGATAGGACTTTCCACTTCATGGTCCAGAAAATCCCAAACGTGAACCCTGAGAGCAAGGTCAACCCAGTTAGCCACACTGGGGAGCAGGACCCAATTAGTTTCAGACTAAAGGGACCAACTAGAAGACAAGGTGCCACGGGAAAAGGTGACAGACTAACAGGCAACACCAACGGACACGGGACCCAGGCGTGCCCCCTCTCAGCGGCAGTTGTGTCCAGAACTTTGGTTTACTACAGTTGTCGTTGTCAGCATTATTGGACTCAGTGAGTATGCAAGTGAACCTTACCGTCCCAACAGCACATCCCCGTCACCATCACCGAGTCCCGGGGCATCCCCCTACCCATGGAGGGGTTAAACACCTAGCTGCCCAAACCATAGCCACTGGGTACTCCCAATCGCAGCGGTGGTACTCAATCTTACCACGCACCACGGGTGGCGTCATGAACTTTCCACACCATCCCCTGTACATAACCCCCCTTGGTTTGAAAAGCCATACGACCCCCAGGTCCGGAGCCGTCTCGGGCCACCACGGATCCAGATCCAAGCAGCCCAGCTGCTGATGCAGGGGAGACACACCCTCAAACTAAACTTGGCGTCACAAACAGGATCTGAGAAGGTCCCACTCACCTGGGTGACGTGCGCCTTGAAAACCGAAAACCGCGAGTCAAGATTCCGATTCCCGCCAATTCCGTCGTCTTCCGCCATCTTTTCACACTAAAATGGCATCTTCCCCGCGAAAGCGCGCGAAGTAGAAGCCCCACCCTTTGTCCTGAGTGTGAGGCCGGGACCGCAAGTTCCCAGAGGGCCACAGTGCACGAAGGAGTGCTGAGTGAAAACCGAGGGGGTGTGCCAGAATGTAACTACAGCAGAAGAGAAGCAGGGACGCCAGGACTCTGCCATAACGTTCCTGGACAACGCAGAGGAAAGATGGCGGAGCGGAGCTGGTCACCGGAACGTGCTGTTCCCGGGACCGCGGGGGCGATACACATGCTCGGTAGTGATTCTAGTCACTGGCACTGTTATACTAGTTTTTGGGTTGCGTTGCCTAGGGGAAGCACAAAAGTGACATATCGCGCACGTGTGGCAGTCACTCCAGCTCTAGGGAGCATTGTGAGTGTCTTGTGGATATGTTGCTATGGTGATAGTATGGGCATGTGGGGTGGTGATAGCGGTCATGCCTTAGTTAATAATAATAATAATATTTATTGATTTTTATAGCACTATTACTTCCACAGCACTTTACATACATTGGAAACACTGTCCCCATTGGGGCTCACAATCTAGAATCCCATCTGTATATCTTTGGAGTGTGGGAGGAAACCCATGCTTACATAGGGAGAACATACAAACTCCTTGAAGAGGTTGTCCTTGGTGGAATTTGAACCCAGGACCCCAGGGCTGCAAAACTGCAGTGCTAACTGAGTGCAGTGCCACTGAGCCACCGTGCTGCAAGACAGATATTCGGAAATATGTATGTTTGTATGTAGGAGAAAATCAGGGTAAATATAGGATATATGGGGTTAAATATGTAAATGAGTGTATATATATTTTGGATGATGAGAAAGCGTCGGAAGAATAAGAGATTGCCAGTATAGTGTAGAAGTATGTAAATAACTGTATGTGGAATAAACCTGTATGTAAGAATAATATTGGTAGCATTATAGTGGAATGTTTGTACTGTGATAATTGTGGATGGAAAGAAATGAGACAGAAATAGAAAGAAGGGTATGTCTGCAGAACTAAGTGTGTAAGTATAAGAATGATAATAGGGAAAAGATGAATTGTGTCAGTAATACTAGAGAGATGTTGGTATGATATGGGGATGTATTGAAATAGGTATACATGGGTGTATAAAACCGATCCTATGAATTAGAACTTAGAAAGAATAAGAGTAAGCTCTATACTAATAGGTAAATACATGGATGTGTGGCTCCAATCCTGAAAAACAGGGTCCTGTAGGCTTAAAAATTTGTTTTAGCAAAAATGGGGTGTTGTTACCAATCCTATTGTATAAGTAGAGAAAATGTTACTTATGGGGGGTAATGTATATGACAAAATATAGTGTAAATGTGGTGAAATGTAATACCAGTCTTACCACTGGAGGTCAGGACGTAGGAGGGAGGCGAGAGGAGAGGGATAGATTATGGAGAGGGGTATAATATAAAGACATGTAGTGTGAACGGATATTTTATGCAGGAAACACAGCAATTATTTATTCATGGGTGCAACATAACAGATATATTTATTTATGGGGCAGTATAATCATACTTTTATTTTTAAGGTAACAGTTTTGGTACGTATGTGCTGCTGAAGACTGAGAAGAGTGAAGTCTGCAGAGTCGAGCTATGGGTATGAATTCTCATCATGGCACCTGTACATTGAAACAAAAGGGATGGGAATGACTCCAGTCAGAGAAGATGTCAACTATAAGGTACCTGGATGTAAATATTTATTTGTGATTTTACCTGCGTCTCATCAGCACTGTGGTTTTTTATATTGTGAACAAAATGATGATCACTCATAGCAACAACTCCCAGTATCGCCTTACCATTGTTAAAGGCATACTAGTAGTTGAAAGTTCATGCAAAACAATTTTACATGGGACTGACATGAAGCTGAAATTGACCACTGAACTTTACTATGTGATTTAACAATGTACGCATGGAGGTCCTGGCACTGCATTCATGTGCTGATGTGGTTCTGAGCTTAAACACAGGAGGAGCATTTAGTGAGATTTTGCTCCAAAAACTCAGTGTTAAGTTAGTGTATGTTCACACTTAGTTTTTGAAGCAGAAACTGATCAAAAGCTCTCAAAATCCTCCTCATGTATTAATGTACTGATGGTGGTTCTGGTGATGTATTCATATAGGTAACCCTTTACATTTTTTTTGCAGCCCTTGGGATTGGTTCAGTATGGCAGTGCGGCCCTTGGACCAAAAGATGTTGTGCATACCTCTTTTCTGAGCTGTGGAGCCCCCCTCACAAGTTATTGCCACTGACCATGTTGGTGCTATAATAATAATGACATATTGTTGAAAGAAGAGCAGTATGCTTACTAAACACAAGCAAGCCTGCTGCCGTTATTTGATTATTGCTAGGTACATACGGCCAATATACTGTACAAATTAAGAGGAGAAGGAAGAGAAAAAACTAATGAGGTAGTCACAGAATGAAACATTTGAAAGAATTAACTACAGGTCTGAAGTGTTGCTTTCTGCTGGTGTCATGCAGTTTTAGTAGTTTAAATTGTGATTATTTTCCCCCATCTCGGCTTCTTTGAAAAGTAATTGTAGATTGGAAATTGCAGTATTTAAATAATTCATGGGAGAAAAAAACATAAATCCAGAAGAAAATAGCAAAGGTATACAATCAGCCATTAAAGTACAAAGGGAAGGGTCAAATCAGTTCTTCCTATCCACAAGGTTGTTGCCTCTCCTGGAGTACTTCATTAGGATCCTTGGATTATTTTGCCCTGGGTTGTTTTAATATATTAAGGCTTGTTGTCCTAGAAGCATAGTAAAATCCACTGTGGTGAGAGGAGTCCCAGAGCATTTGTGAACGGTATTTAAATAATGAAACCATTTGAGAAGGTTTTAATTTGTTTTTATGTGTTACAGTGCTTCATCATAAACATTCTTTAATATCGGTACGATGAAACATTTGATACCCCCTGATAAAAAAGAAAGGAATAGTAGAAAAAATCAGTGCTGTCAATCATATGTGCTGGCGTCTTTATATGTATTTACCCTCTGTTGTCACAGGTTGGGGCCAGTCTCATTAAGATGCCACTCACTTAAGGAACCTGTCTAATTCTAAGCATATTACATTTCTATTTTCTAGGATATCTTTTTCTTTCTCTTTACATATAACAATTGACTCCTTATACGCTATGGATAAATAGTATGCTTACATTTTGTACGCCATTTTTTTTTAAATCTTTTTGATCTCCCTAAAAAGTTGCATAACTTTGTGACATGTTTATCTTTTAGACTACACGTTCCCCTTTCCTATAATATTTTTGCTTCACCCTCCAATGCTAAATCATATGACTTTGATATGTCCTTGAAATACATTTTTTTAACTTTGTGAATTTTGGTTTGTTACTAGTTTATACTGCTATACAAGTTTCAATAAAAGCTATAATATAGAAGGAACTTCACTAAAACGTTTACTAATTTTCTTAAAAATCATCTATTTCAACATCACAGCAATTATATCATTAAGCTTCTAGAGGATAGAAAATCCTTCTTAATAACCAAGGAGCTCAGCTACACTTTTAGGAGTATGTCTAATAAAATTCTTATTAGCTGTCTCAAATAATAGTGTCATAAGCTTCAAAGGGAATTTCTAGTTTTCTGAAGCTTGATATGATATTACAACACATTATTAATATATCCTATTGAAAATATGAAGATAAGAGGCCTCCCAACCTGTGCTATCATTCTGACCATTATGCACTAGTAAAATTCAAATTGACTCTCAAAGAGAAGGCGCTGATTGCGTGGAACTTACTTTGGTATTAGCGTCACTACATAAGCTCGATGTTGTATTACTAATAGTTAATGTGTCCTTTTTTGGGGTAGAAATAACTGAGATTTGCCTTACAAAATTCTTTAATAATGGCAAACTAATAATCAAGCCTTTGGTAACTGCATTGAATAGAATATTCCATGTATTCCAAAAATATGAAGCGGTAAGAAAGGTAAAAATTCAAACTGAAAAACCAAACTACAATCCACATACTCTTCCGATTCACATATTAGGAATCAATAAATGGATGAACAATAAGAAGTAGAACTTTTAAAATTTAAAATATTTCACTACAATTGGTATAACAAAGTTTCACCATTAAATCACTATGCATTTTGTAATGTCCTTTCCGAATAATCAATCATCTCCTAGAACAAATTATGTAGACATATCATTCTCAGTTCACTCTTTACAATGACCATCCACTAATTAGACTTACATATTTCTAAAAGTGTTAGTGTAAGTCTGAAGACTACTATATTTACCAAAACCACAGATCATAATAGTATGCTCAGATTTTATACCCTACAGTATTTTTCGGACATTTCTAAAGGTAAATTTATAACAACACACTGTATCTATACCACTGATGACAAATATCATTTACATAAAGAATTTTTAATACAGAAATTTAAAAAAAGGGCAATCCTGAAAATAAAATACATGAAATCAGTGAAGACGTTGGCTTGCAGAATAGAGATGAAGTTGGGATCATGAAAAATAAACATAAGGATAACGAGATTAGAATTATGTCCCTCTCTCATTATGACTGCCATGCAGGGCTAATAAAGAACACTATTTCTAATTATTGGGATATAAAGTGATCAGAAATAAGCCCAGATTTGGAAATACTCTCCTAGATTCATCTATAAAAAAGGCATGTCATTCATTGGCTGATGGTCTGATTAGAATATTTTCAAAAGTGTAAGACAAACATTTATTGGTTCTCGTAGATGGGGGGCTTTCACATGTTTGTTTTGGCAAAACTGTTCATCTATTAAAAAAAAAAAGAATCACAAAATTAATCATCCCGCTAAGGGTTACAAAATTAGAATTTCAATATTTTTTACTTGCAATGCCCACAATGTAATAAATAATGTTGAAATGAGGAAAAATTCTAAACTATCCTCAAAGAAAAAATGAAGCTGAACTTAATTATAAGAAAAGGAGAAACTGGGGTAGACATTTGATATCTGAAGTTAGATGGTTATTAGTAGAAGATACAAAGGGTGATAAAAAGGATAAAGTGAAGAGGCGTTTAGTTTGCTTTTTTATAATGAATTCACTTGTACCTAAAGGACTGAATGAACAATTATTGTGGAATGTGTTTCTTTTATTGTTATACGTCTGCATAACTCAGGTATTTCATCTATTTTAAGAGTTTTAAATACCGTATTTATGGTTTATAAGACGCACCAGATTATAAGACACACCCCAAATTTAGAGTAAAAAAGGGGTCTGCCTAACAATCCGGTAGTATCCCATCAGGGGGTTCTGCAGCGGTGGTGATGGTGGTGGTGGGTCACAGGAGACAGTGGTGGTGGTGGAGTAGGGCAATGCTGTGGCCGGTGTGGCAGATGTCCCAGATGATCACTGTGGGTGCTGTGAGGTAGGCAACATCCAGAAACTGTCGGTGGTGTGGGCATCAAAAAAATAAATAAATTGCGCCTGGAGTCAGCTCGTGTGCAGATTGAGCTAAGTATCGGCTCAATGACACGGCCAGCTCTCATCTGCACATGTGCCACCTCTGGGTGCCATTTTCTTTAAATAAGCTGATAGTAGATCAATGGGCCACAGGCAGCGCATGCACAAATGAGATCTTGAGCCGAGAGCTCCATCTACGCACGTGCCGACTCCAAGTGCCATTATTTGAAGCCTGCACTGCTGACATTTTCAGTATGGCCCCTGCTTCACCTCCTGCAGCACAGCAGCCCCCAGCACAGCATCCTGGAGCCCCCAGCACAGTGCCTGCAGTCCCAGCACAGCGCCTGCAGCATTGCCCCTGCCTCCTGCTATCCCTCTCCACCATTATAAGATGCACCCCTCATTTTCCTCCCAAATTTATGGGAGGAAAAGTGCGTCTTATAATTCTAAAAATACGGTAATAATAATTATAAATGTGTCTTGTGTGTTTTCAATACTATCGCGAGATTTGACTTGTATTTAGGCTATTGTCATTTTTCCATATGTCCTTATGTCCACACCACATGCATGATTGTAAAAGGGGGCATTTTCACAAAACAGATAAAGTCGATGTGTTTGGACTCTGCTTGTCTTAACCATATGAATACTGAGAAGATTATGTCCACCTCGTTTATTCCAGGAAATTACACGAACGATTAATTATTATAAAGGTCAATTCAAATGTGAATATACTAGTCATTTAATGGTGAACCTTTGTTTTACAAATTGCAGTAAAATATTTTAAATGCAAGTTATACTTCATTTTGTGCATTTAATTTTTATTCATATTACATACATTGCCAATATATCTACCAAAATATAACAAAATAATAAATACTATCCAATTTAAATTGGATGTAATGGTATAAAATTAAAAAAAATATATATATATATATATATATATATATATATATATATATATATATATATATATATATATATATTAATATTTTCAGAACTAATAATGTGGCAAAGGATGACATGCTGTTATACAAGACTATTCTTCCCGGAGCCATTGCCGGCAGAAAATTCATGGAGAAGATGGGCAAACACTTCTTAATGAGTGTTTAACCTTTCAGTCTAGAGGAGTTGTGTTAAGCTTGTGTCAGGTGGTGTGGGGATAGGCGTTCTCGCTGGATATTATTGTAATTAATGAGTGCTCAATACTCATTTTACCAAAGTATTATTGAAAAGAGGCAGTCAAAGTTGACTTTTTAAATTATCCATCTGGCTCCTAAAATTCTCATCCTGTCTCTTGTGCGGTGCCAAGTCTCCACTGAAAAGGGGCTTGTCACTTAATTGCTGCTGTGGTTCACAGATGATGGTTTATAGGTTTAGGCAAATTGCAGGCAACGCTTTGTTAACAAATTGAGAACACAAAGGTATTTGATAATTATACAGCAGCGCTCACTAGGCTCTTAACGGCACCTGCGTGAACAGCATTGGGAGTCTTGTTTCAACACAAAAAGGCTCCTTCTTGTTAATTAACCTATATGCACTTGTTACAAATGAAACGTATTTGTGTGCACTTAATACAGAAGGAGTACGGTAAAATAGACTTGGCCCCATTCACAGATAACTGGTAACTGTGATTACTTACAGCTCAGAGCTGCAGCATTATTTATGGAACAGCAGGAAATGTTTGTGCTTGGCATCTCATGTATTAACAGTTGGCCTAAAAGGGTTTATCCATCCAATCCTCATAATAAATAGAATTATGTCTCACAATATTTGTTATTTGTGTGTTATAACTAGTTTATTTTGCAATAACGTTGAATTTTATTTTATTTTGCTTTATAGACTTTCAGAACAATTGCATATGAAAGGGTAAGTATAAGTTTTACTAACTTGGAGTAAATATATAAAAGAACCCTATATTTGCCTAGATGAAAATTCAGACCCGTCCTGTTATTATATTTCAGACAGTTGAGGGAGCAAAAAAAATATTATGATGTATATATATATGGTGAATATTTGATCACAATTGTATGATGTGCCAATAAAATTAATTTATTCAAAAAGTTGAGTAATGTTAGCTAGATTATCATTATGTACAGATTCATTTCCTTGTCTCGTCTAGATCCAGAGTTTCTGCAGGTTTCAGAGTTAAAAGACGTTGTCCATTACTTGGCACCCCTTTCTTAAATACTATATTTCCCAATGTAAAATAAAAATAACAGATGCTCCTCTTCCGCACTGGCATCATTTCAGCTATGTCAGCACCATTTCTCCAGAGGCTTGTGGGACATTTTTATGACTCATGAACATTGCAGCAAATCAGAAGCTACTGATGGGCTACTTTGCTCACATTTGAAGAATATGAAACGACCAATGGAAATGCGAGAACTGACGCATTTTAGTGATCTGGTGTTGGCTGTAGTGTTCACATAGCATAACAATGTCACGTGAGCCTTAAGCCTGCTTTACACATTGCAATTTCGCATATGATATCATATGCGATTTGCAACGCCCCCATCGTATGTGTGGCATGTTAAATTTGTTGAATGTGCCGCACAAACGATTAACCCCCATCACACGTACTTACCCGTCCATATGACCTCGATATGGGCGGCGAACATCCACTTCCTGGAGTGAGAGGGACGTTTGGCGTCACATCGACGTCACGCGGCAGCCGGCCAATAGAAGTGGAGGGGCGGAGATGAGCGGGACGTAAACATCCCGCCCACCTCCTTCCTTCCGCATTGTCGGCGGGAGCCGCGGACGGAGGTAGGCTGTCATTCAATGTTCCCGGGGTGTCACACACTGCGATGTGTGCTGCCTTGGGAACATTGCACAACCTCACGTTCATTCTTTGAGGAATGAACAACGTGCATGCGATGAACGGATTTTCGTTCAATCGCAATTGCACAGAGGTTTTATACGTTACAATCATACTTATGATGCCAGATGTGCGTCACTTACGACGTGACCCCTCCGACACATCGTAAGATTTATTGTAGCATGTAAAGCGGCCTTTAGGAGACCTGCCTCCAATATTGCAAGTAAACCACTAGTGCAGGGGGTACTTACTATATTCATTATACCCTGGGGAATATAGTGTTTAAGAAAGCGTTGTCCAAGTAGTAGGCAAGTAAAAACAAGAATAAATGCAAGCATGGGACTACCATGCTGAGGGAATAGATAAATGACTTACACAGTCTGACATCCAGAGTGAGGATCGTGAGGAGATGCTTAGCTGATACAATCACAGGCAAGGGAAACATTGTAGATCCAAATAAGTAGGTACATAACAGCACTCTCTTCAAAGTAAAAAGTCCTAATTTAATGCATATCTCTTAAAACACGTTCCTGAATAGGGGACTGCAGTCACAGGGTGAGGAGGAAAGTGCAGGAGTGCAGGCAGAGTATGGCTGTTTCGCACTAATGTGCCCTTCCACGGGTCTGTCTTTGAAGAGAGTGCTGCGATTTACCATCTTATAGCTATCTGCAAGTAGTAAACAACCACTTCAATATATGTACAGAACTTAGGCGGGCTTTACACGCTGCGACATTGCTAGCAATTGCTAGCAATCTCGAGCGCGATAGCACCCGCCTCTGTCGTATATGCAATATCTGGTGCTTGCTGCCGTAGTGAACATTATCGCTACGGCAGCTTCACACACACATACCTTGTCGGCGATGTCGTTGTGACCGCCGAACAATCCCTCCGTCAAGGGGGAGGTGCGTTCGGCGTCACAGTGACGTCACAGCGACATCACTAAGCAGCCGGCCAATAGAAGCGGAGGGGCGGAGATGAGCGGGACATAACATCCCACCCACCTCCTTCCTTCCTCATTGCCGGTGGACGCAGGTAAGGAGATGTTTGTCGTTCCTGTGGTTTCACACAAAGTGATGTGTGGTGCTGCAGGAACGACAAACAACATTGTATCTGCAGCAGTAACGACATTATGGAAATGAACGACATGACACAGATCAGTGATTTTTTTATGCTTTTGCGCTCGTTCATCGTCGCACCTAGGATTTACACATTGCGATGTTGCTACCGGTGCTGGATGTGCGTCACTAACGACGTGACCCCGATGATATATCGGTAGCGATGTCGCAACGTGTAAGGCCCGCCTTAGTCTTGTGTTATACACATTTAAAAACCCTTTACACCTAGCACTGTACCCTGGTCTGAATGTAAATAGAACAGACCAATATAAAATTAGCAGCAAGTAGAGCGACCTAATGCATGTACTGAATCATGTATCCGACCGCGGATCAGATACTATAAGCAAGTGGACTCTACTGTCCTACAATGTTATCAGATTAGTATTGCTCTACTCTGCCTATAAAAAGCTAATAGCCTCCCTTTGGGCAAATCGTGTTTGCATTAACCAATGCTGATTAAGGGTAAAAATTGAGGTTTCAGTGTTTGTACCCTAGTCTGATACACATAGGACTCTCACAGTTTTATGGTAGTTCAGATGCTACATATTACCTAATGACATACTCGTTGACTCTTTCCAATAGTAAATGTCAAGACCAAAAGTATACATCAGCTCTAATAAATTCAGATCAATTTGAAGCAACTCATGACACTTAATATCATTACTCATTTGCTTAGTATGGTGCAGCATGATTCATGTCTTTTATAGAATGGAAGTCTTCAAACAGAGGCTGGACAGACTTCTATCTGAGACAGTTTAGTAAATCCTATATTGAGCAGGGGGTTGGACAGGATAACCCTGGAGGGCATTTCAACTTTAACATTATATGATTCTATGATATCAAGGTATGAACCATTACTTTATACCATAATGAAATCCTTATGGTTAATATAACTGTCCTATAGATGTAAAGTGATCGTATTACAAAGTGATTTCGACTGCTGTGCTCTGCATAGGCAGCAACAAAAATAGTATAGGCTGAGCAGAGTATAATGAAGTGTTGAATCATATGTATAGTGCAGCAGAGCAGGCAATAACAAGTCACCATAGCTGCTGTGCTCTGCATATCACGCAGGACTGGACCAAGATTGCAATACATTAAATAAAATGCATGTGTTTAGAGTTGAGGGGTTATTAAATATTGGACTCAGGAAGTTCTAGTGGTTCAAGGAGCATAAAATATTTAAGAAACCTGAGGTTTGGTTTTCAAATCGAACACCAACTAAACAAAACACAGAGCTTGAGTTCGCAGTTCGGATGCTTTAGGTGCAAACTTAACTCGCATGAGTAATGCTGTGCTCAGCCCAGTGTGAGTCGCTTGCAGTGTTTGAACGGCATGCTCTGGGGGTAACAACAGTGTGATCATATGTAATGTGCAACCAAAAACAAAATTGAAAATCCCTGCTCATCCTCCCCGAAAGTGATCTGCTTATAGCGGGCTGTATGTGGGCAGGGACTCAAAGTGTCAATCAGTGTGTCCGAACCTCCTCGGCAAGCGACGGTCACGTAGAGGTTCGGTTCGTTAGCTGCTAGCACACCAAAACTCCAAAGGTTCGCTCATCTTTACTACTGGACCATGCACAGTGTAAACATAGCATTACACAGCTGGGAAGATCCAATTTCCTAGAGTGACAGAATACTGATGGAACTGTAAAGTATGTGTTCATTAAGAACTAAGAGAGCAGCATCTTCCAACATCAACCTTTCCTGCTATATAGATCTTCTCTCATAATTAACAGTACAGTTACATGATCTGATTTAATTAAGAAAGGAAAATATTTCACCATCAGATAATGAAATCAATGTTACTGCAATAGGGAACTAATGGGATGTTCAGGAGTGAATATTAGTTAACTGTGTGTAGGATGGTGTCAAAATAGTTTCCGGAAACCCTAATTATAGTCAAATCTTTACATCCATTTTCTTGTGCATTCTTGTGAATAACTGCCCACAAAGTATTAGGGTTACATTCATACATGTATCGCTTCTGTGTTTATAGAGGTGTCTAGCCAATCCATAAATATACTGTGGCCAAATACATAACTACACAAGTGAAAAATACCTTTAAGGTTATGTTCCCATGATGAGTTTTTAATGTGTTTTTTTGCTGCGTATTTTAATATGCAAAAAACGCAGCATCTTATAGTTCCAGCAAAGTGGATGGGATTTATAGAAATCTCCTGCCCTCTGTGCTGCTTTCTAACTCAGTGTAATCTGTAATACCGCAATATGTTTGAAATCCACAACATGTCAATTTCTCCTGCTGGTACGTTGAGTTTTATGTGCAGATTTTCCCCATAGAATTGCATCAGATGCGGAAAATCAGCAGATAAAAGACATATGTAATCCACACATAAGTGATCAATAAAGTTCTGTTAAAGTCAAATACCTTGAAGTATCAAAAACAAAGCAACTTTGTTTAAAACATAACATAGCAGCAAGGGACAAAAAATGCAGCATCAAAAACACAAAAAAAAGGGAAAAAATGCATGCAGCAAAAACACAATGAAAAAAACTTGTAACCTAACTTACATATTAGGTGCAGAAATTGCAACATCAAAAACTCATCTAAAGCTCATCGTGGGAACAGTAGCCTTTATTCACAAACCAAAAATGTAATCATCCAGAATATGAGTTCAGTAATTAGGACAACTCCAAATGTTAGGGACTGTCGACTTTTCCACCTTTATTAACATCACCTCAGTATATGCATTACGGTATTATTTAGATCTTGTTATTACATAGTATTAAAAGCAAAGAAATAAGCCACTAAATGAACAGTGGGATAATACAGAACATCAATGAAAAGTGTGGCAAAGTAGTCATAGATATGATTGTTCTGTCCCCACTTAAAGGCGATGGAGGGTGCGTAGTTGTGAGAGGTTGTGAGAATCTTACCTTCGTTTTTCCTATAGGTGGGGCAGACAGGACCAGAGCGCTCCAGAGTTACACATGCACATGCTGAGATGAAACAATGGTGGTTTATTTTCTCCAAAGGTTAGGACATGCAGAGTGCAGTAATCCAAGTACTTGGCATTGTAATTCTCAGTGATGCTTGCCTCTGAAGCTACTACGTGGTCAGAAGACTTTACTCCTAGTAGCTCCAATCCAATAAGGGATGTTGTTCTCGCAAACTCTGGTTTGGAATGAACATACCAGGATGTGATGCAAGAGGGTCATCAGACACTCCCATGGGCTGGACAAAAGAAACAGAGGAGCTGAAAGGTCTGACCAGTAGATGGCAGCAGAGACAAGCATGAAAAACATTAAATAACAGTTTTAACTAAGACAAATAGAAACAGCACACTCCCCGTCTGAAATTCACTTTAGGGATTTCACTATTGAGTCCATAATACAACCTGAAAGGAAAGGCATGTTCAATGCAAAAACAAGCTCAATTGAGTCCAAAACAAGAAGGATGGCTCAAAGTTCAGGTCCGGTAGTGTTCATCCTGTAGGGACGCTCTCTATGGGCAAAAGCAGAACAAGTTCGTGGATTGGCCTTGCAAAGGTCTTCGTCTCACTTTTCCTGATGACCTTTAGCTCCACCTTCTGAACATTGCCGTCCTGACTAGGCAGTATCCTAGTAATTAGTCCCATAGGCCAGTCAGTCCTTTCTGTGGTCTGATCTTTCATGAGGACTAGATCTCCTTCCTTGAGGTTCGGCTTGGGATGTCGCCACTTCTTTCTTCCTTGAAGAATGGTGAGGTATTCCTTCCTCCATCGGTTCCAGAAGTAGTCAGCCAAGTATTGAACCCGTTTCCAGTGTTTTTGATAAGTGTTCGCGTGGGTGAACTCTCCGCTGGGCATTACCGCGTTGTCAGTTTTTTGGGTAATGAGAATAGTAGGAGTTAATATGGTTGGTGTTTCTGGATCCATGGTCACCGGCACAAGGGGTCTTGAATTGATAATGGCTGAGACTTCAGCTAAAAGAGTGACTAGAGTCTCATGTGTGAGTCTTGAGGAATTGACGTCCATTAGCATGGAGTTCAAGATGTTGCGGGAAATCCCGATCATCCTCTCCCAAGAGCCTCCCATGTGAGAACTGTGAGGGGGATTGAAGATCCAGGTGCAACCTTTTTCTGTCAGCTGATCTTGGATAGGTTTGGTGTCGATGTTAAGTTCTCTACATGCACCGACGAAGTTGCTTCCACGGTCAGACCTCAGCTGTTTCACTGGTCCGCTGATGGCAAGGAGCCTTCTCAAGGCATTGATTAGGCTGGAGGTATCTATGGACTCTAACACCTCAATGTGAACGGCTCGAACACTCATGCAGGTGAATAACACAGCCCACCGCTTGCTGTTTGCTTGGCCTCTGCGAGTTCTGCATGTGGACACCATCCATGGTCCGGAAACGTATAGGCCCACGTAGGTGAAAGGTGGCTCTGTAGAAAGTCTGTCTGTAGGCAAGTCAGCCATTTGCTGGTACAGTTGTTTTCCTCTCGCTTTACGACAGTGCACACAATCGTGTAGTATTTGTGCTACACGTCTCTTCATTCCAATAATCCAGAGGCCTGCAGACCGTAAAGCACCTTCTGTAATTTGCCTGCCTTGGTGTTCAGTCTTTTCATGGTGGTGTCGGATCAGCAAGACTGTAACATGGTGTTTGTTGGGAATGATGAGAGGATTTTGTTCTGCAACTCCAAGATGAGCCTGGTTCAAACGACCGCCAACTCTCAGTAAGCCGAAACTGTCGATGACTGGGTTTAAATTGGCGAGAGGACTTCTTAATGGAATCTGCTGTTTGTTGTATAAACACTTCGATTCTATGGCGAATTCACTCTGTTGAAGGTGGCGTATTATGAGGGACTCGCTATGGGAGATGTCCTCAGCAGAAAGGGCTTTGTGGCAGACATGCCAGCGATGACAGTCTTTGTTTTTAAGGTCAGTACGACAGCATCTGGCGATATGCACTAACCTAGCGACAGTCCTGATGATCCTCATCCAGCTGGAGAAACGTTCAAAACATTGGCAACCGAAGTTGGAAGTTTTTTTCTGCACTGGTGGCCAGGGTATTGACTTCAGCTCGGACATCTGGATCGTTGTCTGGATCTAGGATGCTGAAGACTTCCTGGACACCCTCTTCTGACTGTCTCAGAAGGAACTCTGGACCTGTAAGCCAAGAAGAGTTAGCAAAAGAACTTATAGACATAGGTCTAGTTGCGTGATCTGCTGGATTCAGTTCAGATGGTACATAACGCCATTGTTCTGGTTTGGAGGATCTCCTGATCCTTTCAATGCGGTTACTGACGTACACATAAAATCGTCTTGATTGATTGTAGATGTAACCTAAAACGACCTTACTGTCAGTGTAGTATTGGACCTCATCTATTTCGACACACAGTTCTTGCCGTATGAAGTCGGCAATTTCCACTGCCAAAACGGTGCCACAGACTTCCAGTCTGGGAATGGTATGGTCGGGCTTCGGGGCCAGCTTCGCCTTGCCAAATGCAAATCCAACGTAGTTTTGTCCGTTGGGGTCTGTCACTTTCAGGTATGCAACCGCTGCTATGGCTTCTGTGGAGGCGTATGAGAAGATGTGCAGTTCCTTCTTTATGCTAGAGGTGAGGGAGATTTTGAGATAACATCTTGGGATGTGGATGTTGTTCAACCCACACAACGACTGTTTCCAAGCTTCCCATTTTTGCTGTTTGTCGGAAGGGAGTGGGGTATCCCAGTCCTTGACGGTTTCAGAGAATTGTCTCAGCAAGGATTTGCCTTATATAGTGATAGGCGCCACAAATCCCAGTGGGTCGAACAAGCTGTTCACTATAGAGAGGACACCATGTTTTGTGAATGGCTTGTCTGAGCAACTTACTTGAAATCCGAAGGAGTCGGCTGCAAGATCCCATCTGATGCCCAGGCTCCTCTGCACGGGTGGACTGTCTAGCCCCAAGTCAATGTCCTTGAACCCAGGGGCGTGATCACCCGACTCAAAGGCTCTCATTACGATCAGGCTATTGGAATCAATTTTGTGTAACCTGAGTTTTGCCTGGGACAGCATGCCTTGAGTCCTTTTGAGCAAATCAATGGCTTCTTCCTCGGTGGGTAGTGATTTGAGCCCATCATCTACATAAAAGTCTTTCTCAACAAAGTCTCTGGCATCTGTTCCATACTCAGACTCTCCCTCTAATGCGGTTCTACGGAGACCATAGGTTGCAACTGCGGGTGAAGGGCTGTTTCCAAACACGTGGACCCTCATACGATATTCCACCATCTCTTTATTGGTGTCATTATCCTTGTACCACAGAAATCTGAGGAAGTTCCGGTGGTCCTCTCTGACTAGGAAACAGTGGAACATCTGTTCAATATCGGCAGTGATGGCGACAAGCTCTTTTCTGAACCTCAGCAATACTCCTACCAAGTTGTTTGTTAGGTTAGGACCTGTGAGGAGAACATCGTTAAGGGATACGCCTTCATGTTTGGCGCTGGAGTCGAAGACAACCCTGATTTGATTCGGTTTTCGTGGGTGGTATACACCGAATGAAGGCAGATACCAACACTCTTCGTTCTTCTTCAAGAATGGAGCAGGTTCTGCGTGGTTGTTGCGGAATATTTTGTCCATAAAGGCAACAATATGTTCTCTCATTTCAGGTTTGCTGCTCATAGAACGCTGAAGAGAGTTAAATCTGGTCTGAGCTTGAGCTCGGTTGTTTGGGAGTCTTATCCTGGTAGATCGGAAGGGTAATGGAGAGACCCAATGGTTGGTTTTGTCTTTAGAAAACTCACAGTCCATTATTCCGATGAATTCTCTGTCCTCTACTGACAAGGCTACTTTATCGTCGTCCTTGGTTGTGTGAAAGACTGATCTTCCCAAGTTGTCGATATGCAGAGAAGAAGCGATGTCAGGTAGCTGTATTGTGTCTGGAGACTTCTCTTTCACTCCATAGTGATGAGGATATGGCTTTAAGCAGGTTGTGCGCCCATCTCCATGCACATAAGTCTTGAAGGAATCAATTTCTGATCGATCAACGCACACATTTCCTATGACTACCCATCCCAAGTCCAGTCTCTGGGCGTATGGTGCATAGTCAGGCCCATTACACTGCTGTTGCACCTTGTGTACCCTTAGATTGTCTCTGCCGAGCAGGAGTAGAATCTCTGCGTTATTGTCCAGAGGTGGGATAACACTAGCGAGGTGTCTTAGGTGTGGTTGATGAAATGCAGCTTCTGGGGTAGGAATTTCATTCCTGTGGCTGGGTATTTGGTCACATTCAATGAGCGTTGGTAGAGGTATTTCAGTCTTCCCATTGATAGGAGAAGCAATGAATCCCTGGGCTCTTCTGCCGCTAGTCTCTATGTGACCCGAGCAGGTGTTCAAGGTGTAGGGTTCTGATGGTCCATTAATTCCGAAGGCTTCAAAGAATTTGGTTCTTGCTAGGGACCGGTTGCTTTGGTCGTCTATGATGGCATACACCTTCATTGCCGTTTCTGGATGTCCCTCGGGATAAACCTTGATGAGGCATATTCGGGCACAACATTGCTGTGTTTGGCCTTCTCCACATACCTCTGAGCATGACCAGGAGACGGCTGTGGTGGTGTCAGTCTGATTCTTGGACTCCCCGCCATGACTTGGAGTGGGAGTGGTGGTGACTGCAGCCGATGTGTCTCTAGCTAGCTGGGTTGGGTGCATGGCTGAAACGTGTTTTTCACTATGACACTCCTCACACTTGACGATGGATTTCCAGTCCTTGGCCATGTGCTCAAGTGATGCGCAGCATTTGAAACAGATCCCAAGCTCTGTGAGGACTTTCTTGCGCTCCTGTAGAGTTTTGGATCTAAACCCTCTGCACTTGTTCAGTGAATGCGGTTTTTTATGGATGGGACATTCTTGATTGAAAGACTTATCTCGTGATGAGATGGTGTTCTGTTTATCTGTGCGTGCTGCAGGTGATGGTAGCTCAGTCTTCCTGACACTCACAGTGTTCTTAATGTCTCTGCGTTTGTGTATGGCACCTTCATACCTTGATGATGATGTTGCAGCTGCCGAATAGAGTTGAGCGCGGTTCGCGGTTCGAGGTTCTCCAGTTCGCGGCTCGAGTGATTTTTGGGGCTGTTCGAGATCGAACTAGAACTCGAGCTTTTTGCAAAAGCTCGATAGTTCTAGATACGTTCGAGAACGGTTCTAGCAGCAAAAAGCAGGGCTTTTTACAGCTACAGTGAGCAGGAGCCATCGCTGGCAGCCTGCCACAAGCTGGTAACCAAGATAAACATCGGGTATCCAAGCAAAGCGCTTTGGTTAGTAACCCGATGTTTATCTTAGTTACGTGCAGGAAGCCCACACTTTCCCGCTCAGCTCGCTCCGCCCCCTCCTGCCCGCGGCATGTACACATACATACACACATACACACATACACACACACACACACACAAACCCCCCTCCCCCCCCCCGCCCGCTCGGCTTACCTGCGGTGATGAAGTCCCGCCATCCCGACCTCAGCGCTGTCACTGTCCTCCATGGCCGCCGCTTGTCACATCACCTCTCGCTTCCGACCCGAGACTGACTAGCGGTGACGTCACGGACCTCTCGCGATACTTGAGGGGAAGGCGCCGGTCATTGAACTCAGTGACAGGGGCTATCGGCAGTGCTGGAGATCAGCGCAGGTAATGTACCTCGCTGACAGCAGCACTTGTCACCCCCCTGCAGTGACCTGGGCTGACCCATTGATGTTAGCTCAGGTCACTGCACTGCTCTCCCAGCCAATGGGGAACATCCTGCTCTTCATTGACTGGGACAGTGTGGATCGTCATGGCAACCCCTTGGATTACAGCAGACCTGGATTTGTTTTTCAATCTAATAAATTGGTTAAAGAGGGAATGTATTGGGGAGTGTTTTTTCAAATAAAAATGTGTTTGTCGTCTATTTTTTTTTATTACTGACTGGGCTGGTGATGTCGGGTATCTGATAGACGCCTGACCTCACCAACCCCAGGGCTTGATGCCAGGTGACATTACATATCTGGTATTAACCCCATATATTACCCCGTTTGCCACCGCACCAGGGCGCGGGATGAGCTGGGGCGAAGCACCAGGATTGGCGCATCTAATGGATGCGCCACTTCTGGGGCGGCTGCGGCCTGCTATTTTTAGGCTGGGGAGATTCCAATAACCATGGACCTCCCTAGTCTGAGAATATCCGGCCCCAGCTGTCTGCTTTACCTTGGCTGGTGATCCAATTTTGGGGGACCCCTACGTGTTTTTTTTTTTAATTATTTATTTAATTAAAAATAACAGCGTGGGGTGCCCTCAGTTTTGGATTACCAGCCAAGGTGAGGTTGCCAGCTGTGGTCTGCAGGCTGCAGCCGTCTGCTTTACCCTAGCTGGCTACAAAACTAGGGGGAACCCTACGTCATTTTTTTTTTCATTTTTTTGGCTAAATACAAAGCTAAGCACCCCTTAGTGCCACATGAAAGGTACCAAAGGGTGCTCCACTTTTTCTCCATTTTTTTCTCCACTTTTTCTCCACTTTTTCTCCACTTTTTCTCCACTTTTTCTCCACTTTTTTCTCCACTTTTTCTCCACTTTTTTCTCCACTTTTTCTCCTCTTATGCTCCACTTTTTCTCCACTTTTTCTCCACTTTTTCTCCTCTTATGCTCCACTTTTTCTCCACTTTTTCTCCTCTTAATCTCCACTTTTTCTCCTCTTATGCTCCACTTTTTCTCCACTTTTTCTCCTCTTATGCTCCATATTTTCTCCACTTTTTCTCCATTTTTTCTCCACTTTTTCTCCTCTTATGCTCCACTTTTTCTCCACTTTTTCTCCTCTTAATCTCCACTTTTTCTCCACTTTTTCTCCACTTTTTCTCCTTTTTCTCCTCTTATGCTCCACTTTTTCTCCACTTTTTCTCCACTTTTTTCTCCACTTTTTCTCCTCTTATGCTCCACTTTTTCTCCACTTTTTCTCCACTTTTTCTCCTCTTATGCTCCACTTTTTCTCCACTTTTTCTCCTCTTAATCTCCACTTTTTCTCCACTTTTTCTCCTTTTTCTCCTCTTATGCTCCACTTTTTCTCCACTTTTTCTCCACTTTTTTCTCCACTTTTTCTCCTCTTATGCTCCACTTTTTCTCCACTTTTTCTCCACTTTTTCTCCTCTCATGCTCCACTTTTTCTCCACTTTTTCTCCTCTTAATCTCCACTTTTTCTCCACTTTTTCTCCACTTTTTCTCCACTTTTTTCTCCACTTTTTCTCCACTTTTTTCTCCACTTTTTCTCCTCTTATGCTCCACTTTTTCTCCACTTTTTCTCCACTTTTTTCTCCACTTTTTCTCCTCTTATGCTCCACTTTTTCTCCACTTTTTCTCCACTTTTTCTCCTCTTATGCTCCACTTTTTTCCACTTTTTCTCCACTTTTTTCTCCACTTTTTTCTCCACTTTTTCTCCTCTTATGCTCCACTTTTTCTCCACTTTTTCTCCACTTTTTCTCCACTTTTTTCTCCACTTTTTCTCCTCTTATGCTCCACTTTTTCTCCACTTTTTCTCCACTTTTTTCTCCACTTTTTCTCCTCTTATGCTCCACTTTTTCTCCACTTTTTCTCCACTTTTTCACCACTTTTTCTCCACTTTTTCTCCACTTTTTTCTCCACTTTTTCTCCACCTTTTCTCCACTTTTTCTCCTCTTATGCTCCACTTTTTCTCCACTTTTTCTCCTCTTATGCTCCACTTTTTCTCCACTTTTTCTCCACTTTTTCTCCGTTCTTTTTCTATGGTCGGTCTACCCATTAGCTCTGCCATGCATACTGTAGCTCTACACCTACTGCACATGTTACTTTATGATTGACATCTCTTTCGTACCAGAGCTGTCTAAGTCTACTCTGACCCCATATTTGTCATTACTATATTGTCCTTGTACTGTATTATGACATTTGTATAATGTGTTTCATTTCTTGCTGTGCTGCAATTTTTTTGCTGCATCCCAATTGTACCTCTACATTGTTCGAGTTTATGTTATTGTTCTCTCACTCTTATGTGATACTGATTATTGTCATTTTTCATGATTACATGCAGATAAGTCCAATCTGACGAAGGCTCAGGCCGAAACGTCATTTGTAACTTGTTTTGGACAAAAACATATATGCTTATGAAAAAAAATGTTTTCTTAATATGGACCAATAAAGAGTGATTTTGCATTACTATCCATTGTGACTTACTGACTTAGTCTGGGAGATTTAGAGTGCCGAGGTTACTCACTAATTTTATCTATTATTACCTCTGAGCACCTATATACCAGTGAGCAGAGTTTCCTCTACAGTAGTTCTCCTGATTAGGCATGCCCTTACCTCATGAGCAGGGCATTGCAGCTTTGGTAGCAACCATTACGACATGGACTCTGCTGCTGTGGACCCGGGGAGAGTGAGTGCAGATTCATTGCACCCACACTCCTCACATGAAGGGTCTGCACTCCTAGAAAATGGGGGATACGTTCCCTGAGTGTCTCCCCCCCATATTCTAGACGGTCCAGAGTCGTCGTGGGACCCCTTTATTTTTTTTCTTACAATAAATTGGTGAAAGAGGAAATGTTTTGGGGACTGTTTTTTCAAATAAATTTCTTTTGTCGATTTTTTGTTTTTGTTAGTACTGACAGTTTATGATGTTGGGTATCTAATAGACGCCATGACATCACAAACTGCTGGGCTTGATCTCAGGTGACTTTACAGCTAGTATCAACCCGATTTATTACCCCGTTTGCCACTGCACCAGGGCACGGGATGAGCTGGGGTGAAGCGCCAGGATTGGCGCATCTAGTGGATGCGCCACGTCTGGGGTGCCTGCGGCCTGCTATTTTTAGGCTGTGAAGGCCCAATAACTATGGACCTTCCCACCCTGAGAATACCAGACCACAGCTGTCCGCTTTACCTTGGCTGGTGATCCAATTTGGGGGGGACCCTACTTTTATTGTGTAATTATTAATATTTATAAAATAATTATAAAAAAGAGCCTGAGGGGACCTCCACATTGGATCCCAAACCACGGTAAAGCTGCCAGCTGTGGTTTTCAGGCTACAGCCGTCTGCTTTACCCTAGCTGGCTATCAAAAATGGGGGGACCCAACGTCATTTTTTTTTTTTAACTATTTTTTAAATAGAAAAAATTAATGGGCTTCCCTGTATTTTGATTGCCAACCAAGGTAACGGCAGGCAGATGGGGGTGGCAACCCATAGCTGTCTGCTTTATCTGCGCTGAGAATCAAAAATACCGCGGAGCGCTACGTCATTTTTTTAAAGATTTATTTTTACAGCACTGTGATGTCCAGCAATCAAAATACAGGGAAGCCCATTTTATTTTTAGTTATTTAAATAAATAATTAAAAAAAATATATATGGGCTCCCGCTGCATTTTTTGTATTGCTAGCTAAGGGTAATCCAAGCAGCTACTGGCTGCTAACCCCCACTGCTTGGTGTTACCTTCACTGGCAATGGAAAATCCAGGGAAGCATTTTTTATTTTTTTTGCCAAAAAACTACAAAAAAAGGACGTGAGCTTCGCCATATTTTTGTATGCTAGCCAGGTATAGCAGGCAGGTGCTGGAAGAGTTGGATACAGCGCCAGAAGATGGCGCTTCTATGAAAATGCCATTTTCTGAGGTGGCTGCAGACTGCAATTCGCAGCAGTGGGGCCCAGAAAGCTCAGGCCAACCTGTGGTGCGGATTCCAATCCCCAGCTGCCTAGTTGTACCTGGCTGGACACAAAAATGGGGCAAAGCCTACGTCATTTGTTTTCTAATTATTTCATGAAATTCATGAAATAATAAAAAAAGGGCTTCCCTTTATTTTTGGTTCCCAGCCGGGTACAAATAGGCAACTGGGGGTTGGGGGCAGCCGTACCTGCCTGCTGTACCTGGCTAGCATACAAAAATATGGCGAAGCCCACATAATTTTTTCAGGGGGCAAAAAATTTCTGCATACAGTCCTGGATGGAGTATGCTGAGCCTTGTAGTTCTGCAGCTGCTGTCTGTCTGTATGGAGAAGAGCAGACAGCAGCTGCAGAACTACAAGGCTCAGCATACTCCATCCAGGACTGTATGCAGAAGTTTTTTGCCCACCAAAAAAATGACGTGGGCTTCGCCATATTTGTGTATGCTAGCCAGGTACAGCTGGCAGCCACGGGCTGCCTCCAACCCCCAGTTGCCTATTTGTACCCGGCTGGGAACCAAAAATATAGGGAAGCCCGTTTTTTTTAATTATTTCACTTATTTCATGAAATAATTAAAAAACAAATGACGTGGGCTTCGCCCTATTTTTGTGTCCAGCCGGGTACAACTAGGCAGCTGGGGATTGGAATCCACAGCACAGGTTAGCCCGAGGTTTGTGGGCGCCTCTGCTGCGGATTTCAGTCCGCAGCCGTCCCAGAAAATGGCGCTCTCATAGAAGCGCCATCATCTGGCGCTGTATCCAACTCTTCCAACAGCCCTGGAGCCGGGTGGCTTGTTGGGTAATCATGAGTTAATACTGGCTTTGTTTTACCAGCCAGTATTAAGCCAGAGATTCTTAATGTCAGGCACGTTTGACCCGGCCATTAAGAATCTCCAATAAAGGGTTAAAAAAAAGACACCACACAGAGAAAAAATACTTTAATAGAAATAAATATACAGACACATTAGAGACTCCATCTTTATTACCCCCTGTCAGCCCTCCACGATCCTGCTCTTCTGTCTTCTTTCTTTCTAGTGTAGTAGTAGTGATGATTGTAGTGAGGATGAGGTTCTCCAGCTCATCACTTGGGGCTGGGGAACCTCCATCCTCACTACAATCATCACTAGTGTAGTAGTAGTGACGATTGTAGTGAGGATGAGATTCACCAGCTCATCACTTGGGGCTGGGGAACCTCCATCCTCACTACAATGCTCACTACAATCGGGAAGCAGCGTGCAGCCTTCACTCCGTGAGTGATCAGTGCTGCTGGCTGTCAGCGGTAACAGCGGTAACGCTGACAGACGCGTTACCATAGCAACGGTGCTCTCGGAGCCGCGGTTAGCGGTGACGTCACCGCTAACTGCGTTGCTATGGCAACGGTGATCTCCGTTAATGACCGGCTGTGTCAGCCGGTCCCTAACGGAACGGGGAGTCGACCGTGTGCTAGAGCATGTCGCCGGTACACGGCGATACACTTATGTGCACCGTGTACCGGAGAGATGCACTCGCAGGTCCTACATGACGTGTCATAGTCATGTGACCAGTCTGTAGCCAATGAGATAATAGCCACGTGACTGGTCACATGGCTATTTTGACGTCACGATAGGTCCTGCTTCTCTGCTGGCAGTGCAGGTCACCGGGAGGATTCAGCGATCATCAGATGGAATAGTGGCAGGAGACAGAGTGCAGAAGGGATCGCGAGGACCGGTAAGTGATATGGCAATGTTTACTAACTGTTTGTGTACATTTGTAATGCATTTTTATGTGTTTGTGATTGCCTCCCATTATAGCCTATACGTTCGCGTTCGGTTCGTCGAACGTTCGACGAACCGAACTCGAACGGGACCCCCGTTCGGCGAACCGGCCTCGAGCCGAACCGGGACCAGTTCGCTCATCTCTACTGCCGAAGTGTTGAACTCTAGGAAGTCGAGGCTGGGGTCGTTCCTCATCTGGGCCTGCTCGTCGATGAACTTGCAGAACTGAATAAATGGGGGAAAGGTGACGTCATGCATTCTTTTGTACCTTGAAACTAACATTGCCCATTTCTCCTGCAGACTGTATGGCAGCTTCACCACGATTGGGTTCACTCCATGGGCTGTATCCAGGTAGCACAGCTCAGACAGACGAGGATCTCTTTTGGCGAGCTCCAGCTCCATGAGCAGATCACTTATGTCTTGAAGCTTGTGGACTTCTTTAAGGTTGATCTTTGGGATGTCCTGCAGTCTCTTGAATAGGGCTTTCTCTATTACTTTTGCGCTGCCAAAGGTGCGTTCCAGTCTCTGCCATGCAGCAGCGAGACCTGCTTCTGCTTGTCCCACATAGATGGTTCTGAGGCTCTTGATACGTTTTGTAGAGCCTGGGCTCAACCACTTGATCAGGAGGTCGAGCTCCTGTTCTGCAGTGAAGTTGAGATTGGCGATGGCTGCCTTGAAAGTTGCTTTCCAGGCCCTGTAGCTCTCTGCACGATCATCAAATTTTGTGAGACTAGTGTTGATTAGCTCTCTGCTCACCATGAACCTGGCAAACTCAGACATATCTGATTTCTCACCACTTGTTGCCACGACGTCTCGTGATGCCCCTGGGGCGTATGGGCTGCCTGGCGTGAATGGATGAGATGTTCCCGGGTAAAATGACGTTACTGCAGGGTTGAGCTGTGGTTTAGCCTCTGTAGATTCTGATGACCGCTGCTTGAGCTGTGGAAGTGGGTCAGGAAACACTTGGTTGCCATCTTGCCGTGGTGGCTGTGTTTGAGAGGGCACCTCTTGGTGACTGTTATTAATTTGCTCGGGTGCTTTAGGTGGCACTGGCACTGGTAGAGGTAAGTTGGAGGTTTCGGTGTTGTCGGCTTGGACGGTACTGCAAACCGGGGTTGCTACAGGTAACTGATTCAGTACATAGTCTCTTGTGCGATCAACTGGATTGTCTGCTTCCAGTGGTGGCGAGTGAGCTGGATCAGGACCTTGGATCAATGCTTGCTCAAGTAGTCTCACTTTAGCTAGCGCAACTTCCTCTTCCATCTGTGACCGAAGAATCTTTATCCGAGCCTCCGCTTCTGCCCTTTTGGCTTCCGCTTTAGCAGCTTCTGCTTTTGCAAGGGCTTCTGCTTTAGCTGCTTCTGCTTTTGCAAGGGCTTCTGCTTTAGCGGCTTCTGCTTTTGCAAGGGCTTCTGCTTCTGTCCTTTTGGCATCTTCCTCTACTTCTCTTTCTGTGAAGGAACGTCTCACCTTGGATTCCTCTGCTCTTATGCGGGCCTCTAGTATCCTGTCACTCAGGGCTAAGCTTCTTGAGGATGATGACCCGGATGACCGAGAGGAACGTCTAGATGAGGTTGATCGGTGTGATCTGGTTTCTTGCTGGTGAGAGATACGGTGTTCGGCCTTGTCTATGGCATCTTGCACCTTGGCATCTCTTTCCTTGTCTACCTCTTCTGCCTTGCTCAGGTCTGAAAGAGCTTCTTCAATTTTAGAGTCTTTTAGAAAGGTAATGTACCTTGTTGACAGTCTCTTGTATCTTTCATGAGCTGTGTTCAGCCGTTCCAGAGCGACTTGTAAGCATGTGGCATCACCTGATGAGGATTCAAGTCTTGGCATGTAATAGGTGACTCGTTCCCACAGTTCTTCCAGGTGTTCACATAGCTCATCTTTCATAGTGTGATAGTTTGCAGTGGCCTTTATTGTGGGTTTGGAAGAGCGCTTCGGTCGGACAACTTGGTCTGCTGAAAGCGTGGGCTCTGCCTCCTGGGCTTCATAATGGACAGTATCAGATTGTATTTGCTCTGTTTCAGCAGTGGGGAACTGTCCAAGGTCTTTTTCGGCTATTTTGATTTAAGGTGTACTGTCTCTTTAAGAAACTTGACTTTTGAATAGGGGTCCAAAAATCGTTGTGCAGCTCTGCAAGGACTCCCTGATGAGATTCCCAAGGTGTCTTTAGTAAAACTTGGGGTTCGCAGTGCAGCGATGTGCAGTAATGAGGTATAATGTACTGCAAGTCTATAGAAGTGGTATGGCTACAGGGAAACAGCAGGTGCATAAACTGTCCCTTTACAATGCAAGCAGAGGTGACACAGGACGTGACAGATGGGAGAGCTTCCCCTTAGGCTTGTCCAGGCATGCACTGTGCAGGCAGACTAGTGCACAAGGCTTGTTGCTAGGCAGATTACATGGGAAGTTACAGGGTTCTTAGGGATCTGTAGCCGGGGTATTGAGCTGCTAAGCAGTCTTCTGACTGTTCTGTTCCCACTTAAAGGCGATGGAAGGTGCGTAGTTGTGAGAGGTTGTGAGAATCTTACCTTCGTTTTTCCTATAGGTGGGGCAGACAGGACCAGAGCGCTCCAGAGTTACACATGCACATGCTGAGATGAAACAATGGTGGTTTATTTTCTCCAAAGGTTAGGACATGCAGAGTGCAGTAATCCAAGTACTTGGCATTGTAATTCTCAGTGATGCTTGCCTCTGAAGCTACTACGTGGTCAGAAGACTTTGCTCCTAGTAGGTCCAATCCAATAAGGGATGTTGTTCTCACAAACTCTGGTTTGGAATGAACATACCAGGATGTGATGCAAGAGGGTCATCAGACACTCCCATGGGCTGGACAAAAGAAACAGAGGAGCTGAAAGGTCTGACCAGTAGATGGCAGCAGAGACAAGCATGAAAAACATTAAATAACAGTTTTAACTAAGACAAATAGAAACAGCACAATGATTCATGGCAATAATAACCAAGCAACTTATTAGGATGGTTTTATACATTGGGTAAAAATATAACCTGTTTCTGTCTGACTTATTGAGTATAAGACGACGGCCGACTGCTAGATGACTGACACTCTTTGGATGGTTTATCTGCTTTTTTGGTGATATTCTTCTAGGTCATGTGTTTAGAAAATGTCCCAACATATACATTGACTACTCCAAATGAATTCTAAAAGAGTGGACTTTGGCATATATTTTCTGAGATACATTTGGATTTTATTTAGAAGTTTCTCCTATGAAGACATAGGACTGCTAGACTCAAGCATAAATCTGGCCGTTGTGCAGTGTTCTGTGGAATTGCAGTAATATTTTCTCTGCACTGTGCATAGGTGAATAATCATATTGGGTTCAGAATAAGCAGGAGCACTGATACATGGCGGACCCATATAACGAAGCACAGGAAGAATTGGCACATAGAACATAAAGGGCTGTGATAATGCCTTGGGCCAGGAAATTCAAATTAATTCATGTGGTTGAGTAACTTTTTTAATAGTTTAGGTACATTAGAAAAATATAACCTCTCTGCTTATATGCTCACCTCCACATGAGGGATTCTGACTTAATGTATAATAGTCTCCATTTGACTTCAGTGGGCACTGTATAAGAATACATTACGGTAATGTTACAGTAAGAATTCAAGTTGTAATAGCCATGATACAACCTCTGTAACTATATAGTCTTACATTGTAGTTATGTCGCGGGCGGAGGAGGGGACGCTGCGCTCTCCCACTGCTCGGATCCGGCCACCGCTGCTGCTGCGGCCTGCTGCTGCTCGGTGGCTCGAGCGATGGGCCGGATCCCGGGGACTCGAGCGGCGCTCCTCGCCCGTGAGTGAAAGGGGTTTGGTTTTTGGGGATAGTTTATTGTCCGTGACGCCACCCACGGTTGTGGTGATTGTATAGACACCACCGCTGCTCTGTATGGGGATCCCGGGAGCGATGACAGGGAGCAGCAAAGTTGTTGGTTCTCCCCTTCGTGGGTAGGGGGTGGTCGTCCCGGGGCCCAGTGATGAGTTGGGGGATGAGGGATGGCGGGGCCGGTGCAGGGCTTGGTGGGGTGCAGGGACACGGGGGCAGCGCTGTGCCTCACGGCACTGTGGTACTCACTCAGCCTGAGACGGGGACACAGTTCTCGGTAAAACACACGGCTGGAAAGACGGTTCCCACGGACGGCTGCTGTTGCTTTTCCCCAGTAGTTGACGGTGACGGTCCCTTTTCCTGCACCTAAGTCTATGTTGGTAGCGATGGGTTCCCACCGGTAACCCGCTCCCCGGCTTGGATATGGGCCAGAGGAGCCCCTCTTTGCCCGCAGGCGCTGGCCCTGAGAAACTGGTGCCTTGGCGGTGGCGGTGTCTCTCTCTAACGGTTGGACTGTTGCCTTCAATCGGGACTTGGTTGTTGGGAGACCCAGAGGTCCCCTTCACTGACGGATTTGGCAAATTCACGGCGACTCCTAGCCTTGCCGGGATCCGAAAGGCCCCTGCCAATGGTGCTGGCTTCTCTTCGTATACCGCTCCGGTACCGCCGGGCCACCACCCGTCCACGGTCCTTTCGGCAACCTCCAAGCAGCCTCTCCTGCAGACGGTCACTGCCATCTGCTAACCTTGCTGTTCTCAGTCCGGGGCACACACCCGGACCAACTTCAGGCTTTCTCAACTGTCACTTTCTCTGTCACTACTCTCACTGTCCTCCTTCTCCTTCCTCTCACTTTGAACTTTCTCCACTCAACTCTTCACTGTTTACTGCTTCACTTCCCTAGCTTGACTACTGGTTTTCCCGCCTCCAGGGCTGTGAACTCCTTGGTGGGAGGAGCCAACCGCCTGGCCCACCCCCTGGTGTGGACATCAGCCCCTGGAGGAAGGCAACAAGGATTTTTGTGTAGCTTTGGTGTACCTATCCGGGGTGTAGGGTGTGGTGGTGTCATGACCTGTGACCCCTGGCTTGCCCAGGGCATCACAGATATTTATTTGGTAGCCAGTTATTCTCTCTAATGAAAACAAAAAAACAAAGATTTCAGTGACTAGTCCAATAATTAGAATTATAAAGAGCACTGTAAAAGAGCAATCGAAACACTGATGGTGAAATGCAAAGTTTTTTTTATTAATAAAAGGGTGAACAAAGGACAGACGGTGAGGGCAAAAAAGGGGAATACTTGCCAAATACAGAATAGAACCAAGGTGAAAAAATTATACTTATCAAATAGCCCGGGAGAAAGTCATAAGGTGTAACACACAAATGGTTTAGGGTAAACAACACCCCAGGGATACTCCTCCCATAGGCACGTATAGGAAAGTCAGCAATTACAGCAATCATTACCTTGAAACATCATTGAAGTAATAAAGCAGCATTCAAGTCAGTGGTAGGGGCGGGACGTCGACGAGCATTTCACCAGGCATGGCTTCGTCAGGAGGTATGGTCACAATACATAGTGCTGGGTTTATATACACACATTCAGGGGTCCATAACCAAATCGGCGTGCCCAACGTCATGATGCCCCGCCTCCCATTCTTCCCGGCACTATGCGCCACATGCATGTTCTGCTCACATCTCCACCTTTTTGCCCTCACCGTCTGTCCTTTGTTTCCCTTTTTATTAATAAAGAACTTTGTATTTCACCATCAGTGTTTCCATTCCTCTTTTTCAGTGCTCTTTATAATTCTAATTATTGGGCTAGACACTGAAATCTTTGGTTTTATGTTTAGTATGGAATCTTTCCCTTGTGTTTAGGGAATTTTCTCTAAGGAATAATGTTGTTTGCCAAGCAATGGTCCATATACATTTTGGTATTTGTAATATTGTCCAAGTGTGATGGCTTTCCGGGATTACAGACACAGGGTGATTGTCGTGGACAGACTAGAGGCAAGCCGCCCACTCAGCAAGATCCCGAGAAACCCAAAGTCCTTTAACCCCTGTACAGGGATCTGGAATTAATACAAGGTCCAGGAGATCACTGTCTATGGAAAGGCTGCAATCCAGAGAGGAATAGTAGTCAGGGAGGGTCAAAAAGCATGAGATTCAAAAAGGGGCAAAAACAGTAGCCAAGAGAATAATGAAAAAGTCAGGCTAGGTTCAAAATGGAGAGGTCAACAGGGTATATAAACAGCAGGCAGGAGAATAGTCAGTAATCAGGCAAACGTCAAATCAGGAAACAATGGTACAAAGCAAGATGTGAACCAGTGTCGCAGCAATAAAATACTAAAGCTATATCTGATGGCAACCAGTACGCTAGAGGAGGAATAATAAGGGTGTGGTACCTTCCCATTGGCGTGGCTGAATGTTGATAACTTTAGCTGTAGCTGGAAGACACACACCAAAATAGTCAGCCAGTTGTACTGCAGGTCCCAGTCAAATTAAGCTTGGTAGATAGGCAAAGCCTGTGCCCACCGGAGCTACTGGTACTGACTTCTCTCCTATCACTAGCACCATCTACCACAGAAGTATGGTGACGCCTGGTGACCGGAGCAGAACTCGCAAGAGTGGACACTGGCCGAGGTGTGACACCAAAGTGACAAATAGATTCATTGCAATTCTTGACTATTAATTTATTTTGCTATATTATATTAAACAACTCCATTACCTGCTTTAAAGTCCTCCTCGAGAAAAAAAATTCTTCATAAAATCAATAGGAAGGTTTCACCAATGTGCTTGATGATAACAATCGAGAATAATACTAAGCAACAAGCCATGTATTGGAGGAGCTATATACGTTTTCTATTATCAATGCCAACATTCATTTCCAAATAATTAACATTTGCCAAGTTCAATATTACAAAAATAGCCTTTTATGTAGTAAATGTACCTGAAAACCCTATTGTGAAGGTTGAAAACAAAAATACCCAGGAAGGAAAATATAACAGCATGTATTATTAGGCTATAAAGTAAGATGAAATATATCGTGCTCAAACCTTAGCAATAAAAATGTCCTTGACTTTTAAGCTATGTCACATTTATTTTCTTAGGTAATTTTATTCTGACTGGTTTGTGATCATGTTTTACTAAGCTAAAAAGCCTTAATATTACCAGTGAAGGAATGAACACGCTTATTGATGTTGAAAACATTAGTGTTCCTGCTGATCAATGACTGTGAATCTTCTACCTTTAAATTGGTCTTATAATGCACTTTAGAATAGGTCAATAATGTCTCCTGTACAAAGTAATACGGTATGTCTAATTTGTTTCCATTTATCATGCATTTAGTTTAGTACACTTGAAAAATTAACTTCTTACCAAGAAATATTAATTCATGATGTTGCTTATACTAATTATAAATGTAAAAACAAAGGTAGTAAATAACAATTCAGGATGTGGCTCCAATCTGATTTGGTTTACAATGATGTATATAAGTATATAAATAATATATGTGTTGCAATTCATTATATGTGTAGCTAAAATCATGAATAGTGTGGAATAGCAAATGTTTGTGTATTCAGTGACTGGTTGGAAAAATTAAACTTGTTGCAGATGTAGAAAATGCGTAACAAATTTTCATGTAATCCAGTTCTTAAAGGGAACCCAAATGCTATTAACCTGCAAATAGGCGGTTAACATGCAGTTTAATAGCGTTTGAAACTTAACCAGTGACTGTACATTGAACCCTGCTTTCGGGACAAAAAGAACTTTAATCCTCCTGGCTGAGTTTAGCTTTCAGTCACTGGGGTGGTGCTGGCGTGGATTCAATCACCACTCTATGTATGGAAAGCAGCAGCTGTAACCATGCCCCCTGCACTGACTGAGAGCCGCTCAGCATTAGAACCTACTGTCTGTCAGTGCAGGGTGCGCTGTTACATCTGCCTCTCTCCATACACAGTGCGGTGGCTAAACCCACACTGACACCACCCTTATGACTGACATTTGAACACCACCGGGGGTATAAAGTTCTTTTCCTCCCGGCATCGGGGTTGAAAGTTCAGTTGCCCGCAAGGTTTTAAATATTATTAACCTGCAGATTAACCCCATATCTGCAGGTTAATAGCCTTTTTACACTTGACAGGTTCCCTTAAAAGAATTTTTCTGGTCTCTTTGTGCCTGCAGACTGCTCAACTGAATAGTAACAGTGTGTGAAATTCACGATGTCACAATTTCCCTGTATTCCCTGGCTATTGTGTGTTAATCGATATTTACCCCTTGTACTCTGATGACTTTCATGGCATGGAGGTTTAACAAAAATGTCTCCAAGGCACTGGAACCACAATTCAATTTTACATAATTTCTGCCATACACAGCCTTTGCCGTGTTTGATGCGCCACAACTATTAGACCTTGTGATAAGCCGACTGGTTTGCCTGAATGTCCATCTCTTGGCTTCTGAATGGAATGGATGGACTTAATTTTGTATTCTACTGTCATGGCACTCACATGATGCAGTTTGGCAATTTTGTTGGCTGAGAGATGATTATTAATAAGCTGGATGATGATGTTTCTCTTTTCTTGGGAAATTTTTTTCATGGCTGTTGCTCTGTTCAAACCAGTGACCTTTCACTTGGGCATCAACCTAATAACACACTAAGCTATTATTGAATGTGAATACAGGTTGTAGTACACAATAAGACTTAATTTTTTTCAAACAGGGAGCAAAACAGTAGCAATGCAGTGACATGACAAAAATCTTCATAATAATTCATAGGCTAAATAGATGCTAGTCAAATTTATATATGAAATAGCCAAAATGATTGTCTATAAAATAAAGTTTCACACTTAAAGCTGTAATGAATGGTGATATATGGAGCCTGAAAGTAAAAAGTAAAAAAAAAATTGTTATCCTTTTGCCCGTTAGTATAAGTTATACAAATAATATTAATATAAAATAACATAAAATATTAATATAATTAATATGTTAATAATAATGTTGAGCATAACAAATTTCAACCTATTGGGTTGGCCCTCCAAAAATGTCATGGTGACTTCCAAGGACCTTAGGAAAATAAATTTCCCCCTCTAAATGGATATCCGTCTTCATATCCAGGTCACATGACCAACATCATCAATGCATCTGGACATGTAATGATTTCACTCAAGATCACCAACCAAGGTAATGAGCATCAATATTGTATGAATTTTATGGGAATGGTTTCATAGCTATCCATGATGAATTAATCGGGGGGTCTGAAGGTAACATAATATTCATTCTAAATCCCTATTTTTTTAGTGCCATAATCTAAACTTTGTTCTAATAAACTTGCGTTAAAAATGTCCTTTCTTTTTCTAACTACACTTTCTAATTTCTATTGGATTCCCCCCCCCACTTCCACTCCGATGACGCTTCATTTCAGAATCTCAGTGCATGCTGGGATACTCTGGGATACTCAAGCAAAGCATCATCAGTGAGCACAGGCTGCAATCACTGCTGCAGCCTCTGCCCCATCGCTAAAATGAAGCATCAACAGTGACTCTCATTTAAGGGGCTAGGCTAGTCCTTAGATGCTGTGCACTCTGTGATATGCATAATAAAAGGGCATGCTCTGTTGTCAGCTCAGATCACTGTTGGCAGGGGTGGCTCAAAGAATTGATCAATTATTTGCTAAAAATCAATTTTTTTTATTATTGTACAGTTGGAATAAATCTGTGAATTTGCACTTTTTATATGATGCATGCCAATTTCAGATCGTGCTGGCTCCTTTTTCTCTGTTATGACTGTAGTTATGCTACAATTTCTGGTGACTGACCATCACGATACCATGCACGCCTGATTTTGGCTTGCAATGTATTCCTCCTGTTGGTAGCTGTTCACATTCAGTTGCCTCACCCCTTTCCACAGGCAATGCTAATTAAGCACCATACTTGGATCTGGTCCGCCTTTATCAATGGTTGCTGTCTGGCACTGGGAGGGTCAGTTCTGATATAGTCCTGGTAGGTGTAGAGCTTGCTCCACATGCTGGGACCTGGGCTGGCCTCTATCCATAATTGCCTCTTTTCCAACATGGAAGCGGCTATATACAGGTTACAGGTATGTGTGCTCCATTATGGTTCTGCTTTTAACTTTATCTTGAGGCCGCATGGCACCTGAAATACATAATATAGGTTAGGACCCCCCTATTGAGATTTGCTGTGACGTTGGCAGGGGTGGCTCAAAGAATTGATCAATTATTTGCTAAAAATCTCTTTTTTTTATTATAGTACAGTTAGAATAAATCTGTGAATTTGCACTTTTTATATGATGCATGCCAATTTCAGATCGTGCTGGCTCCTTTTTCTCTGGGATACTCAAGCAAACCATCATCAGTGAGCACAGGCTGAAATCACTGCTGCAGCCTCTGCCCCATCGCTAAAATGAAGCATCAACAGTGACTCTCATTTAAGGGGCTAGGCTAGTCCTTAGATGCTGTGCACTCTGTGATATGCATAATAAAAGGGCATGCTCTGTTGTCAGCTCAGATCAGCAGTCGCACTCGTCACTGGTTTCTGTGCACAGAGTATTTTGGCACTGCTCTGTTGCAAGCTTGTTAATGATCTGAGTTGACAACACAGAGTGTGCTGTTATTGTGCACATTGTACAGTGACAGAGCAGGGACTAGCCTAGCCCTTGTAATGATTGTGCTGAAATAATACTCTACCTGCAATGCCACTCTGCCTCCTTATGGCAGACATGCTGATGTGCTCTCTGCTGCAGCTGACCATCAGTTTTCTCCCCACTCCTCTTGCTTGCCTCTTCTGTGAGATTTCTCTGTCTCAGGGCCTGTGCACATCCTGCAGGTCTCCAAGCAGTATCCTTAGCACATGCGTGCACTCCCAGCATCTTAAAGGGACACACATTCCAACCAATGCCTGGGAGTCTATTTGTATTTAAGGTACCTTGCCCAGTAGGTAGGTACTAGAGTAATTAGGTTCCTAGTGTGCTCTGTCCCGCTAGCTTACACAGTCTGACTATATTCTGCCAGTATCCAGTACCAATTCCTGATTTATTCTCCAACTCTGTCCTGCCTGCTCACTCATGCTTCAGTCCCTGACACTCTTGTCAGCTTCTGCAGTACTGGGGACTGCCCTGGAGTAGTACCTGGTGTCTACCAGCAGTCCAGGCCATCCTCAGTAGGATCAAATCCTAATCCAAACAGTAGGATCAAATCCTGTCCTTTCTGAGATTGATGAACATCCATTTGAATGTACTGACACCAGCCATACCTCCTTCACCAGTATTTGCCACAGCAACCCTGGCTGCTACAGCCCAGCCTGATACCTTTGCTCCCAGATACGATCCACGTCTCTCCGCCCCTCCACAATTTGACTGTGACCCCAAACATGGCCAAGGGTTTATTAAACAGTGCACACTGCATTTTGAACTACTAGCTCACTAGTTAACTTCTGATTAGGCAAAAGTGACTTTTTTAATGTCCCACCTGGGAGGGGAGGCTCTCTAATGGATCATCCCCTTATAGGAGAGAAGAGATCCTGTCACCACAAACATTTGAGTCTTCTTGTAGGTCTGCATCAACGTCTTTGATGAGCAAGGCCATGTCTCATCTGCTGCTTCCTCCCTTCTCAGACTGAATCAGGGTAGAAAGACAGTAGGTCAATATGCTGTTCAATTGTGTAATCTTTCCTCTGAATTAGGATGGAGTAATCAGGCATTGGGAGGGTCTGTCTGGAAGGATCAAGGAACTGGCTGGTAATAATATCTCGCTACCTTAGAAGATCTCATCTCCTTGGCTACCCAGATCGACTTCAGGCTCAGGGATGGGTCAGAGAGTTAATCCATGAGAAGAGACCACTGCGCTTGGCTCAATGCTGCAAGAGACCACTGACTTTTCAGTCTTCCATGCCTATTTCCTCTACTGAACAATGTAGACCATCTATGTCAAGCAGACTGAGTAATGACAAGAACATCATAATTGTGCTGTGGAAGCATAAAACATTACATCGGTCCATGTCCCTTGATGCGGGGAAACTTAATTGATTTTATATTTTGGTAGATTGGGCATTTGAGAAAGCAGCAATACTAAATATGTGTATTTATGTATTTATTTATTATTGTTTTAATTTCAATGGGGTAAAGTAGGTGATTTAAACATTTAAACTATTACTTATTTTTCTTTTTTTCATACTTTTTAAAACTTTTTTTAACATATTTTATTCATTTTACTAGTCCCCCTAGGAGACTTTATCACTATACAATCCGATCACTTCTGATCAGAGCGATGCTTCAGCATCGTTCTGTTTAGAAGAAATGCTGGGTTACTGTGAGTGCTGGTGTGAAGCCCAGTAGTCGCTCCAGGGACATCAATCCACTTACAGGGACGCCACAGGGTCTTCTTCTGTATATAGGGCAACAGGTATGCAGTTTTGTATGTGTCGTGACGCCACTCACGGCTTGCGGTCAGGGATATGAGTGACCACCACTGCAGGTTTAACGAGCGTCTGGGGCTGATGGAGTCTGCAGTCGGATGGTGTGGTCTCCCATGAGTGAGGCAGGCCCCAGGGGCTCGGGTGTGTAGGGTAGTGGGTCCAAGAATAATCCAGTCAGAGTCCAAAATGTCTTTCAACTGATCTTTACTCACTTTTGTTGTTTTGTGAGGTATCCGGGCGATGCTAAGATAAACCAGGTTGAAACCAGGAGCTCCTTCAGGCCAGTCTAAGGGTAAGTATTAACTCGCCTTTCTAGCACTCTTTGTTCGGATGACCCCTGACTTGAACTACCGTAGGGTCTACCCGGGGAAGTCGCTACTGCCTTTTCTCCCCTTTTTGGACCGTTTGCTGGCAGCGTGGACCAGGTGAGATGGCTTCTGGTTCTGTCTCCTTATGGGTCCCTGCATTGCTGCTGAGGTTCGGACTCTGTGTGGTTGGTGAGGTACTTGTAGTACCTTCACCGGCAGGTTTAGCAGATCAATAAATTGAAGTCTACTCAAGGGACCTGTCCCCCGTGCGTGCCTAATCACCAGCAGTCCCCGTACTCGACTGACTCTCTCTGTCTTTCTGAGTGATTGACTGGTAATCGTTCTTCCCCGCTAACGGCTACTCCACGCGCAGGGTATGACCAGTGTGAGCGCGCGTCTGCGTCTCCTAGCAACCGCTGCTCACCACTCCTTTCCTTTCAGCCTCTGCATTTTAGCTCCCAGGCCCTCCACTACACTCCTTGACAAGAATTGAAGGCCAGACCCCTCTAGGGACTGCCCAAGGGTCCGATCTAAAGGTGTGGGAGACCTGGTTGCTATGTGTCTGTGCATACATGCCTCTTTCTGGCCTTTAGAACTACCTGGAAGCACTGCCCCAGCATGGGTGCAGTACTCAGTGGTGCCTGACCAGGTCAGGGGCGCCACATTGGCACTTTGCCAGCATTGACTGAAAACATTTCATGCGTGCGACAGGGTCATTATCTGACCTCCACGCTACCATGTCAACCCATTGGCACTGCGTGATCTCATCATGGGCGGTGATGAGAAACAGCGAGATCCCCGCCGGAGTGCTTCAGATTGCGCTGTCAGAGTTTGACAGCGCAATTTAAGAGGTTAACAGGTGCAGATGGAACCGAGATCCATCCATGCCTGTTAGCTGCACATGTCTGCTGATCAGCAAACATGTGTGGGAAATAATGCAGGACAGACACAACCAAGAACGTACCAGTTGTCCTTGGTTGTGAAGGGATTAAAGCTCTCTGAAGTTTCCTTTGCTCTGCAAATTATTACCGACAATTCATTATTATCTACTCTCTAGTTGTTTCTCCTCTTATGGCCCTATCTCGGAAGGACAATAAATCTCAGTACCGATTAGAGTCTGATATCCAATCCTTCTTAGATCTTAAGATCTTAAATCTCATTTTTCTACTGATCTTGTCCTATACCACCCATATGTTAAACTATAATAATAGAAGGCGCAATAGGGCTTTAACTGGTTAAAAAGCAGCAGAAAAGAGACAGATGGGGAAAGAGACAGACCTGGAAAGAGAAAGACCTGGAAAGAGACAGACCTGGAAAGAGACAGACCTGGAAAGAGGCAGACGGGAGAAGAGACAGACGGGGAAAGAGACAGATGGGGAAAGAGACAGACGGGGAAAGAGAGAGAAAGATAGAGACAGACAAACAGACGGTGAAAGAGACAGACGGTGAGACAGAGACAGAGTCAGAGGGGGAAAGAGACAGACAGAGACAGACGGGGAAAGAGACAGATGGGGAAATAGACAGACAGAGACAGAAGAGGAAAGAGACAGACAGAGACAGACGGGGAAAGATGGGGAAAGAGATAGATGGGGAAAGAGACAGATGGGGAAAGAGACAGACCTGGAAAGAGACAGACGGGGAAAGAGACACACGGGGAAAGAGACAGACAAAGACAGACGGGGCAAAATAGACGGGGCAAAAGACAGACGGGGAAAGAGACAGACGGGGACAGAGACAGACGGGGACAGGGACAGACGGGAACAGAGACAGAGGGGAAAGAGACAGAGGGGAAAGTGACAGAGGGGAAAGAGAGAAAGGGGGAAAGAGACAGGTGGGAGACAGACCTGGAAAAAGAAAGACCTGGAAAGAGACAGACGGGGAAAGAGACAGACGGGGCAAAAGACAAATGGGGAAAGAGACAGACGGGGAAAGAGACAGATGGGAAAAGAGACAGATGGGGAAAGAGAGAGACGGGGAAAGAGAGATAGGGAAAGAGACAGACAGGGAAAGAAACAGAGAGATAGAGACAGACGATGAAAGAGAGACAGAGACAGACGGGGAAAGAGACATACAGAGGCAGACGGGGAAAGAGACAGACGGGGAAATAGACAGACAGAGACAGACGGGGAAAGAGACAAAGACAGATGGGGAAAGAGACAGATGGGGAAAGAGACAGACAGGGAAAGAGATAGACCTTGAAACAGACAGACCTGGAAAGAGACAGACAGGGAAAGAGACAGACGGGGATAAAGACAGACCTGGAAAGAGACAGACCTAGAAAAAGACAGACAGGGAAAGAGAGACAGGGCAAGAGACAGACGGGGAAAAAGAGAGACAGACAGACACAGAGATAGAGAAAGACAGACACAGAGATAGATAAAGACAGACACAGAGACAGAGATAGAGACAGACTGATACAAAGACAGACTGAGAGATAGAAACAGACAGACAGAGACAGACACAGATAGACAAGGAAAGAGACAGACAGACAGCCACTCAGATACAGAGACTGGGAGAGAGACAGTTACTATCTCGGCCAACGCCCAGGTACTACAGCTAGTATATATATATATATATATATATATATATATATATATCACACACACTCACAGAAAAATCAAACACCTTGATTTACATGCACTCTCTCAGTCCCTTTTCCCTCTCACAGATATTGCTTTTTTACATGATGCAAATGCTGCTGCAACTTTACACAACACTATAATCTCTGCAGCTCTCGAATCAGCTTCCCCCCCTCCACACACACCAAAACCCGCACAATCAACAAGCAACCCTGGCACACGAGTCAGACTAAAGAACTGAGACGGGCTTTCACAATTGCTGAGCGCAGATGGAAGAAGTCTCATTCCACTGAGCACTTCATTGGATATAAAGAGTCCTTCACCACCTTCAAGTCCACACTCACTGCTGCAAAACAAACCTACTTCGTATCTCTCATATCCTCTCTCTCTCACAACCCTAAACAGCTATGTAACACTTTCAATTCTCTCCTTCGTCCTCCAGCACCACCTCCCTCTCCTCTCATCTCAGCTGAAGACTGCCTCTTTCTTCAAGCAAAAGATTGACAACATCAGAGCAAGCTTTGGCCCACAATCACCACAGTCCCTCAACATAGCTACTCAGCCCTCTTCCTCCAAATCCAGTTTCTCCACCATGACAGAAGCCAATCTTTTCCCTCTACTCTCAAGATCACATCTAACCACCTGTGCACTTTACCCGCTCCCATCGCACCTCTTCCCCACCATCACCGCAGTCCTCATCCCAGCCCTAACCTATCTCTTCAACCTATCACTAACAAGTGGTTCCCTTCATGCTTTAAACATGCCTCCATTACACCCATCCTCAAAAAGCCCTCCCTTGACCCATCCTCTGTGTCAAACAATCTCCCCATATCCCTTCTCCCCTATGCCTTAAAACTACTGGAACAGCATGTCCATCTTGAATTTTCCTCATACCTCTCATCCTGCTCCCTCTTTGACCAGCTACAATCTGGCTTCCGACCACATCACTCTACTGAAACTGCCCTAACCAAAGTCACCAATGACCTACTAACCGCCAAAGCCAAGCGACACTACTCTGTCCTCCTCCTCCTGGACCTGTCCTCTGCCTTCGACACAGTAGACCATTCCCTCCTACTACAGATTCTCGCATCTTTGGGCATCACAGACTTGGCCCTATCTTGGATCTCCTCATACCTAACCGGCCGAACTTTCAGCGTCTCCCATTCTCACACCACTTCCTCATCTCGCCCCCTATCTGTCGGTGTTCCCCAAGGCTCAGTTCTTGAACCTCTGCTGTTCTCCATCTACACCTTTGGCCTGGGACAGCTCATAGAGTCCCATGGCTTTCAGTATAATTTCTATGCCGATGACACACAGATGTACCTCTCAGGACCTGACATTACCTCTCTACTAACCAACATTTTACAATGTCTGTCTGCTATTTCATCCTTCTTCTCTGCGCGATTCCTAAAGCTTAACATGGACAAAACAAAACAGAGTTTGTTGTCTTTCCTCCTCCTCACTCATATCCTCCAACAAGCCTTTACATCAAACTTGATGGTTGATCACTCTCCCTAGTCTCACAAGCTCGTTGCCTTGGAGTAACCCTCGACTCTGCTCCATCCTTCAAGCCAAACATCCAAGCCCTCTTCACCTCATGCAGACTACAACTCAAAAATATCTCCCAGATTCGTGCTTTCCTTAACCAAGATTCAGCAAAAAACATTAGTGCATGCCCTCATCATCTCCCGCCTCGACTACTGCAACTTCCTGGTCTCTGGCCTCCCTTCCAACACTCTTGCACCCCTCCAATCTATCCTAAACTCTGCGACCCGCTTAATCCACCTGTCCCCTCGCTATTCCCCAGCCTCGCCACTCTGCCAATCCCGTCACTGGCTTCCCATCGCCCAACGACTGCAGTTCAAAATATTAACCATGACATACAAAGCCATCCACAACCTGTCTCCTCCTTACATCTGTGACCTAGTCTCCCGGTACCTATCTGCATGCAACCTCAGATCCTCACAAGATCTCCTTCTCTACTCTTCTCTTATCTCCTCTTCCCACAGTCACGTACAAGATTTCTCCCGTGCCTCCCCATACTCTGGAACGCTCTACCTCAGCATATCAGATTCTCCCCTACCGTGGAAAGCTTCATGAGGAACCTGAAGACCCATCTCTTCCAACAAGCCTACAATCTACAAGAACCCTCAGTCCAGTACACCACTGCGCAACCAGCTCTGTCCTCACCTATTGTACCATCACCCATTCCCTGTAGACTGTGATCCCTCGCGGGTAGGGTCCTCTCTCCTTCTATACCAGTCTGTTTTGTACTGTTAATGATCGCATACCCTCTTTCACTTGTAAAGCGCCAAGGAATAAATGGCGCTATAATAATAATAATAATAATAATAATAATAAATAATAATAATAATAATATATATATATATTTATTTTTATATATATATATATATATATATATATATATTTATATATATACATATATATATATATAGGCTTTTCCAATAGTGGTGGTGAGAAGGTAAGGTTTGAGGGAGAGAGACAGAGCTGGGGTATTGCCCGGGCAGAGACTCATGGGGGCCCGAAAATGTTGTCAGTATGGGGCCCTTATTTCCTAGTGGTGGCCCTGGAAATCAGCCTGAAGAAATAATCCAGAGGGTCTTGAGGGTAATGCCCCCTTGGAAAAGACAATAAAAACTAGCACTGAACAATAAAGTTGGATGCGATTGTTGCCTTCTATGCTTTGTTCCTTGATTAGTGCAGAGGTCACTTTGCAGGGAGAGGAGGTGCCCTGTCACCATAATCTTTTGTGAATGCTGGATCCTGTGATATCGATGTATAGACTTATTTATTGTAATCATGCCTGTGATGACATTGATATGACTATTGAAAAGTGATTTCTGCAAAATGTGAATGAAAATGTGTAAGGACTTGTGCACTAAATTGAGTATTTCCATATTGTGCACTGTGTTTTACAGTACCATCATTAGAAATGAGATTTCTAATGAACATGCTGCTTCTTTTTCCTTGTATATTTTAGCCATTAATGTGTTTTTTCAGTCTTTAAGCATTTTTGCAGCATTTTTCCCTATTTAAATGAAGGCATAAAAAACAGAAATAAAAACTAAATTAACAGCAAGTAAAAATGCATAAAAAACTTGCATATTGTACGCTGTTTTATATGTCACTAAAAGCAGTGGTAGTACAGAAAAATGCAACAGATGCTGTAAAAACGCAACGTGTGCACATACCTCAGGCTAGTATGAATCACTGGCTATGTACTAGGCTTTGCACAGTGTTTTTGTTTTGCTGGAGTGATTCTTAAAATTTTCTTTTTACACAATTTTGTTTGGTTTCCAAGAATTAAATGCCTATGTAGTTGATCCTTTCTAATACCACTCATATTGAACAGACTATAGTTTGTTTATTTTTTTTATACAATGTATATGGATGTAAAATATATATTACATCACCATTACACTATTAATGTTAATCTAAAAGGGACACAAACAGGTAGGAGCACAACTGTATAGGGCAAGATCTAGTAAACACCTTTACGCTAGTATTTAATGTGGCCCAAAGATCCATTTGCTGCAGTATTTAAGTGGCATATGATAAATGGAGGCTCTGGTATAGGGTTTTTATTGTGGCCCTTGAAACCTAACAGAAAAGTTTCTTCAGCCTATAAATGGCACATTCTCATATATAATGATCCCACTATTGCCAGAGGTTTTAATTACCTTGTAACATTTGACAGATTTAATTAAGTTGCCGGCCTACATTAGGTCACAGCAGATTGGTTCTTGACGCTCTATCAAACGCCTTGTTTGTCTGTCATACACTTGGGTTACCTTTTGTCTCTTGTATAGATCTAACAACAGAAGGCTAATTTTCCTCAATTTGTTAGGTAGCTAATTACAAAAATTGACAAAGCAGTAGACGGAGTACAGCATCCCATGAGGCCTCATGAAAAGCATTTGTTAATCAGGGCACAAAAGAGACAAAAGCCTTAATAAACTGTTGAATTGGGGTTAAAACTAGAGCAGATATTAACTCATTTCTTTTGTTTGACAAAAGATTCTTCAAATTTTGTTACTCCCGTGGGATTAGTTTATGTGGTGCTAAAATTACGGTACACAGTGAAATCTGAAATGTTAATTTAAAATGGTAGATAGCAAAGATGAGTGAATCATTACATTCACCATTTGTTGATTTAACTCCTTCACTCCTGGCCTTCTCACCTTCCTGATCAGGCCAATTTTTTCAATTCTGACCAGTGTCAATTTATGAGTTAAAAACTCAGAAACGCTTCAACGGATCCCAGTGATTCTAAGATTATTTTTTATGACATATTGTCCTTCATGGTAGTGGTAAATTTATTACGGTATTTTTTCCTTTTATTTGTGAAAACATCTGAAATTTGGCAAAAATTAGCAATTTTCAAAGTTTGAATTTTTTTATTTATTTAATCGTATGAACGTATACCTTACCCTCATATAAAGATAAACACTGGACAATAAACGATTGAAAGTATCAAAAAGGATTAAAATCAAAGTCGGATATCCAAGTTTTCTATGTATGCAATAGCATTATCATTTACAATATAGAAATCATTCTTGTCACCATGGTAGGATCTAAGGGGGCACTCCTCAACAATGTGCTGGATAGTTTGACGGTCTTCTCCACAGTCACAGGTAGGAGAGTCAAATTTTCCCCACTTATGCATAAGATCTGCACAGACACCAAAGTTTTGTTCTAATACAATTTAGAGTAACCCATGTTTTCTTTGGTAGATTGAAGTCTGGTGGTGGGTTTTGTAAGTTAGGGAACAGTTGGAGTTCACTGTCTACTACACTGACCCAAACTTCTCGCCATTTCTCTTCTAAATTGAAGTCATGTTCATGCAAGGTGATTGCAGTTCGGATGGGTGGATGTCTTGATTTCAATCATATTGTAACATCTCTGATATTTTGGTGATATTTTGAATTTTTATGCCCTTAAACTAGAGAGTTTATGTCACACAAAATAATTAATAAATAACATTTCCCCCACATGTATACTTTATTACATCAGCACCCTTTTTGAAACAACACGTTTTTGTTAGGAAGTTAGAAGGGTTCAACAAAGGTTTTTCAACAAAATTTACAAAACCATTTTTTTAGGGACCACATCACATTTGAAGAAACTGATAGGCCTAGGTGGCAGAAAATTTCCCAAACTTACAACATTATAAAAACTAGACTGCTAAAACAGCTGAAAATCACATCCAAGACGTTTATTAACTTTGTCTGTGTGTCACGAACTAAAGCAACGTAGAACAAAAGAATTAAAGCAATGTAGAAGAAAACATTAAAATTTTACTTTTACCCACAAAAAATGTTGTTTCAGCCCGAAATTTAGCATTTTCACAAGGGCAGCAGTAGAAAATCTACCATACAATGTGTTGGGCAATTTATCCTAAATATGCCGATACTCCATTTGTGGTAGAAAACTACTGTTTCAGGAGGGAATTAGCACCATTTCTCATTTGGAGTGCAAAATTTGCAGGAATGAATAGGGGACAGCATGTTGCTTTTGGAGAGCCCCTAATGGACCTAAACAGTCAGAATACCCTACAAGTGACTCCATTTTGGAAACTAGACCCCTCAAGGAATTTATTTAAATTTGTGGTGAGCACCTTGAACTCAGGTGCTTCACTGAATTTTATAATGTTGAGCCGTGAATATGACACAATTAATTTTAATCACAAAACCAAATACTTTAACACCATTTGTTTCCTTTTTACAAGGGAAATAATAGAAAGTTGACCATACAATTTGTTGTGCAATTTGCACTGAGTACAGGGATTTGGTGCAAAACTACTGATTGGGAACACAGCAGGGCTCAGAAAGGAAAGAGCGCTATGTAAATTATGGAGTGCAAAATTGTCTGGAATCAACAGCAGACATCATATCACATTTTCAGAGCTCCTGATATGTTTAAGCAGTGGAAATCCCCTACAATCAACCCCATTTTGGAAACTAGATGCCTCAAGCAATTTATCTAGGTATGTGGGGAGCGCCTTGAATCCATAGATGCTTTACAAAATTTGATGTTGAGCCGCAAAAATAAAATAATATATTTTGATCACAAAAAAGTTGGCTTAACCCCAATTTTTTCCTTTTAACAAGGGTATCAAAAGAAAATTGATAATAAACTTTGGTGTGCAATTTTTCCTGAGCACACCGATACACCATGTGTAATGTAAAACTACTGTTTGGGGCTATGGTAGGGCTCTAAAGGGAAGGAGTTTCTATTTGAATTTTGAAGCTCTATTTGGCTGGAATAGATGCATACACCATGTCACATTTGAAGATCCAAAACATGCAAAAAACAGCAAAAAAACCCCCACACACGTGAATCCATTCTGGAAAGTACACCTCTCAAGAACTTATTCTTGTCATGTAGTGAGCTATTTTAACAACCAGGTGATTCACAGAATTGTATAACATTAGGCTCTGAAAATAAAAAAATACCCTTTTTCCAGTAAATGTTGCTTTGGCCCTAAAGTTTTAATTTTCAGAAAGAGTAATAGGAGAAAATGGACCATACAATACAATTTCTTTTGAGTTCAACAAAACCCCATATGTGATCAAAAACTACTCTTCTGACACAGTGCAATCTCTGAAAGGAAGGAGCACCATATCGAAGTTCAGATTTAGTTAGAATGATTTGGGGTCACTTTACAGAGCCCCTGACATACACCCCTGAATAGATTAATATAGTGGTGCAGTGAGCATATTGAGCATATTGACACCACATGTGTCCCACATTATTTTATTCAATTGGATGGTGAAGAAAGGACAATTAAGTTGTGTTCACTAAAATGTTATTTTACCTGTCATGTCACATTGGCAAAGACCCTGGGGTGCCGGAACAGCACAAATCTCCCACAAATGACCCAATTTTACAAGTTTCACCCCTCTTTGAATTCAATAAGGGGTACAGTGAGCATATTGACACCACAGGTATGTCACCAAATTTTATACTATTAGGCAGTGAAGAAAAAAAACTAATTTTTACCACTAATATGTTGTTTTAACCCAAGATTTTCGATTTTCACATTTCATAGGTGAAAAAAGCCACATAATGTGCCACATAATTTTTCCTTAAAGTTATAATATTCCACATTGATTTTACAGTACTGTTTGGCCGCACCACAGGGCTCAGGAGGGAAGGAGCGCCATTTCACTTTTGGAACACAGATTTTCATAGAATAGTTTTCTTACTCCATATACAGAGCCTCTTAGTGCCAAAACAGGAGAAAGTGACAACGTATTGGAAATTAGACCTTTTTGGTAATTCATCTCCAGGTATAGTGATGATTTTGTCTCTGAAAAACATGCATAGAGTTAAAAACACTGAATGTTGCAGAATTAAAAATTGCAAATAAGCCCTTGTGATGCCAAGTAAATTGTAGTACCCATACATTGTGCCCAGCTCGTGCTTCTGGAAACTCACACCCCATAAATTAAGTGAGCTCTCCTCACTGCAACAACACCAAACATGTGGATCTTAACTGTGGTTTAGACACATTGTTTTGGTCAGAGGGGATGGGGCATTTGGATTTGGAAGTACAGATTTGGGTGGATTTCTGTTTTAGGGGGTAATAGCGCTTTTCCAGAATCTTTATGCTACCAGTAACGTGGAAGCTCACTATATTTCTGTTAATACAGTCATATGAAAAAGTTTGGGCACCCCTATTAATGTTAACCTTTTTTCTTTATAACAATGTGGGTTTTTGCAACAGCTATTTCAGTTTCATATATCTAATAACTGATGGACTGAGTAATATTTCTGGATTGAAATGAGGTTTATTGTACTAACAGAAAATGTGCAATCTGCATTTCAACAAAATTTGACCGGTGCAAAAGTATGGGCACCTCAACATAAAAGTGACATTAATATTTTGTAGATCCTCCTTTTGCAAAAATAACAGCTTCTAGTCGCTTCCTGTAGCTTTTAATGAGCCCCTGGATCCTAAATGAAGGTATATTTTACCATTCCTGTTTATAAAACAATTCCAGTTCAGTTAAGTTTGATGGTCGCCGAGCATGGACAGCACGCTTCAAATTATCCCACAGATTTTCAATGATATTCAGGTCTGGGGACTGGGATGGCCATTCCAGAACATTTTAATTGTTCCTCTGCATGAATGCCTGAGTAGATTTGGAGCGGTGCTTTGGATCATTGTCTTGCTGAAATATCCATCCCCTGCGTAACTTCAACTTTGTCACTGATTCTTGCACATTATTGTCAAGAATCTGCTAATACTGAGTTGAATCCATGCGACCCTCAACTTTAACAAGATTCCCGGTGCCGGCATTGGCCACACAGCCCCAAAGCATGATGGAACCTCCACCAAATTTTACTGTGGGTAGCAAGTGCTTTTCTTGGAATGCCGTGTTTTTTTGCCTCCATACATAATGCCTTTTTGTATGACCAAATAACTCAATCTTTGTTTCATCAGTCCACAGGACCTTCTTCCAAAATGTAACTGGCTTGTCCAAATGTGCTTTTGCATACCTCAGGCGACTCTGTTTGTGGCGTGCTTGCAGAAACGGCTTCTTTCGCATCACTCTCCCATACAGCCTCTCCTTGTGCAGAGTGCGATGTATTGTTGACCGATGCACATTTACACCATCTGCAGCAAGATGATGCTGAAGGTTTTTGGAGGTGGTCTGTGGATTGTCCTTGACTGTTCTCACCATTCTTCTTCTCTGCCTTTCTGATATTCTTCTTGGCCTGCCACTTCTGGGCTTAACAAGAACTGTACCTGTGTTCTTCCATTTCCTTACTATGTTACTCACAGTGGAAACTGATAGTTTAAATCTCTGAGACACCTTTTTGTATCCTTCCCCTGAACAACTATGTTGAATAATCTTTCTTTTCCGATCATTTGAGAGTTGTTTTGAGGAGCCCATGATGCCACTCTTCATAGGATATTCAAATAGGAGAACAACTTGCAAGTGGCCACCTTAAATCCCTTTTCTCATGATTGGATACACCTGCCTATGAAGTTCAAAGCTCAATGGGGTTACAAAACCAATTTAGTGCTTTAGAAAGTCAGTAAAAAGTAGTTAGGAGTGTTTAAATCAAGAAATTGATAAGGGTGCCCATACTTTTGCACCGGTCAAATTTTGTTTAAATGCGGATTGCACATTTTCTGTTAGTACAATAAACCTCATTTCAATCCAGAAATATTACTCAGTCCATCAGTTATTAGATATATGAAACTGAAATAGCTGTTGCTAAAACCCAAATTGTTATAAAGAAAAAAGGTTAACATTAATAGGGGTGCCCAAACTTTTTCATATGACTGTAGATGATGTACCTTAGTGTGGACTTGTTTTTATGTGGGTTGAGTTGAATGCTATTTGGTAGCAACTTGTGGTACAGGACATTTTGGATCAGTTCCCCTTTATCCTGTGCTCTATGCTGTGTTCTTAAATTAGGGTTTCCATCTATATCTCTGAATTATGTGATTCAGGTGAAACCCACAATGGATCCATTCAATAATGAAGCAGCAGAAGTCCGCACTCCATTTGGCCTCTGGTCAGTGGTGACCTTCTTTTCAAAGGTGCACAAAACTGTTGTTGACCACACTTTAGTACATGTCTAAAAAGACGTGTAAAAAAATGGACACCGCCAGACCACAGGCCAGATGGGAGTTCAAAATGACTCCATGTTGGGAATTTTGTCTGAATTACTTTTTTCCAGAGATTTATACATAATCTTCGATGTAAGTGCTCAGCATATAGCACAGGATAAATGTGAGCTGAGCCTTACTGAGATCTTTAGGAGGCAGAATAAACAAATCAACAGCAGTTGAAGAATTGTTTTTTTACTATTTTTTATGCCATTCACTTGGTGGTATAAGTGATAGGGCGGTTTTATTTCTCAGGTCAGTACGGTTATCAGATTTATATAGTTTTTTTAAAGTTTGGCTACTAGTACACTAAAAAACTTTTTTTTAACAAAATAAAGGTTTTTTGCATCAATGAATTTTGAAGGCTATATATTTTTTTTTCTGCTGACAGAGTCATGTGAGAGCTTGTTTATTACAGGATGAAATGGAGTTTTTATTGGTACCAATTTTGGCCTCATAATATTTTTGATTGCCTTCTATTTTGCCTTTTGTGAGGCAGAATCAAGAAGAAACAGCAATTTAGGATTTCTTTTTTCTTAACGATCACCACATCATAAAAGTGGTAAGACAGCTTTATTGCAGCTTTCACAAAATAAAAACAATTTTCTGGAAATAAAATTGTTTTACATTACTGTATTCTAAGAGCTCGAACTTTTTATTTTTCTGCTGACAAAGCTTGTCAACTTTATGATGAAAAGACAGTTTTTGCTAATTTTTACGGTGTTCACTAAAGGGGTTAACTAGTGTGAACGTTTTATAGATCGGGTTGTTTTGGACGCTGCAATACTTTTTTGTTCATTTCTTGTTTTTACATAAATATAGGTATTTATTGATATAATATGTGTTTCATTTTTTTTGTTTTTTATTTTCTAGGATTTTTTTTTATATTTTTACAATTTTTTAAACTTTTTTTTACTTCGTACCTATATGGGAGATTAACTTTTATTACTCTGATTGCTGGTATAATGTATTGCAATGCACAAACACTGCAATACAATATACCTAAGTAAACAAAAAAGTGAGCCAGAGTATAAGTTAGTGTGCATGCAGCTTGTAAGCTCATGTTGACACTGGCCATAAGACATAAAAAGAGGATAATAATATAAACATATACCCTGCTGTAGCTAATTAAAAGCATAATGCTTATAAATAAACATAGGATACTTAGTAAACACTGTTTTTGATCAAAAAAGCGTAAAGCTATCCCATCGTGACAAGGTGTACCCAATTGGGACAGTATCTACACTCTAATATTGAAACCTAACCATGTGTCAACAGACATCAATCTTAGTATGGGTAGAGAGTGGCTGGGTCCCGACTGGACACACAGCGATGGGAAGCAATATAGATGGAATGCCCAGCTCACTAAGAAGGGGGCCGCACCCTATGTGTACTGAGTACAAGAAACTACAAAAGAAAACAAAAAAGTGAGCTGCAGTATGAGTTTGTTTACATGCAGCTTGTAAGCTCATGTTCACACTGGCCATAAGACCTAAAAAAACAAAACTGAAAATAATATAAACATATACCCTGCTGTAACTAATTAAAATCATAATGCATATAAGGAAACATAGGTTACTTAGTAAACACTGTTTTTGATCAAAAGAATCATAAACCCATCCCACCGCGACAAGGTGTACCCTATCGTGACAGTACCTACACTTTCTAATATTAAAACCTCACCATGTGTCAACAGACATCAATCTGAATTGGGATAGCTTTACGCTGAGTATGCTGCTACCATTATGATACTTACACACATCAAACCTAACAAAGGAAAAAATATTTAGAAAACACTGGAGTGGTAATTTTTCTGGTTTTCTGCTTAGAAAGACTAACTACTGTAAGAATGGAAAGGTATACAACTTATTCTTTAAAGGAGTAGTCCCCTACTGGATAAATCCTTATTAACTGCTCTAGTGTGCTGAATAAATAAAAAAAGAAATGTATACTTACTTTCCTTACCAGCACCATTCCTCAACTATCTAGTTCTGATGCAAACAAATTTTTCATGTAAGAATCTTTAAAAACTTTACAGTTCACAAATGACCCTTACTGGTGACCTTGTATTGATCTAATAAAAGACAGTTCATCCCATTGCTGTAAGATAACCTAAAGAAAAAAAGACTTTACAGAAAAATCTATTTTGATTAGGGGCATTATGTGCTGAGAGAATGTGGAGAGATTAATACCAAATCAAGCCTTAATCCCATGACATCTGCTCTAGAGGCAGGGCCAGAATTGTAAACAGGAGCAAACGTCTGAGACCAAGTGGGAAAGAAACTATGGTAATACTGTCTTTAATTGTCCATAATTGTTTTTAGAATATCTGCATCATGTATATGCTATACACTTTTTAATACAAAACAAAATGTGTACAAATTATATAAATGAGGTATATATGTTTAAATGCTCTGTTTGCCAATTTGCTTTAACTAATTAATGCTTTAGCTAACATCTTTGTATGTTTTGAGGAGAGTTTCCACCAACTCTTCATAGTTATTTGCTCTTGACTTTCCCCAAAAAATTAGTTACCACTAATGCGAATGCTACTCATTTAACCTTCTCCTTGCCCTGTGATTCCTCATCTTGAAGACGTTTATGAATCTAAGGTCCAATAAACACTCCTTGCTTTGGCTTTGCTTCACTAAGCCTTGGAAATTTATCAATGAGATACCTGAATGATTTTGCATTTTTATTCATTGTCTTTATAAAGTTTTTCATTGGACCCAACTTGGTATGCAACGGTGGTAACAAAATATTATGTGGGTCAACAAGTGCAGGACATAGGACATTTTTACTCCCTGGAGGAACTGAAGGTCGGAGAAGCCAGTCTCTTTTATTGTAGTGATATTATTTTGCACAACTATTCCACTCACACAAAAAAGCAGCAGCACTGTATGTATCCACCCTGGAGACCAAGAAAAAAGGTAACCACCTTTAAAGGGAACCTATCACCTGAATTTTTGCTATGAAACTAAAAGAATCCCCTTCTGCAGCTCCTGGGCTGCATTCTAGAAAGATTCCTCTTCCTACTGGGCGCCCTTTCAGACCTAAATAAACACTTTATAAAATCTTACCTTTTGGTATGCTAATGAGCTTTGCTGGCCACGGGGGCGGGTTGTATTTCTTCCATTATTCCCCCTCCTGCCACTGTTCGCCGCCCCCCCTGTGTTGATTTACATCAATGAGGCTGCCGCCCTCATGTTACGCAAGGCTCCTGAAGCTTCGCCCATGCCCAGTGGCACTATCACAGGACTGAGCGCTGTTCAAATCGTGAGCGCCGGTGATGTAATTGCGCAGGCGCGAGATTATGGGCGGCGCTGTGAATGTCATCACCAGCGTCATCCAAACACCCGCCCATAATCTCATGCCTGCGCTAATAGGTAATGTGGATAATATGGCCAGCACTAGCGCATAACGGTTCAGGCAAAGTGAAAAGCGCGGGCACAAAATTATCTCACCTGTATAATATATCGTCTTGAATGATCATATTCGTCCTTACTCCTCACCTGTAGCTGCTGCATTATTTTTCTTTGTTAAAAAGAAAGACAGGGTACTCCGTCTTTGCATAGATTTCCATAATTTAAACAAAATTACAGTTAAGAATACTTACCCACTTCCACTTATCTCCTACCTATGTAACCAGCTTACAGGGGCTAAATAGTTTTCCAGACTTGATCTTAGAGGGACGGGACTTATATTTTAATATGCATCCAAATGGGTGATGAGTGGCAGGCAGTGTTTTTAACATCTGACGGTCTATTTGAAAACCTTCTCATGCCGTTTGGATTAACCAATAAGCCAGTAGTTTTTCAAAACTTTATGAATTTTATTTTTTTTATTGTATATGAATGTTTGTCATAGTTTATCTGGATGATATTCAAATGTTTTGCCTGATCTGGAATCACATTATGAACATGTCCATTTTGTCTTACAAAAGCTTAGAGAAAATTCTTTGTTTGCTAAGTTAGAGAAATATACTTTTTCTAATGAAGACATTTTATTCCTGTGGTTCATTGTATCTACAGAGCGGTTTAGGATGGATCCTTGGAAGGTACAGCTTTCATTAATTGGGTTCAACCTTGGGACTTCAAAGCATTGCAACTATTTCTATGATTCAACAATTACTGCAAAAATGTATTAGGAGATTTCTCAGATCGTCAAACCTCTTACTAATCTCACTCCTGAGGAGGTGGATCTTAGGGTCTGGTCACCGGATGCTATTTGGCCCTTTAATAAATAGATGTTTAATATTCCATCCAGTCCTTATGCAGCAAGATTTCCAGAAGTCGTTCACTGTAGAAGTGGATGCTTCTGAAATTGGGGTTGACCAACTTGCGGCTATGTCCCTTTAATTCTAGGAATTCTCACTTGCTGGGATAAATTATGATGTTGGGAATCATGAATAACTTGCTGTCAAATAAGCTTGTGAAAAATTGAGACTTTTTTTGAGGGAGCTATTCATCATATCATGCTTTTTACGAATCATAAAAATTTAGCTTAAATTGAATCTGCCAAGTGGTTGACCCCAATACAAGCCAGATGGTTGTTATTAGGGCTGAGCGGATCCAGACTGTAAAAGTTCGGATCCACGCAGTCTCAAAGATGCCGGTTGCCAGACCCGGATCCATGATTCCGGATGCACGATCCGGATCCGGCACTGGGGAAAATAATTAAAAAATATAGAAAAACAGAAATAAAACAGCGTATCATGCTTATCGAGACTCGGTGTCATGGCGGCGCATTTATTCCGGGTCGCGCATTGACTTCCTGTACTGTGCATCGTATACACACAGCTTTCCGTGTTTTCCCCGCCCACCGGCCGTCCTCTCATCTGTGATTGGTTGCAGGCAGATGCGCCCCCAGCCTGTGACAGTATCTGCCTTCCGTGCAGTCATCACAGCTCAGTCATTGTCTGCACAGCCAGCAGTAATCCTCTATGGCCATTCGCTGTGTTATGTAGCAGAGCTGAACGAACGTGGGACCTCGTGTGGATTACACCGGGCCTGCAGGGTGTTGGGGGTTAATAAAGAGGTGTAGGAGGGTGTGTTTTGTACTTTATTCCAAATAAAGGAATTTTCTCTCTTTCTGTGTTTATTTACTTTCATTTACAGTTTAGTGTGATGCAGGTATCTCATAGACGCCTGTGCCATCACTAACCTAGGGTTTAGTAGCAGCTGTGCGCTGCTATTAACCCCTTATTACCCCAATTGGCACTGATCCAGGTCAACGGGAAGAGCCGGAATAGCACCGGGATTGTCACATCTAATAGATGCGGCAATACCGGGCGGCTGCGGACTGAGAATACCAGCCCAGAGTCAGCTTTTTCTTAACTGGGTATCAAAATTAGATGGGACTGCATGTCAGCTTTTCTTTAGATTATTTATTTAAATAATAACAAAACAAAAAGTCACATGCGGTTTCTCTTAGGTTGGTGTCACAATTGCGGAGGGACTCTCGCAAATCTGACATCGCAGCACAGCCACGCACACTTCTGACAGGAGCGTGCGTGTGTTTCTAGGTACATGCACGCTAATGTTCAGAGAGCAGCAGGCCATGCCAGGTGCTGTCATGCCAGACTCGCACGAGTCTGACATCGCAGCACAGCCGCGCACACTTCTGACAGGAGCGTGCGTGTGTTTCTAGGTACATGCATGCTCATGTTCACATGTTCAGAGAGCGGCAGGCCATGCCAGGTGCTGTCATGCCAGACTCGCACGAGTCTGACATCGCAGCACAGCCGCGCACACTTCTGACAGGAGCGTGCATGTGTTTCTAAGTACGTGCACGCTCATGTTCAGAAAGCGTCAGGCTGTGACGGGTGCTGTCATGTCAGACTCGCACATTTCTGACAGGAACATGCATGTGTTTCTGAAACACATGCACGTTCACCATACTGACCTTCAGACACTTGCATTGCTTTCCCTGCCCATCGGCCGTCCTGCTGCCTGTGATTGGTTGCAGTCACCTGACATGCTGCAACTCAGGGTGGGGGCACGTATAACTGCAACCAATTACACACACCGGTGGGCAGGTAAAACAATGAATATTGAATTGTCGGCTCTGGAAGGGAAAAGCGTTACCCGGAAGGAGTTTGCTGCCATGACACAGCCTCGGGTGAGTACACTGCACGCGCTCCTACCCCTCTATCCCCTCCACAAACGATTTTAATCTCTGGATTATGGTCCCCATAAACTAATATGGGAACGGGAATCCAAAGCGGATCCGGACTTTTTTTCCAATCCGGCAGTGATCCGCCGCTAGTACCGGATTTTGGTGGTTTTTGATCAACTCTAGTCCTTATTTTTCTCTAGATTCAATTTTTCTATCATGTTTAGGCCAGGGTCTAAGAACGTGAGAGCTGATACTTTGTCACACAGCCTTGATTTTGTTTCTCTTCCAGCACCTCCATCCTCCAATCTTCTTCAAGGTATTAGGGTTTCTATTGGAAACATTCATCCATGAAGCACAGTCGTTGGCCCCTTTCACAACTCCAGGGTCCAAGTTGTTTGATCCTGTGTACCTGAGATTACATTTGTTGCAAGAATTTCATGACTCTGATTTGAGTGGTCACGCAGAGGTCACAGCTACCCAGAAAGCTAGTGCTAGACTCTTTTGGTGGTCATCCATGCATAGTGGTGTTAAACATTTTGAATTTGCTTGTTGTGCACAAACTAAAGTCTGTTATAGTCGGCCCAGGAATTGGCTCCATTCCAAATTCCAGAAAGTTTGTGGACTCATTTGTCCATGGATTTCACTACTGATTTACCTTTTTCTGGTAGGAAAACTGTGATTTGGGTAATCGACCATTTCAGTAAACAAGCCCACTTTTTCTGTTATCAGGGTTACCTTATGTTATGAGGCCTTCCAAGTTGTTTATCAATCATGAGGTAAGATTGCATAGAATCCCTCTTTGTATTATTTACCTCTGGCTGAGTTTGCGTTTAACAGTTGGGTCAATCAGTCCACTGGAACCTCAATTTTTTTGTAATTAAGGTTTTCATCGTTATTTTGGTGAATTCTCTAGGATAACCTCTGGGTGTCCTGGAATAAAGGTAGTCACATAGAAATATGAGAATGCCTGTATGGAGGTTCAAAAGAATATTGGAGTGGCTCAACTTTGTTAAAAATGCAAGGCCAATAGCAAATATTAAGCAGGTTCCTGTTTTCTAAGTATGAGATAAGGTTTGGTTATCTTTCAAATATATTAAACTGAAAGTGTCTTAAATTTATTGGCCTATATGAGATTTTGGAGGTAGTTAATCTGGTGACCTTTAGAGTAAAACTTCCACCCTTTTTTTTTATCCCAAACATGTTCCACAAATCCTAAAGGAATTTGTTCCTCCAGCGCTATTGCCCTTGTCTCTGTCTCCTCCTTTTTCTGTTACTAGGGGTTTAAAATACAAAGTTCAGAGGTTTGTGGATTCTCAGAAGGTCCAGAATTCCCTCCATTATCTGGTTCACTGGAAGGCTTACTGACCCAAGGAGAAATCCTGGGTTCCGGCTCGTTCTGTAAAGAACAATCGTTTAATCAAGGACTTCAATCGGACGTTTTCTGGGAAACCTGGGGTCTGTTGGCCCCTCCTTTGAAGAGGGCGTACTGTCACTATTCCTGGGTGGGTGACAGCTCAGTCGTGCAACCTGGCTGTGACATATTGAGCTGTCAGTGTTTTGAATGAAAGCTCAGTCATCCAATCTCATACTGGGAGGTGCTGGGTTTCTGCAGGTGTTCTCTGTACCTGGTAATTTCCCAGCTATTTGACTGAGCAGTTTATCACAGAGCACTGCCAGTCTTAGCATTCAGTTCTTTGGTGCTTGAAGGCCTGCATCTGTGTTTGTTGTTCTGATCATTGTTGCTAGACCTCTAACTGTCATCTGACCTTCCTCTTGCCTAGTCCTTTTGCTCTGATCTGCTGTCTTCTAGGTATTATGAGTTTTGAATGTTACCTGACTCTGTCTATTCCCTTAATTTTGACATGCTTTTCTAGTACCCGACTTTGGAAAATTTGACTATCCTGTCTTTTGACTTGTCTGTATAGTGATTAGCATCACACTAAAATTGCAATAATGATGATGAAATATTAAAGATGCATTTTTTCTCTTATAGGCCTGCATGAAAGATGGTATAAGTTATTACAATTGCCTCTGGATCTTGTGAAACTGATACAAATAAATATTTAAAATTTAAAAAGAATACTTCAGAAAAATCAGTAACCCATATACCCCACATGAATAGCCCACCATTTTTGTATCATTTAGAAAAATTGTCATGGTGTCAGCTCTGCTTTTCCAATATCTCAGGCTCTTTTACATGAACACAAAATTAAAGGCCCCCATACACACTAAACTAATGATAAGGAGGTCATAATTTGGGGTGACGTAATTCAAGTTATGCATCCACGTCTTAAACTCATCTGCATTCCAAATCATGAGTCATTTGTCAGTTGCATGCATGCTATACGTCCACACAGCCCAGTGATGTTCACGGATCTAGGTAGAAATATATATCACTGCCTTTATTACGGAAGTTCAGATACATTTACAGAAATCAGTTGGATAGGAGCCAAGAATACGTAACACTTCTCCTATTGGGTAAATGGCAAAAGAGCTTATTCTGAGATATATACAGTATGTATATGTGTTTCATCATTTTATATTAAGCTAAGTCAGCATGAATCACGAAAGTCTTATGATCAGAAAGTCCCATATCTGAGTACAGTTGAAACGCCATTTTGAGTCCTACTTTGGATATGTTCAATAATACTGATTACTGATCATAACAGTCCATAACTATGTCTATAAAACTAATAATAGCCAAACTTGACGTTAATGATGGGTTTGGGCAACAGTCTAATGTGTATGGAATACCCAGACAACGTATCACCGGGTAAAATTTGACTTATGATCTCTGTGTTCTCCCAAATGTAAGCCATCTCCATACATAAGTATTCAGCTGAACGATTCTTTATGGAAGAAAAAGCCGAGAATGTGTATGGCTGACTTACGTCTGAAGGAGTGAGGTTTCTATGTTAAGTGTCAGTTGTGTTATCATAACAGATGAGGTCCATAATAAAGGCCAAATTATGATACCAGATTTTGCCAGGACAGAAGGGCACAGTTTTTGTTTTTGCCCCCATCCCTTCTCCGTGATCATTTTACCAATTCCTAACAATACAGTTCCTCCAGAGATAACACTACTGTAAATATCCTTTACATCTAATAACAAAATAGATAAAGCCAACGATGCCTTGTGTCCCTCTATCTAAGATACTCAAAGCAGTCAATTTGACATCTATTTGACTACCCTGTGTTGGATTATAAGGTGCTATAATTTCTAACGGATGGCAAGACTTAAAATATTTCCTTCAAATGTTAAAAAACATAAACAGAATGGGAAGACTTAGTACGAATAGGGTGTACAGTATATTAAAAATGTAAACTTTGACTTTAGCCTTTTCTAGAACCATACTGCTTTAAAAAATTATAGCATTACCAAGTCCAAATATCTAACAGATAAACCATTAACAACATATAGAAAAATAATTCACCGCCATCATCGGAAAAATGATTTCCTGTGAGAAAATTAGAGGATGTTTTTATTTGCTGTCATGATAATTCTACATGTACTGACTTACGATTTCACCAGGCATTCTCTCATCAATTAAATACATATAGCTCTTGAAATGTTTCCTTGTACGAGCCAAACCATTATTAAAAAAATTAAGTTTTCCTGTGTATACAGCAGCTCGGCTGCTTCTCATGACAAAGTTGGTAATTAGAACAGCGATTTAATGGTGAATCAAGCAGAAATATTCAAACCATGACAAACGACTTTAATAATGTGGCTTGCAGTGCGTTAACAGAGATGAATCTCACTTCCTAAAACTCTAAGCTTTTCTGCCTGCCTCGAAGATAAAACTGTCCAAGAGGTATTCTGTACCCGTTATTCAGAAAAGCTTTCACTAGATTTTAAGTGGTCCAAATAGCTTGCAAATGCAAAAACATTATTCAGGCATATGATATTCTTGCTTCTGAAGGTACCAGTGTGAAGAAATGTTTTCAAGCCTAAGATTTACTATTTTAGTTTGCGCTTATTGCCCTGGTGCTGGTTTAATATCATTGCCTCTTGCTAGAGGAATTACCAGAACGTCACTATGGCTTCAAAACTGAAAGTCAATTTTCGTGTTTGTCTTAAGTTTGTTAAGACCACATGCTTTTCACCATTTGAAAAATGTCATTATTCTGTCCTTGCCGGAGCCTCGTAATTGGATAGTAAGGATGTTCAAAGACTAATTTAGTGAATTGCACAATATTTTAAATGAAATTATGCAGGCTTATAGGCCCTCCAGGGATTGAGCTAGGGTCCTCTTGAGAAAACCTGTTTATCAGTAAATGATATTAGCAGCCTTCACGTAGCTTTTGTCTTCATTAAATTGCTGCTCTCCCAATTGAGGGTCACATCTGAGGCTTGATTTGATAATTTGTCATTATTGTCTTGCTTATTGGAGCATAAAGTTGATGCAACACAAGCAGCAGAGTTAAATAAGTTTTTATTAAGAGCTTCTGTACAGGCATGTGTTACTAAACATACTAACAACTAATGAAAAAAATATAGCCTCCGACAAGATGACATCATAATATAAAATTATATTATTCTGAAGTCTCCAAAATAATTATTATACTATGAAAATGGACTAAAATTAGGTAGCCATGCCTAAATGACCTAGTGAAGTGCAAGTAAAACCATACAAAGAGCTTCTTGTATTTCAATGTAGCATATAAATAATTACTTATCACATTAGAAGCTTATATTATTCAATGCAATGGCCCCTTTTAAGATTACAGTAGAATAATTTAACTGCTTCAGGAACGTCTATTGACTTTAAATGTCAGAGCAGTCCTGATGCTACTCTGTTTTCTAAAACATTGCGGCATAGTTGCACAGTTACACACAATCTTGGAGGTGCTGGAGCTGGGGAAATATAGCTGGAGTTCTCAGAGAAGGCAGTGACAGTTTATTACCGTCTATGCCTTCTCAATCATTGTTTACTCAGCACTAAACAAGTGCTGTGTACATATTAATAGGAAGCGCTGAGGGTGCTTACTCCGTCATACACAGCGGTCATGAGATCGCTGTGTATGGGAAAGCAACGTGAGCTGCTAGGTCATAGTAGACCCAGACATCTCTGCTCTTCAGCCAGGAGGCTACAATTCTCTTGTAACTGGAGCCAATATACCATCCTCAGTTACAAGGGAAATAAGATAAAACATTCCAAAATATAAATACTTCATTCAAAGGTTCAAAGTCTTTTATTACCTTATGGGGGCACAATGTATAAACTAAATGAAAAATAAATAAAAAAATAATAGGGAAACAAAATAAAAGAATAAATAAAAAATGTAAGTAAAAATGCTACTGTCAATCAAAATTCCTGTTACTAGCCGAGCTCTCCCCCACACTCCAATAAAAAATTTGTTTGGAATATAAAAATATTTGATATGTATATAAATGTATTTAAGTCATTCTTTGTGGTCATTCTTTGTGGTCTGAAAACAGACACTTATTTCCTTTATTTTTCCATTAATAGCAACTGATATCAGCAAAAACAAAAGAGAGAATATGACAGTGACATAAACATGTCCAATTGTTTGACACGAATAACTCTCAGGGACTTTTTGATTTGCACCAAATTCATCCATTTTGTTGAACATGAGTCTCTCTGTGACAAAAAGGTGCACAGACAAAAAGATTAAAAAGATTTTGACTTTATACAAAATTCATGCACCTTCTTCATCATATTGAAGAACTTGGTGCAAAAAAACGATAACACCAGAAGATGAAAAAGAAAAGTGACCTTAAAAAAAAAAAATGAAAATGATTGCACTATATACCTTATTGTACCAAATATACATTGACGGGACATTTTATAGCTCCCTGGCCCAAAAAGGGGCATATCATTGTGAATAGCTCCTTTAACGTAAAAGTAAAATGTGTTAAAATAACTGTTGAATATTTAAAGGTTTTGGACTTCTGTGGCTTTTGATTGGCTGCAGAGGTCAGGTGAAATTGAGCAGTAATTTATGATAAAACATCACCACTTCTTTTCTCTATGCAGATCATGAAGTAGCCTGCACTGGATCCAGTTGGGTGCCAATTGGCGAGTAAGACAGAGTTTATTGATTTTACTGATCCCATTCCCTTTGTAAAGTTTTATTTTGCCTGAACAACCCCTTTAAGATGTCTATTGATGAAAAATGTCTCAATTCTTTTAAATTTATTGTATAGCATAGTTATAATAAAGTTGTTGTTTGTTTTCCTGAAAAAGTGGAGGTGGGTAAATCTGGGATCCTCATTGGATACTTCTACAAATAAAAAGACTTTGGCCCAAAATCATCATTTGTGAAGGTTTTTAAGCCACTTTATTTTTATGTCTTTTGGTATTACTTGCTATATTTAGCACCAAATGCTTCAAAATAGTGCACAGGATTAATGAATTTGGCATAGAGTCAAAAAGGATCTTTTTCATGCTTGAAGTGCTTGTTTCACACATTTTGCAAAATGGAAGAAAAATTGCACTAAAATACCTCAAATACTGGCATACTGCAACCCTCTCCACTGCACATGGTATAGCGGTGAGCAGGAGTGGACCCACTGGACCAAAAGTGGACATTGAGCTGAACCTTTAGTGGGATGGGCTTGACTAAGCACCCGCTGAGAGACAGAAGCCAGGTGCTACTCCCAGGGCAGTTACCGAGAATATGGCAACTAACCCCCAGGCAGGGATGGACACAGAGAAAAAATGGGCAGAGTCTCTAGTGCAGCAATGACTATCAGGAAGTCTGAGCCAAATGGCATTGCTGGGATGGACGGACATGGTCTCTAGTAAAGCTAGGACCACCAGGGTAGGTAGCTGAGGCAGATTGCATGGCCAGAGTGGACAGACACAATCACTAATAAAGCTGGGACTACCTGGGTAGCTGAGGCAGAAGGCGTGGCCAGGGTGGAAGGACAAAGCCACTAGTAAAGTTGGGACTACCGGGATACCTGAGGCAGATGACATGGCTAGGAAGGACAATTACTGTGGTACCAACAAGATGAGGAGACAGGCAAGGACATTGTACACTGTAATGGGAAGCAAAGTGAACAAGGGGACCTGACAACCATCAGGCTAGGGAACAAACCAATAGCTAAATAAACACATTGATCAGGCCCTTCCCCTAGTAGTAGAGTGCCTTAAGTACCCAGTGCCTCTCAGCAATAGGCTAAGAGGTGCTTCCAGGGAATAACACGCTGGCCCTTTAAGGAAAGGGCAGCAGTTTGTGCCCACGCCCTAGGAGCACTGCTATAGGGCTTGTGCGGCATGAATAGGTTGCAGGAGAGAGAAGCAAGAAACACCTATGTGGAGGACTGCGAGGTAGCTGTGCAGCATGGTGCGGGCTACCCACCATGATGAGCGAATGGGTGTCCCTGCAGAGAAGAGGGAGAGCAGAGCAGAGACTCAAAAATACACCATGCAGGGGAATGGAGTTGAGTTGTGCCAAATAAATACTTTTTAAAAAGTCACAATTGATGAATCAGGCAAAATCATCTGGAATCACTAAACACTAAACCTACAAAAAAAAAGTAAGGACCTGTGAAATAGACTTTAAAAAAAGTCACAAATAGAATAATGCAAACAAAAAAAATCAAAATGAATGCAAAATAAACAAAACTGGACAAAAAAGACAAAAAAGGTACAATGACAATCGTCAATTGGGTCTTATTTAGGTAAAATTTGGAAAAGTTAAGCAAGTGTAAATGACCCCCAATTCTTAGTATCTGTTCGCATCTATACATCATGGTTTGAGTAGGGGCTTAGTGAGCATCATTATGTATATATATGTGGTGACTTTGCATTCTTGAACACCAGGCAAGATAATTCTGGATGGATATTATTCCGATTTTAATTGAACATTATCAGGGCACCCTGTTACTGAGAGGAATTAAATACATTTATATCATAAAGAAATTTTGGAGAGTGTTCCTTTTCCTCTCAGCTAGTTCTAATTCTGATTGTGACTGCAGGACTGTTAATGTAAAATCTCTCCGGGAACAAAATGTTAATAAGTTAAATTGTTGCTAACAAATGAGTGTGCCTTACCTGACAAATAATTTCCATCCAGGAATATATCTATGTCTGCTTTCTACTATCTCAGAGTGGAGAAAATGTGCAGTTATATATTAATGAACAGAGGAGAATTGCAAAAATGAGGAATATATATTTCATTCACTATAACAAAGATACTACTTTATTCTTCTCTATAGTGTCTCCTCGCCTGGAAATCTCACTTAGTCAAAGGCAGCCATCCATCATAGCAGTGCCTCCAGCGCTCAGCACTGTGTGCCAGTGATCGCGTCTTTTCCAGATACTAACTTCTGTGCAGATGCTTAAATTGGTAAGAATTACAATATACTATGGGGCATAGTAAATGGACACTAATGGATATAATCTGTGTACACAATTCTCTGTATAAATGATAATATTAATTAAACACAATATCATCAATACCTGGTGACAATGCTCAGCATGGTATAGGCAATAAAGTAATATATTTTCGCTATAAAGGGGTTTGTGCTCTGAGCCCATATGTCTGCTATAATGTTAGTCTGGATATGTCAAGATAATGTAAAATGATTTATCTCTTATGTATAGAAAGTGTGGTCCAGGGAGACACTGACTTCGAATCACAAGTGCAAATTTGACTTCTATGTTGCTGATTGACTTTTTGGTTAGAAAATACAGAAAATATTGCTAATGTTTCTAATGGTGGTCAATTGATTGCCTAGACTGGTAAGGTTTTTATTCTCATTGTTTACTAAGATTAATTATTCCTATATTACTGTCATATAGTGTATAGTGGTGGTGGTTGCAAAAATTGACTTGGGTCCTAGATTCAAGACAACCATTTCAAACATCTTTATGGATCAGATATGGTATGTCCTCCCAGTTTTTGTGTTCGATTCTGCCAAATGCTCCCGTTTTCTCCTACACTTCCATGTCACACGGCAAATTTGCTTTCTGTGAATTTATCCTGAGTGAATGTGTGATAGGGAAATTAAATTGTTTTTGTGGTCATTATTTGGAGTGATGTGAACAGTGATAATGTCTATACAGTGTTCATGCTATAAGTAAAAGGATAAAAACTAAATAATTAGCATTTTTTTTATATATATAAAACTAAGAGATTTTCACCAACAAGATGCAATCTTCCTTTTGTTCATTAAATATTTTACAAATTGTATTCAAGGATTTTCTGTATTTAAGGTTTTTTTTTTTTACATTATGGAATATTGTCCTTAACCACCTGACATTACAGAAAGTGTTGGGATTATTTACACAATACTTATACTGTAACTCATGAGTATGCATAAAAGGATCTGTTTCCAGATGAAAAGTGACCAGATTTTGCTCTTATTTTTTTCCCATGCTGCCTCAAGTATCCCCCCAAGTCATTGAGTTATGAGACTCTACAATATAACTCAGCTGATCCCATAAGTTTTCTATGGGATTCAGGTCTGGAGAGAGTACAGGTTACTCCATTTATGGTACCCTCAGTCTCCAATAGCCATTGCCTAATGATGCGACCTCGATGAGCTTTGTCGTCCATGATGATGAAATTAGGCTGTGTTGTTCATGCAGAGGCACAATAACTAGATTTATGATGTTATTCAAGTATTAGAGTCTTGTCACTGTACCATTTACAATGTGTAAGGCAGTTCTGTATTTACTAGACACATCTGCCTATACTGTAACATAACCACTGCCAAAGGTTCATCTGGTAACAGCAGTAAATGATACATAGTGCTCTCCTTGACGTTGACGGACATACTTTCAGCATGAATTAACTTTCATTAGTGAGCAACAATGAGGCCCACAGGTGTTTTGTCCAGCATAGATGCTCCCTGACCCATGCAAGATGATGACTAGAGATGAGTGAACCCGAGGTTCGGTTTTCAGTGTTCATACCAAACACAGACTTCAAATAAAACAGAGTTTGAGTTTGGAGTTTGAATGCTTTACGTATGCAGACTCCTCACGTGAGCACCACTGTGCTTGGGTATGTTCGTTGCTCAGCTTAGTACGAGCCACTTGCAGTGTTTGAATGGCTTGCACTGAGGTATCAATGTCGTTAAACAATTAAAAAGGAAAAACCCCGCCCACCCCACAAGACGTGTTTCGGCTGCATGTGACACGAGACATGAACTGCCCAATTAGTGACTTCCACTGGGATTCAGGTCAATTTTGGCTCCCAAACCAACTCTATCTAAAATATTTTTCCATTATGTTTTATAATTTATTTAAACATTTTTTAAAATGTTTCCCTTTTTTTTTTCCTTTTTTTGTCACTCAGCTGGCAGTACAGTAATATTGTCCCCAAGCTGACCCTGTACATTAATAATGCTCCCCAATACAGTACAGCTACAGTAATTATGGCTGTCACAAACTAATAATGCATGTTTCTCATTCTTGCCCCCTTTCTGAAATAATGTCCTCTGCCCTAGCCCCCATCTTCCAATAATGTATTCCTGCAATAAAGGCTTCAATCCTGGCCACCATTGTGTAGTCATGTCCCTCATCTTGTCGCTCTTCACATGTATATTAAAAAAAAGATTCTTCTCACCTGTCCCCACTCCCATGACACAGCGTGTACATCCTTCTTGATAGCCAGTGCAGGAGGATGAGGTAGCTCATTGGAGTGACATCATGCATCGCAAGTGAGGGGCACGCTAACCATAGCTTGTAATGGAGGGAGAGCCAGTGGCTACATGCACTGCAATATATTTAATATATTTCAATTGAATCCGAGGATGTACATTAATCTGAAAAGGCACTTGTGTCAGTAAGCCTCCTTTATTCCCGGCCCTCTTTGCTGTCGCTCTTCAAGCTTCATATTTTGGGAACACCGATGCCCTAATAGCTTCAAAATGTAGCTTCAGAGATGATATGTGACCCACAGCCTGCGCATTTGAGACCTCTGTCTTAGGTGGTAGATTTAGGCTTTGAATTGTATTGTTATTAGAGTTGAGTCATGTTCAAGGCTCGAGGTTCACCAATTTCATGTTCGAGTGATTTTGGGGGGTGTTCGAGAGACTCGCCGAACTCGAGCTTTTTGCTAAAAGCTCGACAGTTCGAGTTACGTTCGAGAACGGTTCGAGCACCAAAAAGCCAAGCTAGTTACTAGCTGGCTTTTCACTGTAATAGAGTGAGTCACTGTGAATCACGCTATTATCAAAACTCAGCTTATAGTGTGCGGGGGGGGACGGGGATTAGATCAGTGCTGCTGCTGAGTGCTGATAGAATGCCGATCGGCATTTTTTTTTTTTCCCTAACCGCGCGTACAGTGGGGCGGGCCAGGCTGTCAGCAAATCACAGAGACACACACTGCACAGTGGATTTTTGCCAGACAAGCAAGGGCTTGTGTCATAGGCTGTGCATGTCACATGTCTTTGCTCTATACGACACAGCCATTTTCCCCGTCGCCGCCATTATCTGTCTGCTGCGTGTGGGTGACAATCACTGTTCCCGCTCCCGCTGCTACTGCTGCTGTGTGAGCTAAAGAGATACAGTGCAATCTACACAGCGCTTTAGGGATTAGGGACTACTGGTTATTTCAGACTTTTTCAGGGCTGATTTACAGGCGTTCATAGCCATAGCTGCTAGGCAGGTCGTGCAAACGCTGTGCTGGGCTTTGCTGTCCTGCTACCTACAGCACCCCTGCATTCTACACACCTGGCCATTTTTTGCCAGGCTATTTTATTTCCCCAAAGAGCTGACACTTTTTGTGGCATCCTAAAAGTGTCTGGAATACTAAGTTAGTGTTGCTCTGCTGTCCACTGACCCACAGCACCCCTGCATTCTACCCACCTGGCCATTTTTTGCCACGCTATTTTATTTTCCCAAAGAGCAGACACTTTTTGTGGCATCCTAAAAGTGTCTGGAATACTAAGTTAGTGTTCCTTTGCTGTCCACTGACCCACAGCACCCCTGCATTCTACCCACCTGGCCATTTTTTGCCACGCTATTTTATTTCCCCAAAGAGCTGACACTTTTTGTGACATCCTAAAAGTGTCTGGAATACTAAGTTGTGTTCCTTTGATGTCCACTGACCCACAGCACCCCTGCATTCTACCCACCTGGCCATTTTTTGCCACGATATTTTATTACCCCAAAGAGCTGACACTTTTTGTGGCATCCTAAAAGTATCTGGAATACTAAGTTAGTGTTGCTCTGCTGTCCACTGACCCACAACACCCCTGCATTCTACCCACCTGGCCATTTTTTGCCACGCTATTTTATTTCCCCAAAGAGCTGACACTTTTTGTGGCATCCTAAAAGTGTCTGGAATACTAAGTTAGTGTTCCTTTGCTGTCCACTGACCCACAGCACCCCTGCATTCTACCCACCTGGCCATTTTGTGCCACACTATTTTATTTCCCCAAAGAGCTGACACTTTTTGTGGCATCGTAAAAGTGTCTGGAAAACTAAGATAGTGTTCCTTTGCTGTCCACTGACCCACAGCACCCCTGCATTCTACACACCTGGCCATTTTTTGCCACGCTATTTTATTACCCCAAAGAGCTGACACTTTTTGTGGCATCCTAAAAGTGTCTGGAATACTAAGTTAGTGATGCTTTGCTGTCCACTGACCCACAGCACCCCTGCATTCTACCCACCTGGCCATTTTTTGCCAGGCTATTTTATTTCCCCAAAGAGCTGATACTTTTTGTGGCATCCTAAAAGTGTCTGGAATACTAAGTTAGTGTTCCTTTGCTGTCCACTGACCCACAGCACCCCTGCATTCTACCCACCTGGCCATTTTTTGCCACGCTATTTTATTTCCCCAAAGAGCTGATACTTTTTGTGGCATCCTAAAAGTGTCTGGAAAACTAAGATAGTGTTCCTTTGTTGTCCACTGACCCACAGCACCCTTGCATTATACCCACCTGTCCATTTTTTGCCACGCTATTTTATTACCCCAAAGAGCTGACACTTTTTGTGGCATCCTAAAAGTGTTTGGAATACTAAGTTAGTGCTCCTTTGCTGTCTGACCCACAGCACCCCTGCATTCTACCCACCTGGCCATCCTTTGCCACACTATTTTATTACCCCAAAGAGCTGACACTTTTTGTGGCATCCTAAAAGTGTCTGGAATACTAAGTTAGTGTTCTTTTGCTGTCCACTGACCCACAGCACCCCTGCATTCTACCCACCTGGCCATTTTTTGCCACGCTATTTTATTTCCCCAAAGAGCTGACACTTTTTGTGACATCCTAAAAGTGTCTGGAATACTAAGTTGTGTTCCTTTGATGTCCACTGACCCACAGCACCCCTGCATTCTACCCACCTGGCCATTTTGTGCCACACTATTTTATTTCCCCAAAGAGCTGACACTTTTTGTGGCATCATAAAAGTGTCTGGAAAACTAAGATAGTGTTCCTTTGCTGTCCACTGACCCACAGCACCCCTGCATTCTACACACCTGGCCATTTTTTGCCACGCTATTTTATTACCCCAAAGAGCTGATACTTTTTGTGGCATCCTAAAAGTGTCTGGAATACTAAGTTAGTGTTCCTTTCCTGTCCACTGACCCACAGCACCCCTGCATTCTACCCACCTGGCCATTTTTTGCCACGCTATTTTATTACCCCAAAGAGCTGACACTTTTTGTGGCATCCTAAAAGTGTCTGGAATACTAAGTTAGTGTTCCTTTGCTGTCCACTGACCCACAGCACCCCTGCATTCTACCCACCTGGCCATTTTTTGCCACGCTATTTTATTTCCCCAAAGAGCTGATACTTTTTGTGGCATCCTAAAAGTGTCTGGAAAACTAAGATAGTGTTCCTTTGTTGTCCACTGACCCACAGCACCCTTGCATTATACCCACCTGGCCATTTTTTGCCACGCTATTTTATTACCCCAAAGAGCTGACACTTTTTGTGGCATCCTAAAAGTGTTTGGAATACTAAGTTAGTGCTCCTTTGCTGTCTGACCCACAGCACCCCTGCATTCTACCCACCTGGCCATCCTTTGCCACACTATTTTATTACCCCAAAGAGCTGACACTTTTTGTGGCATCCTAAAAGTGTCTGGAATACTAAGTTAGTGTTCCTTTGCTGTCCACTGACCCACAGCACCCCTGCATTCTACCCACCTGGCCATTTTTGCCACGCTATTTTATTACCCCAAAGAGCTGACACTTTTTGTGGCATCCTAAAAGTGTCTGGAATACTAAGTTAGTGTTCCTTTGCTGTCCACTGACCCACAGCACCCCTGCATTCTACCCACCTGGCCATTTTTTGCCATGCTATTTTATTACCCCAAAGAGCTGACACTTTTTGTGGCATCCTAAAAGTGTCTGGAATACGAAGTTAGTGTTCCTTTGCTGTCCACTGACCCACAGCACCCCTGCATTCTACCCACCTGGCCATTTTTTGCCACGCTATTTTATTACCCCAAAGAGATGACACTTTATGTGGCATTCTAAAAGTGTCTGGAATACTAAGTTAGTGTTGCTTTGCTGTCCACTGACCCACAGCACCCCTGCATTCTACCCACCTGGCCATTTTTTGCCAGGCTATTTTATTTCCCAAAAGAGCTGATACTTTTTGTGGCATCCTAAAAGTGTCTGGAATACTAAGTTAGTGTTCCTTTCCTGTCCACTGACCTACAGCACCCCTGCATTCTACCCACCTGGCCATTTTTTGCCACGCTATTTTATTACCCCAAAGAGCTGATACTTTTTGTGGCATCCTAAAAGTGTCTGGAAAACTAAGATAGTGTTCCTTTGCTGTCCACTGACCCACAGCACCCTTGCATTATACCCACCTGGCCATTGTTTGCCACGCTATTTTATTACCCCAAAGAGCTGACACTTTTTGTGGCATCCTAAAAGTGTTTGGAATACTAAGTTAGTGCTCCCTTGCTGTCTGACCCACAGCACCCCTGCATTCTACCCACCTGGCCATCCTTTGCCACACTATTTTATTACCCCAAAGAGCTGACACTTTTTGTGGCATCCTAAAAGTGTCTGGAATACTAAGTTAGTGTTCTTTTGCTGTCCACTGACCCACAGCACCCCTGCATTCTACCCACCTGGCCATTTTTTGCCACGCTATTTTATTACCCCAAAGAGCTGACACTTTTTCTGGCATCCTAAAAGTGTCTGGAATACTAAGTTAGTGTTCCTTTGATGTCCACTGACCCACAGCACCCCTGCATTCTACCCACCTGGCTATTTTTTGCCACGCTATTTTATTACCCCAAAGAGCTGACACTTTTTGTGGCATCCTAAAAGTGTTTGGAATACTAAGTTAGTGCGCCTTTGCTGTCTGACCCACAGCACCCCTGGATTCTACTCACCTGGCCATCCTTTGCCACACTATTTTATTACCCCAAAGAGCTGACACTTTTTGTGGCATCCTAAAAGTGTCTGGAATACTAAGTTAGTGTTCCTTTGCTGTTCACTGACCCACAGCACCCCTGCATTCTACCCACCTGGCCATTTTTGCCACGCTATTTTATTACCCCAAAGAGCTGACACTTTTTGTGGCATCCTAAAAGTGTCTGGAATACTAAGTTAGTGTTCCTTTCCTGTCCACTGACCCACAGCACCCCTGCATTCTACCCACCTGGCCATTTTTTGCCACGCTATTTTATTACCCCAAAGAGCTGACACTTTTTGTGGCATCCTAAAAGTGTCTGGAATACGAAGTTAGTGTTCCTTTGCTGTCCACTGACCCACAGCACCCCTGCAGTCTACCCACCTGGCCATTTTTTGCCACGCTATTTTATTACCCCAAAGAGCTGACACTTTATGTGGCATTCTAAAAGTGTCTGGAATACTAAGTTAGTGTTCCTTTGCTGCCAGTGACCCACAGAACCTGTGCATGCTACACACCTGTCCATTTTTGCTATGCAATTCTAATTGCAAACTGTGCTGCCACTGTTAGGGACATACTAAAATTGACCGGGATACTCAGTGTTGGTTCTTCAACTGTCAATACAGCTAGACCACATCTGCATTGTACACACCTGTCAATTTTTAGCAACGTAATTCTAATTGCAAACTGTGCTGCCACTGTTAGGGGCATACTAAAATTGACCGGGATACTCAGTGTTGGTTCGTCAGCTGTCAATAAAAATAGACCACCTTTGCATTGTACACACATGTCAATATTTAGCTACGTAATTCTAATTGCAAACTGTGCTGCCACTGTTAGGGCCATACTAAAATTGACCGGGATACTCAGTGTTGGTTCTTCAGCTGTCAATAAAGCTAGACCACCTCTGCAATCTACACCACCTCTCTATTTTTGCTACCACATTTTAAGTGTCCAATCTTGTTGCTAACAAAATGAGTGGCAAAAGGACAGTTGCTGGTGGAAAGGGGAACAGGCGTGTTGGAAAAGGAAAAAAAGTTTGTGTCCGTGGGGTAGGTGGGAAACCTACATTAACATCTGCTGAAGAGAGGCCATCTTCCAGCAAAAGTAAGATGTTTCCGTGGCCAATCTGATGTGCTCCCTTTTTTATGGAATCGAACAACTGTAAAAAAGGTAGATGATGCACCAAAAAAGAACATGCTTGAATGGATCGCAAGTGCTCCAACAAGTGGCCTCTCCTCCACGTCAACTTCAACATCCAAAAAACAACCATCCTCTGAGTTGTCACCCCAATCGCACTTGCTTTCTCCCAGCTCTCAAGTCTCCACCCACCATGCAAGAGTATGGTGTAACAGAGATGGCTGAGTCTGCAGAGCTGTTCAGTCACACGATACCCTGGGAATCAGAGGTCTGCTCTCAAGCTACAGTGAGTACAGACCAGGAAATGGTCTGCAGTGATGGCCAGAAGCTTTGTGAGTCTGATTCAGACCCTGATGACAAGTTACTGAGCATAATGTACACCCTCATTTCCAAACTGTAACACCTGTTGGTGGAGACAATGAGGAACATACTGATGATCATGAGACACAGATACCTGATTGGGATGACAACTTAACTATTCAGTCAGGGCAGGAAGAGGTTAGGTTTGAGGGCGAGGGGAGTGCAAACACAACGCTTGATGATGAAGTTCTAGATCCCACTTACTGTCAACCCACATTCATGCACTCGAGGAGGTCAGCAGATGCGGTGGAAGAGGATGCCACTGACGACGAAGTTACCTTGCGCCTTCCTGGACAGAATCGGAGTACTGGAAGCACATCAACAACTGTATCCTCAGCCACAACTCTGCCTCTCAGCACAAGTCGGGGTGGCTCTGCAGGTCGCATGGGCTCTAAGCCTTGCCTAGCCTGGTCCTTTTGTGACCTCGCAAAGGATCTCCCAAATCATGTGATCTGTAAGACTTGTCGCCAATCTATAATTAGAGGCCAAAAGCTCACTAGTTTGACAACTTCTTCCATGAATCGTCACATCAAGCATAAGTCCCAGTCGGAAGCTCACTGTGCTACAATGCGGCCTAGCGGAGCGGGCCAACCACCATCTGCCCTTTCAAGTGCATCCACGCGATCTTCTTCCTCTATGACCGTGGGGACAGCTGTCACACGTGTTTTTCCACGCAGACCTTCCACCTCTTTAACCGCAACAGGCAGTTTGCTTGGCAGGTCATCAGTTGTTTTGGAAGGGGAAACAAGTGCTGGTGTAGAGCTCTCTCAGACATCAAGAGCACCTACTTTGGATGAAGGCAACATCATGTCTCCACCTGCACTTTCCTCACAGACCTGCAGTTTTCCAGGGACACCCTACGCAACACCGTCTCCACACAGCAGCCAGATCTCGGTCCCTCAGATGTGGACAAATAAAAGGCCATTTCCTCCGAGCCATGACAAAGCTAAGAGGTTTACTTTCACCCTCTGTAAGCTCTTGGCTACCGAAATGCTGCCTTTCCGCCTGGTGGACACAGAGGATTTTTGAGACCTTATGTCCGTCGCAGTGCCCCAGTACCAGATGCCCAGTCGCCACTACTTCTCCAAGAAAGGAGTGCCTGCGCTACACCAGCATGTCGCACACAACATCCCAGCTTCCTTGAAAAACTCTGTGTGTGACAGGGTGCATTTCACCACCGATACTTGGACAAGTATGCATGGACAGTGGCATTACATGTCGCTGACTGGGCACTGGGTAACTATGGTGAGAGATGGAGAAGGGTCTGCTGAACAAGTCTTGCCGTCCCCACGACTTGTGCGTCAATCCTCTTTATGTAGAAGTTCCTCCACTGCTTCTGCATCCACAACCTCGTCTGGGTCCTCCACCTCCACCCCAAGCCTGCCTGGTCAGGCCACCCGCGTTTTAACTGCGCGCAAGGAATCCTGCACACCTCCTTACTATGCTGGCAGCAAAGCTCAATGGCATCAGGCGGTCTTTACGTTGAAACGTCTGGGAAGTAAGAGTCACACAGCTGAGTAGTTGTGGTCAGCTCTGCGGTCCGAGTTTCATAAATGGTTGTCTCTACTCAACCTGAAGCCTGGGAAGGCCGTGTGCGACAATGCTGCAAACCTGGGTGCGGCCCTTTTCCTGGGCAAGGTGACACACGTGCCTTGTATGGCTCACTTGTTGAACCTTGTTGTCCAGCAATTTTTTACCGACTATCCCGGCCTAGATGGGCTTCTGCACAGGGCACGGTCACTCTCTGCTCACTTCCGCCATTCAACCGTCGCAGCTGACCGACTTGCATTGCTCCAGAAGTCTTTTGGCCTGCCGGTTCACCGCCTGAAATGCGATGTGGCGACAAACTGGAATTCGACTCTCCATATGTTGCAGCGACTGTGGCAGCACCTCCGAGCCCTGGTGCAATATGACGTATAGCCTGGGCCAACGAGATGTAGAGGTGGGGCAGATCATGCTGCTGGAGTGGTCTCAGATCAAGGACCTATGCACCCTTCTGCACAGTTTCGACATGGCGATGAATATATTTAGCGCTGACAATGCCATTATCAGCATGACAATTACAGTCATTTACATGCTGGAGCACACGCTAAACACTATTCGGAGTCAGGGGGTGGGACAAGAGGAAGGGGACGAAGTACAGGAGTATTCATATGCGCAAGGGATACCAACATCTACAAGGTCCAGACCTTCAGCATCACCAAGGCGGCAGGCATGGGACGGTGGGGGAGAGGGATTAACAATGGCGCATGGTAGCAGCCAAAATGTTGAGGAAGGTGCAGGAGACCAGGAAGAAATGGAGGACAAACTCTCGATGGCCATGGAAGACTCAGCAGATGAGGGAGACCTTGGTCAAATTTCGTTTGAACGAGGTTGGGGGGAGATGTCAGAGAAAGAAAGCACTGTTATCACCTCGCCGCCACAAACACAGCGAGTAAAAAGGGGGGAGAGCTCCGGCACACTACCTCAATGTAGTCAGACACAAAAGAGTTTCTTTTTATACTTATTTTATTTTGAAAAAAAAGGATTCATGCATATGATGTCCACAATTTTAACGTTTCGACCATATTTTGGTCTTCATCAAAGGGACCATCCAAATACAAATGTGAACACAAATAATTACAAAGCATATAACAATTGTACAAAAAATCATCACATATTGTCAACGTAGGGGTTCAGTTTAGAAAAGCGGAAGGATCAATTAGGATTTATGATCATTGTAAGTAGAACATAGGAGGTATATAATGACTATGATACCAACACCCTGTCATAAAATGGAAGGTGTCCGAATGGTGAGGATAGTGTTGTACGGAGTGTAACTAATAAAGCTAACGTTACCTGTGGTAGTTAGGCCAGGTGAGTTGTTACTAGGAAATGCTTCGCGGCAAGTACCGAAGGACCGTAGCTCAAAAGTATAATTAACCATATATTCTATCAAGGATAAAAAACAACAACAGGTCTAAACAGCTGGATATAAATGTCAAATCCTCATTCTATATGTACCTAACATTAATACCTTAGAACTATGGATCATGTGTAATACGCCCGGCCGCTATATTAGTTCGGCTCATTCAAATTCTATAGTTAGGTGCAGCCACTGTTTCCTCTATAAGGAGACAAAGAGACATAAGTCCATGGGATCCACACACTGGATCATATTGATAGAATATATGGTTAATTATACTTTTGAGCTACGGTCCTTCGGTACTTGCCGCGAAGCATTTCCTAGTAACAACTCACCTGGCCTAACTACCACAGGTAACGTTAGCTTTATTAGTTACACTCCGTACAACACTATCCTCACCATTCGGACACCTTCCATTTTATGACAGGGTGTTGGTATCATAGTCATTATATACCTCCTATGTTCTACTTACAATGATCATAAATCCTAATTGATCCTTCCGCTTTTCTAAACTGAACCCCTATGTTGACAATATGTGATGATTTTTTGTACAATTGTTATATGCTTTGTAATTATTTGTGTTCACATTTGTATTTGGATGGTCCCTTTGATGAAGACCAAAATATGGTCGAAACGTTAAAATTGTGGACATCATATGCATGAATCCTTTTTTTTCAAAATAAAATAAGTATAAAAAGAAACTCTTTTGTGTCTGACTACATTGAGGTAGTGTGCCGGAGCTCTCCCCCCTTTTTAGTCTACGTATTTTCTCCTGAGCACCTATATGGTGAAGCAAGGTCTTCCCTCCCTTTTGTACTTTTATTTTTGACCCTGCTCCCAACCTCAAGGCAGACGATTTTTGACATTCTAGTATCTTTTTCAGAATATTAAATAGAATATTTGATATCCCCATGTCACAATCTCACTTTACAACTTTTTCCTATAATGAGGAAGAGACTAATAACATTGTATCTAAAATAACATCTTCCAGCAATTTTTTAAGCATCCCGTCAGAGGATATACGGAAAAGAGATCTGGAGAAAGAACTACGTAGACATACGTCATTAGAACTTCATGCAATCACTTTAGCGGAATATCACCGCACGAAAAGGATCCCGCGGGGCCTCAGAGTGGCATTAAGACCAACCCTCTTTTCCGAGAATATTGAGTTTTGTGATCGGTTTGAGGCAATTATTAACAAATGCTCCATGGATATTATCGTTCTAACAATAGATTTCTTACAGAAAGAAATTAGCCTTGTATCCAACAACATTAGAGCAGCGGACGAACAACTGAAGCAGACGTTATCTGCATCAGACCTAGCACAACTCAAGAAGAAGACAGATGACATCATCGGTGAGTTTCGGAGGGACCTAGAAGCCAGAAAGAGGAGTAAGTTCCTTAGAGACCAGGAGGACTACACCAGAGGAACGGTATATAGATGGCGGGCTGGAGAATCTTTCAACACCAGACGACCCCAGGGTTACGGAGGATACTCCTCCTCGGACACATCAGACACCGATTCCAGACCACAGAGGCAGCCACCAACTTTTTTAGGACAACGCAGGTTACCACCAAGAAGAAGACAAGGAGGGGGCGGAGATCCCAACCGGTACCAGAGGGGAGAACGTGTTTGGACCAGATCACAGGTAAATTCAACCTGGTCTTCAATATTTCCTCCTACATCCTATCACCAGCGGAATACTTAGTACTCCAAAAGGGCTTAACATTTTGTCCTACTCCATCGTATGATACATTTAAGGTTGAACAGGAACTCTCACGTTTCTTTAGATCTATCCGCCTTAAAGCTCATTTTGCACAGAATGAACTGTCAGATACACAAGGCATTAACATTATGCCGAGTACAGAGGAGTTGTGTTTCTCTTTGAAAAAGCTCAATTTACAGGTCCCCAGCTCCTATGTACCCCCAAGGTCCTATCATCCGATAGAGACGTATGTTGAACTAGTCTCCAATGAAGTTAGGGAATTAAACAAAAGAATCACGGCAGGTGATTTTCATGTCAGGAATAATTTATCTGTGGAAGAGAGCAGAGCTATAGCCAGCCTTAGAAATAATTCCTCGATTGTCATTAAGCCAGCAGATAAAGGTGGGGCGGTAGTTATCATGGATAAGCAGTATTATGTTTCCGAGATAATGGGTCAGTTATCAGATCGTGAGACATATGAGCTATTGGCACAGGATCCCACTTCACAAATTGCCAAGACGATTAGAGATTTGACCAGAAGATATCTGGAATTAGGCATCATAGATCAGAAATTACATGGGTTTTTAAATAACACACATCCCGTTATACCTGTGTTCTACACTTTACCCAAGATACACAAGAACCCCTCCCATCCACCGGGTAGGCCCATTGTGGCCTCGACCGACTCTATACTGTCTCCGTTGGCAAAAACTGTCGAGAAGATTCTGTCCCCATTTGTACCATTAACACAATCATACATCAAGGACACGTCTCATTTCCTCGAGATTATTACAGAATTACATCAGATCCCACCAACATCCATTCTGGCTAGTATGGATGTCAATAGCCTTTATACGAGTATCAATCATGAAGACGGTATACAAGCCACAAATTGGTTCCTTGACAACTACACCTCACTTCCTGTAAACAACAAGAAATTCTGCATTGACTTGCTCAGAGTTATCCTGGACAGGAACTACTTCCTATTTCAAGATAAGTTCTATCTTCAACGGAGGGGGACTGCCATGGGTTCTAACATGGCACCCCCCTATGCGAATATTTTTATGGCATTTTTTGAGGAGAGATTTGTCCACCCCCACCCCTTGGTCATTAAACACGCCTTGGTTTGGCGCAGATATATTGACGGTATCTTTCTCATTTGGGACGGGGGTTTAGACTCCTTGATGGAATTTTTCAGTCATATTAATTCATGCATGGTGGGGCTCACGTTCACAATACACCAAGACTTAACTCAGATCAATTTCCTTGATTGTATGATCATTAAGCAGAAAGAAGGGACACTGACTACGGATATTTATTCCAAACCAACAGATAGGAATAGTTTATTGTTGTATACTAGTAACCATCCTAAACATATGAAGATATCGTTACCACGTTCACAGCACATACGTGTTGATAGATTGGTCTCTGATAGTGATACCAGGACAATACGCCACCAAGAAATGAGCAATAAGTTCCTTGAGAGGGGCTATCCTCCAGCGGTGGCTGCAGTCACTCGACCTGGAACAATTAGACCTTGTGACACTAGTAATCATATACCGTTTATCAACACCTTTCATCCCTTTTCTCCCCTACTGAAACAGATCATACTGAAACATTGGTCCCTGTTATCTTCGGCTTATCCACGTGTAACAGAATTCGGCAACCCACCACTGTTTTGTTTCAAAAGATCGGACAACTTGAGAAACAGTTTGGTTCGGGCTGACATAGGCTCGACCACACATAAGTCACGACAAGCGTTTTTGGACACACCACAGCGGGGCACATTCCCATGCTTGGGATGTGCCCAGTGTTCTAATGTAATTAAGGGTGGAACATTCTCACACCCTAGAACAGGCAAAATTTACAACATCAAGGGCTTATACACTTGTAATAGTGCCTATGTAGTCTATCTTATTAAGTGTCCATGCGGTCTCGGATATGTTGGGGAGACTACCCAGCATGTCCGGGACCGCATCAATAAGCACAAGTCTGATATCCGTTGTGGCCGGTCGTTACTACCCATACCCCAACATTTCATTGCACAAGGACATATGATCTCACAATTACGCTTTCAGGTGATTGATTCTGTTGATGTTCTCCGCAGGGGTGGTGATAGGATTAGACGCTTAAGGGAAGTTGAAGCCAAATGGATTCACACTTTAGACACTATGGAACCACATGGGCTGAACCGTAGATACGAATCAGGTCTATAAGTGGTTTTGCTTATATTGGTCGTTATGGCTCTGCTCTTGATCTCACCCTGCAGTATTTTGGTTTATTGATGTATGTTAATACAGCTTCTGATAAATTTACTCTCTATATGATTCTTTTAGGTACCTAACAATCTGGGATGCTTTCAGGCTGGTTTTTTGTATAACTGTATATAGATGTATATAGCTTAGATCATATAGTGTATATAGTTTGCGGGCCCCATATTTTTTTCACATTACGATAGGGTTTATATATTGAATCCCCAAACCCCCCCCCCACCCCTTCCCCCCCCCTTTTCTCCCTTCCCGTCTTCATGTTCATTATCCCTGGGACCCTGCTGTTACGTGTATTGGGATTTTCTATACATGGTATAGCAATATGTTGGAGATCTCTAATCATGTGTAATCCAGTGTATGTATACATACATATGTGCACATTGTACATATTCCTTTGTTTAGGGTGTTAGATTAGCACATTGGTGCACATATATGGCATGTTTACTTCATTAGTGTGCACATGTTTAAGTATAACATCGATATAGGTTTACACATGAGATAAGATAGATCATCTTATGTTTAAAACATGATAAACTATGGTGAAATGTAATGATCTATGCCATTTTGCGATTCTAATATATTTCTCCTTTTTTTCAGAATTACTGATACCGCACTCCTGGGCACTTTTTCTGATATGCAGCCCATAGAACGGCACCTATTTACCACTTATTTTGGATTAGTGACGCCCCCTACACTATCGTCACTCATAGGACCCACCTCCTAGCCTTCCCCTCTTCACTAGTGGCACCTGGGACCGGCAAAACGCAAACCGGAAGTGACGTCACCCGAAACCGGAAGTGACGCGAAGGATAGTCACATGACGTTTGGAACGCAAACGTCACACTGGGCCACCACCCCACTTCCTCATTAACGCGACAGGAAATGATTAGTGCAGGTTTTCCCTTTATAAACCCCCACTAGCCGGCATTCATCACTGCCACACTGAGGGAGTAGGTCCTGTTGCCTTTTCACACGGTTCAGGTGAGTTACGGGGTGATGCTTTGCGGCTTGTTTATATAACTTTACTCATGTCCTCCTTCTGTCTTTATTTAGACAGTCCGGTCCCCCTTGGGCGATACCCATAACCATTTAGGAACCTGAACAGGTCTATCAACTATGTTATGATCTCTAAGTTCTAATAGATAAGTTAAGTATATTCATTTTTGAAAAAAATGTCTTTCATTCATTAGAGACCCTCACCTACTATATATACTGCAGCCTGGTTCCCTATACTAGACAGGGATCATTGCTCAGAGGACTTCCGCATGCAACACTAGAGTATACAGGAACTGGTTTCAACTAGGATAAGGACACTACTCTGTTGCACCTTATTGGTAGGTCTCACTATATAAGTCATATGTCCGTAGACACATAATCAGTACAGTCACAATATACTGTGTTATGTATTATAGGATACTGGAGCAAAATATTGCCCTCCTATTTCCTTACTAGACCCTGTTACAGAGTGAGTACATGTAAGTTCTCTCCTTATAATATGATCCAGTGTGTGGATCCCATGGACTTATGTCTCTTTGTCTCCTTATAGAGGAAACAGTGGCTGCACCTAACTATAGAATTTGAATGAGCCGAACTAATATAGCGGCCGGGCGTATTACACATGATCCATAGTTCTAAGGTATTAATGTTAGGTACATATAGAATGAGGATTTGACATTTATATCCAGCTGTTTAGACCTGTTGTTGTTTTTTATCCTTGATAGAATATATGGTTAATTATACTTTTGAGCTACGGTCCTTCGGTACTTGCCGCGAAGCATTTCCTAGTAACAACTCACCTGGCCTAACTACCACAGGTAACGTTAGCTTTATTAGTTACACTCCGTACAACACTATCCTCACCATTCGGACACCTTCCATTTTATGACAGGGTGTTGGTATCATAGTCATTATATACCTCCTATGTTCTACTTACAATGATCATAAATCCTAATTGATCCTTCCGCTTTTCTAAACTGAACCCCTACGTTGACAATATGTGATGATTTTTTGTACAATTGTTATATGCTTTGTAATTATTTGTGTTCACATTTGTATTTGGATGGTCCCTTTGATGAAGACCAAAATATGGTCGAAACGTTAAAATTGTGGACATCATATGCATGAATCCTTTTTTTTCAAAATAAAATAAGTATAAAAAGAAACTCTTTTGTGTCTGACTACATTGAGGTAGTGTGCCGGAGCTCTCCCCCCTTTTTAGTCTACGTATTTTCTCCTGAGCACCTATATGGTGAAGCAAGGTCTTCCCTCCCTTTTGTACAAACACAGCGAGGACTTGGTCCGCATGGATGCGCAAGACACATGAGCACCTTCTTGCTGCACTACCTACAACATGACCTTTGGATTTTCCAAATTAGAAGTGATGATGACTACTGGGTTGCCACACTATTAGATCCCCGGTACAAGTTCAAATTTGGCGAAATAATTCCAGCCATAGAAAGGGACGCGCATATGCAGAAGTATCAGCAGAAGCTGTTACTCAATCTTAGCTCGGCTTTTCCACCAAACACCAGTGGTGCACAGAGTGAGTCTCCCAGTTGTAACTTGGCAAGCATGGGACTGTCTCGTCATTAGCAGTCAAACCGTACCTGCAACACCGTATCTGGTGCTGGTAACAGCAATTTTATGGAATCGTTTCAAGATTTTTTTAGACCATCCAATGCAAGGCCACAAGAGACAAGAAGTCTGACACATAGTCAACAGCTGGAGAGGATGATACAGAGTATCCCCAAATGAACATCGATGCCTTGACTTTGCAACTGGAGCCTTGCTCATTTTCGGCTTGAAATCTTGAAAAATGGCCTGAGCTTGCCACTTACGCCTTGGAGATCTTGTCGTGTCCCGCAGCCAGCATTGTCTCTGAACGTGTCTTCAGTGCTGCTGGGTGTGTGCTGACAGATAAGCGCACGCGTCTGTCCAGTGACAATGTGGACAGACTAACGTTCATCAAGATGAACAAGTCATGGATCAGCAAGGACTTTACTACCCCTGTGTCATCCTGGGGGGAGTAAAGGCTGGCGTATTTTTGACTTTTCTTGATGCAAATCTACCTGTCCAGTTTGCAACTGGGGCACAAGTGATGCCACTGAAGTTGTGTTGTGTGTGCCCCAATTTTTGGAAAAAAGGGAGACTGCTTGGAGTACCCTTGCTGTGTTTTTACATATGAGCCAAGATGAACAAGTCATGTTCAGCAAGGACTTTGCTACCTACCCCGGTGTCATCATGGGGACAGTTAAGGCTGGCGTATTTTTGAATGTGCTTGATGCTAATCAACCTGTCCAGTTTGCAACTGGGGCACAAGTGATGCCACTGAAGTTGTGGTGTGTGGCCCAATTTATGGAAAAAAGGGAGACTCTGCTTGGAGTCACCTTGCTGTGTTTTTAAAAATGTTCCAAGATGAACAAGTGATGGATCAGCAAAGACTTTACTACCCCTGTGTCATCCTGGGGAGAGTAAAGGCAGGCGTAAATTTGACTGTGCTTGATGCAAATCTACCTGTCAAGTTTGCAACTGGGGCACAAGTGATGCCACTGAAGTGGTGTCTGTGGGGCCCAATTTTTGGAAAAAAGTGAGACTCTGCTTGGAGTCCCCTTGCTGTGTTTTACATTATTTTAGAAGGGCATAACATGCCTATATCTGTGTCTCCTCCTCTTTTTCCTCGTCCAAGTGCTTTGTTTTCGCATGAGTATATGTCCTTGTCACTTTTCCATGTGTTTGTGGTGTCTTGGGAGTTGTTTGTCACCTTTTGGACACCTTTGAAGGTGTTTTCTATGTGTTTTTATGTGTTTGTGTTTGCCTCCCATTGTTTTCAATGGGGTTCGAGAGGTTCGTCGAACCGAACTCGAACGCGGCCTCCGTTCGCCGAACCGAACTCGAGCCTTTAGAGGGTGGCTCATCTGTAATTGCTATATTATTGGTGTGTGGGTTAATAAGGGGTTATTCCCATCTTCTTCTGGAAAGAGTGCGCATTAGCACTGAAGGTAGACAGGATCAGGTGTAAGCAGTGCTCTCCAGTAATTAAACTTGCTTCAGAGTTGTGTATAGGCTATATTGGATAGAGCTTGTTAGCACTGCGCATGTGTTGCCACCACAGATAGACTGCAATATTGGCTGGTACTTTAAGCAATAAACAATAAAATTTTTAATAACAAGTACCGTATTTTGATGCAGCGTCTCAACACTGATTAGAAGACGATTAAAAGGAGTTGTCTTTGTTGGTCCTGTTTATTTGATCATGTTACAGATTTTATTCTTTTTTTTTTTCTTTCAAAAAAGGTGCATAGACATAAAATCTCAATGTAGAAGTGGTTATTTACAAAATTACTTTTCTGCTTTCAAATACACAAGGGTAAATTTGCTCCACAGCGGTTGCAACAGATTTCACATCTGGGCCTCTAACTGTAATACGTCCGGTGGAGAATATCTGTAGTGTTGTTCTTAAAGACTTTATCCTATAGCAAACGGCAGGGTGAAGTTCAGGTTCGTAACTTGCATTAGGTCAGTTATACTTAGTAAATTCCGGTAGTCTTATTTCAAATGGCATGGTGCACACTGCCAGCACATTGACCACTTTAAACTCTGTGAATGTTACCAAAAATCCAAGCTTCTGTAAGCAACGAGCCAATCTTCTAGCACCAAACCTGGCTTCTTCTACACTGGTCGCTCCTGTACAAATTATTTTTCCTGATGACCAGATTGTAGCAGTTATTCTAGGTTTTCGGACTTCCATAAGCACCTTGCCAACTTCACACTTTCATATGACATTTGCGCCCTCTAATGCAATTTTCCGCAGGTTTAAATGGCATCTTGTTCGGAACACACAAACGACATTGGTAATAAGGTATCTAATGCCACATCATTCTCTGCTTCCATTGAGGTGGCTTACTTGCTGCTTGCTCCCACCATGACAATTTTTCCTGCCACCAGCACCGTCAGAGCCGGTACAGCCGCTGTGCATTGTGATGAGAAAGGTAAATACTGCTGTCCTGGAAGAAGTATCGTATTTTGCAGATTATAAGATGCACCGGATCATAAGACGCTCTGCAAATTTGGAGGAGGAAAATAAGAAAAGAAATAATTATTAATGTTAAAATGGTGAACCATCTTCTATATTTAGAGTCCATCTTATATTATGCATGTAGCTTACAGGTAGGAGCACCGGTGGAGCAAAGTCACAGGAGGCCTGGAGGAGGGGGTGGAGGAGTGGTACAAGCAGGGGCTATTGATCTCCCGGGGGTAGATGCGATGGACTTCAGTAAAATGGCTGTGGATATGGTGCATACACAGATTGATTTCTTGGAGAGAGCTGAGATCTCAATCTGCACATGCACCTCTACTAGAACAATGGAGTTCAGGAAATGGATATGAAGGCAGTGCATGCACAAATTGAGATCTTAGAGAGCCGAGATCTCTGTGAGTGTGCCACCTCTGCAGTCATTTTCCTAAAGTCCATCACGTCCACCACCTGGAGATTAATGCCACCCGCCTCGTTCTGCTATGACACCCCCTTTTCCCAGCCTTGTGCCTTTAGCATTGCCTCAGTCGTGCCACCAATGACTTCCTAAAGCGATGACTCTACCTCCCTGCAACCCCATCGCACCTACCTGTAAGATACATCCGGAATATAACCCACAATCCAATTACACCCACATATTTTTGGGGAAAAAGTGCTTCATATACTTTGCAAATATGGTAAGTTGCAAAGTTTCTTGTTTTTCATAAATACTAGTAAATATTGGTAGCATAAAGGACCTCACACAAAGGAAAAAAAAAAGGAAAGACCCTTTACAAGGTTTTATGTTTTAACGAACATTTTGCATTTTTACCCATTTAAAAACATAGAAATAACCATTAATAATCCATATGTTAAATACCTTGTTGCAAATTACAGTTGAGGTGGCCTTCAAATTACTACTATTACATTTTGCTTGTTCTTTGAAACATAGTGGAAAATTGATTTAAAAACAGGAAACCTGTCATATTAAACAAGAAGTATGTGATAGAGCAGGAGAAGCAGAGTAATTTGTGTGAATAGATTTGCAAAGTCTCCATAAGGAGAATAGTGTTCCCCCGTGGTCCCCCCACATAGCTTCTCATGAGCCAGACTAGACACCCCATACTTTGCACTGACGAGGGGCAAGCACCCCGAAACACCGTGTCTGCAAATTGGGATTCTGGTCTGGCATAAAAAATCCTAAGTCATATGCAAAGGATTGTTAGAAATCCACTTCTGACTTTTAGGATCGCTACTTCCAATAGGTGGTGCTGCACTAGAGTTTGTCTCCATTCCTGGAGAGACAATTTGTAGATTTGGTTAGTAATTTTTTAATACGAATTCCTGCATGTTCTGGATTTGGCAGTCTAGATGGCAAACTGAATCACTTAGTAACATGTTTTCCCATGTAAGTGTGTGCCGCCCCCGTGAAAGCAGCCGAGCTGCTCAGATCCGGGTTCTCGGTGACTCGAGCGTCTCCGGACCTGGGGGTTGTGCGGTCTCTCAAATGAAGGGGGGTATTTACAAGGGCTTATAAAGTTTGTGACGCCACCCGTGGTGCATGGTAACTGGGGTGAATATCGCCGCTGTCGGGGAGTACCCGGGGTGATGATGGGAGCAGCCAGGTGTTGGAACCCTCCAAAGGTAGGGGGGGAATGCCCCTGGACTCAGTGTGGGGGTAAGGTCGTGGGATGCAGGGGTCACTCTCGTAGTCACTCAGTCCATTAAGCAGACACTGACAACTGGGTAAACCAAGTCTCTGGATACTGCTGCGGCTGAGAGGAGCTAGTTCGGGTCCCATCCCTAATTGTGCTGACAGGTGATCTGTGACCTGCCTCCGGACACTAAGTTTAATTCTCTGGTGGTCCCGGTAGTGTGAAACTTGCTGGGTCCTGCTCCCCACTATGGCTAAGTGTGGAAGTTTGCTCTCAGTGCTCACGCTTGGGATTTTCTGGACCGTTTTGGATGGAAAGTCCTATCCCCCTCATTGAGCTAATGCCCCAATTCTGAAGCGATTGGGAACTAATCTTGAAGGCTCCGTTCTCCACGGGTAAATTATCGGGTTGCCTGCAGCTACTCCCCGACCTAGGTCCACGTACCCCGTCGTGCCTTGGTCCCGGCCCGGTGATGGTGCAAGGCCGCCGGCTGTCCTGCTCGACAGATCCGAGCCCCTCGCCATGATCCCCTGCAACCGGGGGTCTGACTCCTCTAGGCTCAGACCACCGTCTGCAACCTAGACAGCTTTTGTATGGGGGTCCCCGCTCCCGACCTCCTCAGAGCTCCTCACAGCTCGTGGGCTACTTTCTCACTCCTACTCCACTGCTACACTACACACACTCTGAATACACTCCTCACCTCCCCTCCCTGACTTCCCAGGTGGGCGACTCTATTCCACTCAAGCCGTCCACTGGTGTGTCTGGTGGGTGTGGTGCAGGGTGTATCTAGGATTTGATTTGCTGTTGGAGGCAACACCATTTGGTTAGGGACCCATAACCAAGAGTGAGGTGGATACTGCACGGAAGGGTAGATATACAATATACAATATACAATAGATGTGCAATATCCTGTGACGACCTGATAGTCCAAGAGCATCACAAGTGTGTATGCATAAAGTCAGATCAGATCTCATACTTGACGAGGGGCAATCTCCCCGAAATACTGTGTCTGCAAATTTATGTTCTGATCTGTCATAAATCATGTTATATGCCAAGGCTCGTTAAAGGGTCACTTTTGACTTCTAGGATTGCTACTTCCAATAGGTGGCACTAGAGTTTGTCTACTTTGTACCTGAAGAGACAATTTGCATGTATTCCTGAGGAGCATTGCAGCTGTAGGTATCATCACTACTGGCATGCTGACTTGGCATATCAGTCTTCCACAAGGAGAAAGGTTTTCTCACTAGACTCCCTCTTAGCTTCTCATCCAGCTAGATCAGATTTCATACTTTGCACTGACGAGGGGCAAATTGAGGTTCTGATCTGGGATAAATCCTAAGCCATATGACAAGGCTCATTAAAGGGTCATTTTTGACTCTTAGGATTGATACTTCCAGTAGGTGGCACTAGAGTTTTTCTACTTCCTACCTGAAGAGACAATTTGCATATATCCCAGATGAGCATTGCAGCTGTAACTCTCCTCATTACTGGTATGCTGACTTGGCAAATCAGTCTCCTCAAGGAGAAAAATGATCCCCTTAGACCCCATCTTAGCTTCTCATACAAGCAGATCAGATTTCCTACTTTGCACTGATGAGGGGCAATCACCCCGAAACATTGTGTCTGCAAATTGAGGTTCTGATCTGGGATAAATCCTAAGCCATATGACAAGGCTCGTTAAAGGGTCACTTTTGACTTTTAGGATTGCTTCCTCCAATACGTGGCACTAGAGTTTGTCTACTTCCTCCCTGAAGAGGCAATATGCATAGAGTCATATGTTAGTCAGTGATTAGAACCGCCCACTTGACTGCTAAACTAGAATAAGCAAAGATTTCATTAATTACAAAGACAAAATTTCATAGATTTAAAATATCACAATTTTCATAAATTCAGTAGAATTGATTATTATAAAAACTAAAATGGCAATGGGAGGAATTATCTTTATTGTTAAGGACTACTATGGACATACAGTGGATATAAAATTTCTACATACCCATGTTAAAATGATCATTTTTTATGGTCTCATCAAACCACATGCTTTTGGCAAACTTAATGTAGATTATGGCATAGACAGCTGGGTGTGGATTTTTTTTTTTTGTAAAAGAAGGCTCTATCATTCCTTAGATTTTTCACATGCAATACACAACCAGCAATTACCAAAAAATGTCTGCACCTTATTTAATATTGCTGTCGACCTCTTGGCTGCCTTGTGTACCAATTTTAATCTTGCTTATCATACATTTTTGAAGCATATCAATTGCTTAGCTAATGTCACTGTTGTTCCAAATTTAAGGATCTTCTTGATGACACAGTGTTCCATGGTATATCTAATTCTTCCGCAAAATAATTGTACCCTTCTCTGTACAAATACCTTTCAAATATGAGATACCTTTGCTGTGTTGTGAGCTATTGCAACTAAGAAAATGCCAGAACAACTAAACTTTATGTGGGTTAATCAGCATCACTTTTAGCCCCTTCATGACCTTGGAAGTACTGTTATGTTCACGGTCTTGTCTATCCCCTTGAGCCCGCATGTATTCCTGCACATATCACTGCAGCTGAAAGGCGCAGGTGAATCTCTGATCCACCTGAGCCTATTAACTAGTTAAATCCTGCTCTCAATCTCTGACAGAAGAATCTCACACTCGCCGGCAGGGAGCACGTCATTCCCTGCCCCCATCGACGGCCCTGTGATGTGATTATGGCCTGCCGATGGGTTGACATGACAGACTGGGTCAGCTAATGATTCCTGTCACTATCATGAATGCACTAACATTCACAGCAGATCATCATTTCTACAGAGCACTCCTGAAGCAGATCAGAGTATTGGGGCTTTAAGTCCCCCAAGGGAACTAGTAAAAACAATAAAAAGTAAAAACATTTAAAAAAATTAACCCCCCCCCACAAAAGTTCAAATCACCCCCCATTTTGCCCCATTGAGAATAAAACTATTTAAAAAATAAAAATACACTTATTTGGTATCACTTTCATAAATGCCTGATCTATCACAATCTAAAATAAATTAATCTGATGAGTAAAGGCATAGCGAGAATAAAAAATTAAAAGGCAAAGAATTAATTTGTTTGGGTCGCTGCACCATTGCAATAAAATGCAATAGGAGGCAATCAGAAATAATAAAAAAGCTATATATGTTTTTGGCACCTACAAAATCATACTGACCTGGGGAATCCATACTGCTTGGTTAGTTTTACCATATAGTGAACCTGGAAAATAAAAAAATAAAAAAAATAATGTGGAATTTCACTTTTTTGCAATTTCATTGCACTTGGATTTTTTTCACCGTTTCCTAGCACAATATGTGGCAGAATGAATTGTGTTATTCAAAAGTACAACTCATCCTGCAAAAAACAAGCCCTCATATAGCTATATTGACAGAAAAAAATAAAAAAGTTATGGCTCTTGGAAGAAAGGGAGGAAAAAACTAAAAAGAAAAATGAAAAGGGGTTAAAACGATGGCAGTTGTTTGCTGACTACTATTTTACATGGGTTTAAAATGTCTTTGATAACCCTGAAAACAACCAGAGGCCCAATTATTAGGGGGTCAGAGTCATGCAACCACATTATTTCAGGGGGTTTTTTCATCTTAGTTCTCCCTTTAAAGTAATTTCAATTTTTTTTCTCCATTGATTTATACAGAAAATAAGTTTAAATTTTGGCATAAGTTTTTGACATGACAAAAACCTGGCATTTTAACAGGAGTATGTAAACTTTTTATATCCACTATAGGATTACTGAGATATTTTTAGTATAGTAATATAAGAAGCATCTGCAAGAATTCTCTCAAAGTAAAACGAATAACAAATAATAAAGAACACAATTATTGGCATCTAAGTTTCACTCTGAGCCTAACAAACAAAGCACACAGATATTTCTACTTGACCCTACAATCAAGCTGATAATCTTGACTTGCCACTCACATACACCAGTGTTGGCAGTGTATTATCTGTCCATGGCTAATGACGCGCACATAGGGTCTCAAGGGTTACTCGTCACCGGCCGTTGTCGATTTGGGTTGTCGTGGTGGCCAGGCCCAGTTCCGTGACCCTGTGTCAATAAATGAAATAAACACCTGTGGTGTTCAGCCAAATATTAACCGCCACTGCGTGAGGTCTTTTCTGGGGTGAATGATAACACAGCTCAGATAGTATAGCTCTCCACAGGCAGAGCTCAGGCCCCAGGGAGGATGTGGGGAGTAGTAGTCCAATCTATTAGAGGAGTGCAGGGTTGGAGGCAATGAAGAAATGAAGTGACAGAGGGGTTGCAGTCAAAGTTCTTTACTCACTGATATGTCGCTGCCATTGGACGGCCGATCCCTGCTGTCATGGGCTCCAGCCGATCACGGATAGTTTGGAGGTCAGAACTGTTGGGTTTCACTGTGAGTCCTTCCTTCCTGTGCTTTGTTGTGTGTGAGTCCCTGTGGCTTAAAGCTACGAGCCTTTGGATTGGCTCTGTTCTTGTCCCGTATAGAAGGCAGTGTGAGTCCATGGTTAGTGCCGTCCTTTTGGTCATGACCCCTGGCTCTACGTTATATGCTGCTGTGCCCCGGGCACTTGGTGTGGACCCGAAGATTTGAAATCCTCTGCCCGGTGGATTCTGATGGCGGGATATGCAGTGCCCACCAGCGTAAGGCTCCACACCCTGTTCTCTGTGCGCCCGGTCCTGAAGGAATTATCGTAGTTCTCTCCTGAGCGGCCGTGTCCTCCATGTCTCACTTGCTACCCTGTCCGTCACTTCCTGACAACTGAATGAATGGCTGTGTGTGTGTGTCGTCTTACTCCCCGTGTCAAGCTCCTCCCCCTCGGGTTCCTGAACTAGTTAGCAGATTGTCCACTACATTAGTGATGGCCACACTCCAATGTCCATTGCACAAAGATCTCAAATTCTAAAATAAAATATTAATATCGCCTCAGTCAAGATCTTCCACCAATATGATTAAAAGGTTCTGATGACTGGGTGATCTTGCTCACAGGAAGTCCATTTGCTCATGGTAGTTGTTTTTTCCTGCTATACATCTTGCATTCAAGCCTAGGAGCCTCAAGTTATTCTAGGTTTGCAGGGCATCAAGAGAGACAATGGACGTTTTTTAGATGGTTTAAGTGAATTGTAAAGATACCATTTTTGGGAGGTATTGTCTGGGCTCACCTTTCTTGGCACCCAAGATTTATAAACAGTAGGATATTTACTATAGAGGCGGCATATTAAATTGCTATAGGGTCTTTGGTGAGGGAAGGCTTTACACTATTTCATAAAAGACTTGCGGTATATCAAATAGGAAATATATATAGTAATTCTATATAAAGCTAGCTCCCTTTAGGGGTGGATGTAAACAGTCAGAATCTTAGTGTTTAACTAAATGTGAAGATGCCCTCTAAATTTGCGATATATCCCTATTTATGTCTCATCAGTAAATACAATTTTTCATAGTATTTCATTTTTGATAGAGCTCCACCTAGATAGCCCAATCTGTAAGAATCCTATTCTGGTGAGAGTTTGATAGTACATAAGACAGCATAAGACCCTCTGAATTCTGAACACTTTTACTGTGTTGCATGAGAGCAATAATGGAAGTCATCATTTTGCATTGTTAAAATATGGACCATTCTTATTTTAAACAGTTTCAAAACTAAATAAAAGACATTTATTTCCTTGTAATTACATATACAAACATCTGTGAAAATGACTGGCCTCTATATCACATTGTCCAATAAATGCCGCCTTTCATTTGCCATTGCACAAGTTAATGCTTATAAATGTAATTTACTTACGTAGCACTTGAGCGGATTAAGGGCGTATAAAGAGGAAACACAAATAACATGATCGCTGTTATAATAGAGGTGCTGAGTTCCTGATCTTAGTTCCTGTAAACCTGTTTTTACATAAAACCAAAGATGTTTCCATTCTGTAGCTATTAGAGGAAGGAGAGATTATGATGTCGTCAATAAGAAACGACTCATCTGAAGTTGGATGGTCGCCAGTTTATGTTGTAGATTTATGCACTTAATTTTTTTTCCCTCGACAAAATTCAAATGAACATTTCCTCTCGGTATAGAGCAAGAAAATTGCTACATTATAGCTGCGTTAATGGTGATCAGCATGCTAATGAGCAACAGAAGGTTGTTATGGAGAAGAGAGGTTCAAAGATGTATGACCCCAAGGAAGAAAAACATGCAATTCTTTAGAGAATGCAAATAACTCGTTTGTAGGTCATATATTATTTGCTTTGGTCATTGTGGAGGATGGAGAATTTAATTTAGCACGGCAAACACTGAACATTTTAGTTATAGACATGCCGTTATGCAAAACAGCCAAATATATGTGTAATGGACGCAATAGCAGACCCGGCTCCTTCAGCTTTATTACCCTGATTGACTGTTATTTTCTTTTAAAGAGGACAACAATAACATTTAATTATCACTGGAGAGTTAAAAAGTCATCCTGCTTTGCCGAGATAAACACCAAATGTAACAGGCTTTAAGGAAATAGCATTATTGGGTTATGTTGTTTTTTTTTGTTTTTGTTTTTTTTCTTTTTAAATGTAAGCTTAATTTTACCAAACCCTAGAAAACAATAACAATGTATATTTTACTGGATGTTGTATGCTTGCTAGGGGTGCACTGGAGAGCATTTTAAGCTTCATCCACTTAAGGCCTGTTTCACACGTCAGTGAAAAACACAGGCGTTCTTCACTGACGTGTAAAACACGCACATGTCCCTCCGTGTGCCGTGATTCACGGCACACGTGGGTTGTCTAAGTGCTCCGTTCTCCGTGGTCCATGATTGCACATAGAGATTAACCTGTGCCCGCTCCCGCTCTCCATGGTGCTGAACGCTCCCGCGGTGCAGCATCCGGCCGACACTGACCCCCGCTGCAGCTGCTTCCGGGTCGGCTGTGTCGTGCATTCATGAATATGCACGACAGTAATGAGCCGGTTTAGAAGTAGCAGACAGCACAGGCTGCACAGAGCGTCACTGGAGCCGGGTGAGTAAAAATGATTTTTATTTTATATGCACGTTTTTTCTGGCACATGTTTCACAGATCACACCACTGCGTGGTCCGTGGGACATCAGTGATGCTAGAAAAAAATGGACATGTCTCCGTGCGGCAATCACGGACACGCGGGTACGCCGCACAGAGACACGTTCAGTGAAAAATCACTGATGTGTGAGCAGACCCATTGATTTTAATGGGTCTGCGTATGTCAGTGATTCTGGTACGTAGAAAAAAAAGCACAAACATACCAGAATCACTGACGTGTGAAACAGGCCTAAGAGTATTACCTTATCAGCAAAAAAAAAAACAACAGTATGATGGCTCCCAGCCTCCCACACACAGTTCCCTCACATGGTATAATGGCCCCACAAACCCCCACACTATGTTACCACGTATGATGGACCCACCCACAGCCCCCCAACAGTATGATGCCACAGAGTATTTTCCTTTTTATTGACAAAAAAAATACTCATCCAACTTTGTTCTCTCACTAATCCAGTCTGTGCTGTGTAAGGCTATGTGCGCACAGGGCGTTTTTCCGCGTTTTTCGGGTGCGTTTTTGGCCTCAAAACTGCAGGACTTTGCTTCCCCAGCAAAGTCTATGAGTTTTCATTTTTGCTGTCCGCACACATCTGTTTTTTTTCAGCTGCGTTTTTGTGGTGCCACAAAAACGCAGCATGTCAATTATTCCCGTGTTTTTCACTGCGCTTTTCATCCATTGAGTTCAATGGGATGTTGAAAGACGCAATGAGAAACGCAAATAGCTGCGTTTTGGTGCGTTTTGGTGCGTTTCTAAGACCAAAAACGCAGCTATAAACGCAGGAGGTGGGTAGTAAAGTGACGTGTACAGGAAGAGGATTCCTTCTGTCAGTATATACAGAAGCGTGAATCCTCCCGGTACCGTCACCGCCGCGTCCACCTCCCGTCCTGGGCATGTATGCTGCCGTGCGGCGCCATGTCTGGGCGGGAGGTGGGAGCGGCTGCGAAAACAAAAGTTAGCAGTAGAAAAAAATTAAAAGTTATACTCACCTGTCTGCAGCCTCCCGGTGCCATGCCCGCTCCCATCTCCTCTCACGGTATCGCCACCCCCGCTCCGGCTGTGTGCAGACGGCCGGGAAACCTCCGATGGATGCAGGACCTGGCGATGGATCACCTGATGCAGTCACCTGACGCATCAGGTGATCGTAAGTATCGCGGTGACGCGGGCGCCCGGCCGGTATCAGCGGATGCTTCAGGAGACTTCATCCCTGATTACCGGCAGCTGCTGCAGCGATCGGACGGGATCAGACTCCCGCCCCATCGCTGCAGGAGCGGCCGGTAATCAGCACATAAGTGAGTATTATTATTTTTTTTTTTTTTGCACCGATGCATCTGCTGATTGTATAATCGGCTTTTATACAATCAGCTGATGTGTGATGTGCTTCAGCCCCTAGAACCTGACACATCATCTGATCGCTTTGCCTTCCAGCAAACCGATCAGATGATATTGGATCCGGATTGGACGGCGCGGGACCCTTGACCCAGGATTACTGCGGAGGGGGGGTTCTTTATTTCAATAAAGATGGAGTCACTAATTGTGTTGTGTTTTATTTCTAATAAAATATTTTTCTGTGTGTTGTGTTTTTTTTTTATCTTTACTAGAAATTCATGGTGGCCATGTCTAATATTGGCGTGACACCATGAATTTTGGGCTTAGGGCCAGCTATACAGCTAGCCCTAACCCCATTATTACCCAGCGAGCCACCCGGCATCAGGGCAGCTGGAAGAGTTGGATACAGCGCCAGAAGATGGCGCTTCTATGAAAGCGCCATTTTCTGGGGTGGCTGCGGGACTGCAATTCACAGTGGGGGTGCCCAGAAAGCATGGGCACCCTGCACTGTGGATTTCAATCCCCAGCTGCCTAGTTGTACCCGGCTGGACTCAAAAATTGGGCGAAGCTCACGTCATTTTTTTTTTTTAAATTATTTCATGAAATTCATGAAATAATTTTAAAAAAAAGGGCTTCCCTATATTTTTGGTTCCCAGCCGGGTACAAATAGGCAGCTGGGGGTTGGGGGCAGCCCGTACCTGCCTGCTGTACCTGGCTAGCATACAAAAATATGGCGAAGCCCATGTCATTTTTTTTGTTTGGGGGGGCAAAGAAATCCTGCATACAGTCCTGGAAGGAGGATGCATGCTGAGCCTTGTAGTTCGACAGCTGTTGTCTGCTCTCCTGCATACACTATTGGATGGAGGATGCTGAGCCTTGTAGGTCTGCTCCCCCTGACTCTCCCTCAAGCATACAGTCCTGGATGGAGCATGCTGAGCCTTGTAGTTCTTCAGCTGCAGTCTGCTCTCCTGCATACACTATTGGATGGAGTATGCTGAGCCTTGTAGTTCTGCAGCTGTCTGCTCTGCTGCATACACTAGTGGAGAATGAAGAACACATTGATGAAGGAAATGACATCAGACCTTTTTTTTTTGTTCACTGATAAAAAACGCATAAGGACGCAGTGAGCAAAAACGCAGCAAAACGCAGCAAAAAAACGCACCAAATCGCGGCAAAACGCGTGCGTTTTTTGCCGCGTTTTTTCGACGCAGATGCGTTTTTGTGCGTTTTTAGCGGCCAAAAACGCACAAAAACGCAGCGTCAAAAAAACGCAGTGTGCGCACATAGCCTAAGGACTGGTGCTTTGCACAGCAGACATGATGTAGTGATATAATCGCATCGGCTGTGCTGAGCTCAGACACAGAGGCCAGATAACCAAACAGGAAGCCAATGGCTCCTTGTTCCATTATTGTATTCAACAGCATCTGTATCCTGTGGATACAGATACTATTGAAATCAGAATGCCCAGCAGATCTGGGGTGGTGCTGGTTTTGCTTGACACCAGTACCAGTCTCACCAGCTCATTTGCTCCATAGCAGTTGCATGGTCTAACACTATGGGCGGTATGCCACTGCTACTAAGTTTAAACTTCCAACTGTAAGGCTATGTGCCCACGATCAGGATCCACTGCATCCTGGACATGGTGGGACCTGACCTGTGGAGCCATGAGTCTCCTCTGCAGGAGAGTGCATGAGACTGCAGCTGCTCGTGTCCATGATCAGAGTTCAGTGCGCTGAGGTCTCTTGCTGTGTTCTCCTTTCAGATAGCGCTTGCGACTCTGCAGCAAAGAATTGGCATGCTTGTGGCTTCAAACATAAAGATAAAAATGTTAATGTTATGGTGAAGAATCAACAACAAGTGGGGCACAATTGTGAAGTTGAAAGAAATTTATTGCTTATTTTAAACTTTTTTTAAACAAAATAACTGAAAAGTGGGGTGTGCAATATATTCGTCCTCTTTACTTTCAGTGCAGCAAACTCACTCCAGAAGTTCATTGAGGATCTCTGAATGATCCAATGTTGTCCTAAATGACTGATGATGATAAATATAAGCCACCTGTGTGTAATCATGTCTCCATATAAATGCACCTGCTCTGTGATAGTCTCAGTGTTCAGTTTAAAGCGCAGATAGCATCATGAAGACCAAGGAACACAACAGGCAAGTCTGTGATACTGTTGTGGAGAAGTTTAAAGCCGGATTTGGTTACAAAAATATTTCCAAAACTTTAAACATCCCAAGGAGCCCTGTGCAAGTAAACATATTGAAATGGGAGGAGTATCATACCACTGCAAATCTACCAAGACCCAGCAGTCCATCCAAACTTTCATCTCAAACAAGGAGAAGACTGATCAGAGATGCAGCCAAGAGGCCCATGATCACTCTGGATGAACTGCAGAGATCTACAGCTGATGTGGGAGAGTCTGCCAATAGGACAATAATCAGTAACACACTGCACAAATCTAGCCTTTATGGAAGAGTGGGAAGGAGAAAGCCATTTCTCAAAGATATACTTAAAAAGTATCATTTAACGTTTGCCACAATGCACTTGGGAGACACACCAAACACGTGGAAAAAGGTGCTCTGGTTAGATGAAACCAAAATCGAACTATTTGGGCATAATGCCAAACGATATGTTTGGCATAAAAGCAACGCAGCTAATCACCCTGAGCACACCATCCCCACTGTCAAACATGGTGGTGGCAGCATCATGGTTTGGACCTGCTTTTCTTCAGCAGGAACAGGGAAGATGGTTAAAATTGATGGGAAGATGGATGGAGCCAAAAACACGACCATTCTTGAAGAAAACCTGTTGGAGTCTGCAAAAGACCTAAGACTGGGACGGAGATTTGTCTTCCAACAAGACAATGATCCCAAACATAAAGCAAAATCTACAATGGAATGGTTCACAAATAAACGTATCCAGGTGTCAGAATGGCCAAGTCAAAGTCCAGACCTGAATCCAATCGAGAATCTGTGGAAAGAGCTGAAAACTGCTGTTCAAAAACACTCTCCATCCAACCTCACTCAGCTCCAGCTATTTGCAAAGGAAGAATGGGCAAGAATTTCAGTCTCTCGATGTGCAAAACTGATAGAGACATATCCCAAGTGACTTGCAGCTGTAATTGCAGCAAAAGGTGGTGCTACAAAGTATTAACTTAAAGGGGACAAATAATATTGCACGCCCCAATTTTCAGTTATTTATTTTTTTAAAAAGTTTAAAATAAGCAATACATTTTGTTCAACTTCACAATTGTGTCCCACTTATTGTTGATTCTTCACCATAACATTAAAATTTTTATCTTTATGTTTGAAGCCTGAAATATGGGAAAAGGTTAAAAAATTCAAGACAGACGAATACTTTCACAAGGCACTGTACATGGCTTTAACCCAGTGATCCCCAACTCCAGTCCTAAAGAGCCACCAACAGTGCATGTTTTCAGGTTTTCCTTAGGCTAAGAACACACATCCGGCTTTTTTGCCATTTGTCGGATCCGGCGTGCTCCCGTACACTGTGTATGGTAATGTGACTGCGTGACAAGCTCCGGTCACGTGCTGTCATGTGACTGGAGCATGTGACCAGGAAGTTGCAGCGTAGCCACTGTGCTGTATAGACTTTACGGGAGCGCACCGGATCCGACAAACAGCAGAAAAGCCGGATGTGTGTTCTTAGCCTTAAGGCCCTGTCACACACAGAGATAAATCTGCGGCAGATCTATGGTTGTGTGATGGGTGTGGCTGTATTGATGACTGTTATTCACTGTGAATGCAAGATGTTTATTTGCCGTTCATTGTATGCATTGTTATTGATATGTAATAGAGTAAGAGTGTATTAATGACGTTTACTCACTGTGAATGCAAAATACTTATTTACTGCCCATTACATGCATTGTTGCTGACCGGCCACAAGGGGCCACTGTTTTGCATCTGCGTTTGACTGTTTGGTTACTGTAGCAACAGCTAACTGTTTTCGGCTGTGGACTGAGAGACCGGAAGAGGTGCTGTGTGTGAGCTGAAGTGAAAACGAAAGGTGTGCGTAACAGAAAGAAGCCGCCGCAGAAATACTTAGGTGGATTGTGAGAAGACTTGTGTTAGAGTTTGGTGAGGAGGACCGTGACGCGTGTGAGCAACATCCTGTGCGGAGATCACCATTCTTCAGTTGCTGGCTATACTGATCACTGTGAGAGGATCTTCAAGTCTCCATTTATAACAGCTGGACACCACAGTACCCGGGTACGGTAGGTGGGCCCAGGAGTGCGTGCACGCAACACTTTGTTTTGGTACCAAAACACATATCTGTTCTGCTTAGGCCGACTATATACACAGTGGGACTTGCTGGCTCTGCCTTGTTAGTTTGCCAGTTACAGTTTAAACCTTAAAGGGACAGCGCCACCTGTTTGCATTGACTGTTGCTTTAGAAGATTTCCAGAACTGTGTTGCTGAGCTGTGTGGTTTGCCTTCCCACTTTTACCATCTGCCTTATCTGTGAGGCTTCAGCAATCAAGGGTATTCAGGGGGGTTAGAGGGTTTTGTTTATGTTTAGGTAGATAAGTTGTAAGCTCTTGTGCTGCACCACTGGTAGGGCATGTTCACACACACACACAATGACTCCTGCTACCCAGAGGGATTACCAGGTATTAGGTGACTGTTTAGACAACCCCTTGGTTAGGCAAAGGTTGGTGAGAAGGTGGTATAAATCTCCATTACGAGTGGCGCAGCATAGGGGTGTAGGCTTTTGGTCTTGTGAATATATTGTTCTGTTCTTTTTGTTTTCTGCATGTTTTTTTTGTTTTGGTAGAGTAAAACAATCATCTATCAACCAACTGCCTAGAGTCCTTTTCCTGGTGCGTGGTTTTGCTGTATACTGGGGAGCCCACCCTGTACACGACATAAGCGGGCTTTACACGCTACGATTTTGCTACAGCGATCTCGTTGGGGTCACGGAATTTGTGACGCACATCCGGCCGCTGTAGCGATCTTGTAGTGTGTGACTCCAAGGAGCGATTTCGGATCATTGCAATTGTGGACAATCAGTGCCAGGTTTGTGGCTGTGTACAATTGGAATAATATGTCCATGATTTCACTGCAACCACAGATCTGCCAAAGATTTATCTCTGTGTGTGACGCGGCCTTTAGTATTGAACAGGTGATAATTCAATCACCTCTGCAATACTAAGGAAATCCTTAAAACATGCACTGTTGTTGGCTTTTGAGGACTGGAGTTGGGGATCACTGCTTTAACCCCTTCACACTTAAGCCTGTTTTCACCTTTCTGACCAGTCCTTATTTTTAAAATATGGCCTGTGTTATTTTAATAAATCTGGAATGCTTCCAAACATTTTAGTGATTTTAATTTTTATTTTGTGTGACACATTGGACTTCATGATGGTGCTAAATTTAGATTAATATAATTTGCATTTATGAAAATTTTGTAAATATGCAATGTTACAATTTTAAATATATATGCCTTTAAAACAGATTGCCATACTGCAAAATAGAGTTCATAAATAACATATGCAACATGTCTACTTAACATAAACATCATTTTTGAAATGACTTTTTTTTTGTTGGGTTGTTAAAAGGGTTCAAAGTTTAGCAGCAATTTCTAATTTTTCAATAAGTTTACAAAATCTATATTTTTAGTCACCTTTTCTATTTTAAAGTGACATTGAAGGGTTTGCATGCCATAAATCCCACAGATCATAGGCCAAAGTGCCCCATGCCCCATAATAGGGAAACTTCCATCCAAGGTTTTGTCAGAATCAGACAGAAACCCTGATGTAAGTGCTCAGCGTAGAGCACAGGATAAATGTGAAAAAAGCTTTTTTGCAATCTTTTGGGAGGCAGAATAAACAAATCAACAGTAGGTCAGACTCAAGAATTACTTTTGTTTATTTTTTTTTTTTTTTTTATACTGGTCACTGTGAGACAAAAATAAAATGACCTCATGTGTTGAGACACTACGATTAAAGTGATACCAGATTTATATAGTTTTGGGGTATTTGTTACTATCAAACACATAAGAAAAACTTTTTTTTTTTTGCATAAGAAAAACTTTTTTTTTTGCATAAAAAAATATTTTTTGCATAGCCATGTTTTGCAAGCTATAATTTTTCACCTTACCAAGTCATGTCGGAGCTTGCTTTTAGCTGGATTGGTTATATCTTTTATTGGTACAATTTTGTGATACATAATGTTTTTTGTATAGTGGTATTATGATGTGATTTGTTTTTTTTTTTTGGGGGGGGGGGGCTAAATATTTGGGCATTGTATGTTGTTGTCTGTATTGTGTATTTGATATACATATTGTGTATTTGTTGTGTGTATTGTGTATTTGATGTTTGCATTGTGCTTTTGTTGTATGTATTGTGTATTTGATGGCTGTATTGTGTATTTCTTGTGTGTATTGTGTATTTGATTTATGTTTTGTGTTTATTTGTGGATCAGTGATGTTGAAAGTCATACCATCGAAACTGTATTTTGCCATCAAGAACACCCCATTCGAATAGGTTTTAACTGAGGTACCAAACGTAGCATACTGCCCAGTGCTGGCGTCAGCAGCAAGACTTTGCATGATGAGGTGGTTTGTTTTGACATCATACAGGTCTGATTCAGTGTGGCTCTAGCATGGGGACCACATTACTATGCAGAAGAAAGACCTGGCAATCTTCTTTCATATTATGCCAAGAAAACTTGATGATGAGTAAACTAAAGGAATTTGATATAGTGCTGGAAGATGCACCCTTAGGTAAGAAGGCACCCAACAAGCTATGGGGGAAGAGCTGATGGTTGACCTGAGTATAATTAAGTCTGGTGATGCTCTAGGATCAAAGCCACCAGGACATCTTGGTGCTGAAATCACTTGGTTGAAAAGGAAGGTCAAAAGCTGCAAAGACATCACAAAGTTCAGGATTTGGAATGTATTAACCATGAACCAAGGGATACTCAACATCGTCAAAGCTGAAATGGGCAGAACAGGATTCGACTTCTTTGGAATTAGCTAACTAAGATGGCAATTTCCAGTCAAACGAACATTGGATCTACTATTTTGGCAATGATAGCTGAGAAGGAAACTTTTATGCTCAACCAAAAAACAGTTGCCGGGAAGGAAGACATTGATCTATTTTACGTTCTAGTTCAAGAAGAAATCAACATGGCACCAAAGCAAGAATTACTAATTATCATGGGAGATATGAATGCCAAACTGAACCATGGCAAACATGGAATCATTGTTGAACACTATGGACTTGATGAATGAAACAAGGCTGAAGGAAGATTCATTGAATTTGGTATGACAAATCAACTTTCCATAATGAACACCTTCATCCAAAATCACAAATGGAGACTTTACACATAGACATCACAAAATGGATCCTAAAAGAATCAAATTGACTACATAAGTGTTGGACAAATATGTAGCTCATCGATCATTACTGCAAACACAAAACTAGGAGCTGACTGTGGAACTGATGATGAGCTTTTGACAACAAAGATTAGAGTCCATCTGTGTAAACAGACTAGACAAGAGGTCATTTCCAACTTCGATTTGACCAACATACTTGAAGTATTTGGAACAGTCTGCAAATCCAATTTATATCTTTGGGCACAGATGAAACAAAGCCTGAGGAACTGTGGACACAAAGACTATTATTACTGAATAAAGACTGTTATTACTGAAGAAGCTAGAAAGACCGTAAATAAGGGGCAAAAGAAACTCCTCCTTGGTTAACAGAAGAGACCCTAAAGATCTTCAAAGAAAGGTGAATAGCAAAAGCAAAAGGTAACAAGCAGGAGAAGGACAACATCAGTAAAAGAAAGCCATTTGAGCAGACGAGGAAATGTATTACCAAAAAAATATTTACAGAGATTGAAAATAAACCTTTGAATGGTAAGACCAGGAAGGCATACCAAAAGAATCAAAGAGATACTACAAAAGTTTCAACCAAAAGTGGGAATGTTGAAAGACACGAATGGGAACAAACTAAGCCAGAACATATCAAGGAAAGATGGAAAGATTACATAGATCACCGCTAAAAGAACGACTGTAGATGCGGGAGCAAATGGAGACTAGAAACATCATAAAAGACAAAGTTGTTGCTGCAATAAAGCTTATGTAAAAAAAACAAAGCACCTGGATGGGACAATATTCCAATAGAACTGATTAAGTCTTCTGAAGCAGCAGTTGATGTCATCACATGCCTGTATCAACAGAAGTGGACAACTGGTAAATGGCCCAAGGTCTGCACAAGACCGGTGTTTATTCATATTCTGAAGAAGGGAGCTTCTACCAACTGTGGAAACTATCAAATAGTGCCCTCATACCTCATGCCAGCAAAATACTACTTAAGATCCTACAAGGATGGACACAGCTTTACTTTGACAAAGGGGTGCCAGAGGAACAAGCTGGATTCAGAAAAGGCAGAGGAACAAGAGATGCAATTTTTAACATTAGATGGATAATGGAAAAGGCCAAAGTATAAAACAAGAAGCTCTATTTTTGCTTCAGAGCCTTTGACTGTGTTGATCACCAGAAACTTAGAAACTTTGGAATTCCATGAAGGTTATGGGTATGCCAAACCATTTGATCAGCCTCATTAGGAACCTTTACATCAAACAAGAAGCAAAAGTTTGAACAGAACACAGTTACAGGGCATGGTTCAAACTATAAAAAGGTGTCAGACAAGGCTGCATCCTGTCACTATTTCTCCTCAATTTATATGCAGAAGTTATTTTTAGGAAGACTGGACTTGCTGAAAAAGGAGAAGGAATTAAAATTGTTGACAATCATACTGCAAGTGGCGTAACGAAAAACATTTTTTTATTTTCCCTTTTATTTGTCCATTTTAGTAAGCAACCCCCAGGGTCACGGAACCGGGCAACGGCCACCCGTGACATGTCCCCGTGATTCAAGGCCCGGGACGGAGTACCCCAAAGCCCTAGGGTGTGTCACTAGCACATTGGGTCATCCATTTCCCCTCTTTCTTTTACTTCAGCGGACTGGGCACAGTCTCTAAGGAGTTGATTGGGACATTGTCCATAGGGCAAGGTGAAAAAAGGGCATTGTCCATTGGGGAAAGCTGGGGAAGGGTAAAAGTCCTTGACAGCTGTAAAGGGCAAGTCCTTGGCTGAGGGAGTATCCTCCTCCAGCCAAGAGGGCTTGAAGTCGTCCCAGTCCAGAAGAAGGGGAAAACAAAAATCAAATAAACACAAAGTCCAGGCTCACTCAGCCACGAGGAGCATTTCAACATCCCTCATTCAGTCTTTTAATAACTTGCACAGCACACAGATCTTTTCCAGCCAACAGGCTCCTGCCCAACCAAGGCTATTCTATCTCTAACTAACAATTTATTTTGGGGAACCGACAGGCCCAGGGTCACCTTCCAGAGGGGTTCCCAAGAACTAGCCCCTTGCAACATGGTCGTCAACCAAGAACTGGAACAGATGGGCACTACACTCCTCTTCACACTTTCTCCTTTTCTTCCTCTGCTGGGGTTCCTTCTCTTAGTTGGTCCACAGGTCTTATGATGATGATGATATGCTCATCCCATGAATAAAGGCCACAGTTCTCTATGCCACCTGGACCACACCAGACCACCAAGCAACTGAAAATGCCTCCTGGACTGTCTACAGCGCAACAGCAGCACCTTCAGCTGGACTACAATTGTGGCGTCTCTGTAAATGTCCATCCTCCACACAGGCTGCTCCTTAGCTTCCAGAGGGACATCTTCTCCCTCAATGCACTGTACATAAACTCAGTGGCCCTCGGCCTGAAAATCCATTCGCGGGCAAGAGCATCCACCCGCATGTGTTCTTCGATCACCCCCAGCTCGCTCCTATAACCACCCCTCAAGAAGTCTTCACTAGCTAGGGGCAGCGGGTTTCATCTAGCTCACTTCTGTCCAAATGACGTATGATACAACCTCATGGGAATGGGGGTCTGGGGTGCTGACACAGACTGCTGCGCCAAGGCGCGTGTCTGGGGTACTGAAGGGCCTACCTCTACGTCTTCCGGCTCCACCAGTTCCAGGGCAGGCAGGCCCAGGGAGTCGGGGGATCCTGAGAAGGCTCCTCTGGTGGCTTCCAGAACTACCACTCCCACTAAATTTTGCTGGCGTCCGCCCACCGCCCCCGATGTCATCAGCTGAATCATATCTCCTTCCATTTTTACCCAGACCTCCAACATATTCAGTCGCTTCATTTCTCTCTTCCTAACACAGTGGTGCCAGCTGGCTCAGTGACACGTAATCTCTGCAACGCAGGGCCCATCTCTTCTGGCGTCCTGGCATTGTCGCATCTCCAGTTCGTATCGCCAACTGTGTCCACAGCAACGCCTCTCCTACATGCTGGGCTGCACTTACCAGCAGGCGTCTCAACAGCTGATGCACAATTTGCTTGCGAGCGCCTACTCTACTGGGCGGGATCTTCATCTTCCACCAGACTCCTCTTTGATGGAATCCTCTCATCTCAGGCCGGACCTTCTCCTCAGCACCTCTCCTCTTCATGGCCGACACTCCTTCTGGTCAGGTACATTTTTACGCGCTCAGGCGCCATCTCCTCCCCCAATGGGCCGTGCCACTTTTCTTCAAGCCGTGTGCTGCTGCTACCTTGGGAGCCATGCTGTGGTCCACCATCGTGAGTCGCAATATCTCAGACACCATCTTTTCGAGGTCACAGTGCACTAACATCAAATCCATACATGGCGCCGACTACGCCAAATGTAAGGTAGCCAGGGCAAGGGTTGCAGTCCTCAACTCGCCCTGGCACGCTACAGACATGTGAGGCAAAGTGATATGTGGAGGGGATGTGGAGGTGGTACCTTTTCGCAGCTGGACGCCCCAGACTTCAGCCAGCCTTTCTGGATTCCGTTCACACTGTGCGACACCACATGCAGCGCTACCAGAGATGAGTCCACAATGAGTTAAAACTTCAACGTCTTTACTGCACACTGGTTTAAAACATTGTTTCCATTTGCTGTTACTGTGGTTTTCCACAGGCATTAATTTCCCATTACAACTTGAATTTTCTTTCACAGCTATCATTGAGGATGGGGGTGGGTGCTTCATCTTTTCCTTGTCACTCCAACCATCTAATTCGATGGTTAGGCTAACGGCCCAACTATGTAAAAATGAGAAGACTCCTAAAGCCTTAATTAATGCCGTGCTAGTGGATCTGCCGGTCAACACTGACTCCATCATCTTTCTGCACTCTTAACAGACAGCACCGCCGACATTTTGAGGATGCCCCTGCCTCACTGCTTGCAGCTCAGCAGCCCACAGCACAGCACCTTGCAGGCCACAGCACTGCGCCCTGCAGGCCCCAGCACAGCACAGTACAGGTGCCAGCACAGCACCCGCAGGCCCCAGCACAGCACCCCACAGCTCCCAGCACAGCACCAATAGCTTCCAGCATTGCCTCTGCCCCCTACTACCTGCCTCCACCACCATTCGGATGCATTCGGATTATAAGACGCACCCCTCATTTTCCTCCCAAATTTTTGGGAGGAAAAGTGTTACATAATCCAAAAAATACGGTACATTTCTTTCTGTATTGAAGACTATTGATAAGCAAAATCTTTACTTTATTAGCTGTCATCTTTGAGTTTGTATTTATCACTATAAAATTTAATTCTAAATATTTCTATTTATTGTAAAAAAATAAATCAGTGTTAAACTAATATATACATTTCTGTTTTTTACCAATTCTAACCTAATAATATTCATCAAAAAATCAACATAAAATGGTTGTAATTGATATAGACAGAAGATTAGTTAAAATTCACAGGTTTCAGCACAACTTGTAAATATAGTTCAGATTTCACCTTACTTGAACCATTTAGCATAATATATTTCAACAAAATATTGTTTTAGTCACAAGAATATTCTATAGAAGAAAGCTTATTGGAAGAAATATAGCTTTAGGTGAAATTTTAATTCAGAAATGTGTTGCTAAAAGGGGTTATTTAAATAGGATCTCCTCAGTATGAATATTTAGAAAAAAAAAACGTACAGGATGATTTATAGCAAAATTATATGAACAGAATGAAGGACAGAGGGATTTTTATTAGAATGGCTTTCATTTCCACAAATATAAATGATACCTTTTAGAAAATATATTGAATTTTATTAATATTCGGGAGATAGCCTGCAGTGTTAATCTTCATTCATACCTATATAATTTTCATTACTATGTACAAGGTGTATTTACCCTTTAACCAAATAATGCTTAAGCAATTCAAAGCAGGGCTCGCTGCCATTTGCCCAACTTTGCAATTTATTCACTTCCCATCTGCAAATCAGTGGAATGTTTTAATAAAAGGAGACTGATTTTAATATGTCTCATATTTAACTCAATCTGCGTAGCTAAAATTAATCTAAACACGTCAAAGAAAATATCAGTTAAGGTTGGTCGGCAAACAAGATTTAACTCATTACAGTTCAGGCAGCATAATGCATAATTTATCCACCAAATTGTACATTGCAGCTTATTTTTAGTGTATACCTTGATGATTTTGATAAATAGAACTCTTTGTCTAACACCTATAGCTAGCATCCCAACACTAGATTAGAATATTTTCTTTCATATCAGGCCTTCCTTCATTAGATATCATGGAACGCTCTGAAGTAAACCCTCCTCCCATTTTGAAGATTCCTTACCAGCAAATAGTTAATAGTGATGACCGGTAAATATATATACAATGGACCTTTCAAAAAGACTTTTAATGATGGAACACTGAAAGACGTTCAGTCCATCCATCTGTTTCTACATGCCATATTCATACCAAGACGTCACTACAGTTTGTTTTTTCCCCCACTACATACATTTCCTACCTATCCACAGGATAAGTGATAAATAAATTATCGCCGTAAGCGTCCATCGCTCACAAGACTGGGAGGTTCCGAATAACCCTGTTTGAGTGAAACAGTAGCACAAATGCATTACTACAATAGTCTGTAGACTTTAATTGGCCCCATAATGTGCATACATGAATGTTGCTCCATGCAAATGGTGCACTCTGTACCCCCAATCTTGTTAATGTTCGGGGTCCTAGTGGTGGGATTCTCAGCAATCACACAACACACAGATGCTGTTGTTGAAGGTTTGGATTTTAGCAAAGACATCAATATCAAATTGCTGTTTACCAGGCACAGCTCAATACCTTTTAGACCAATTGTGCCTAGTATTATAACTCACAGATGAAGCTGAGATGGCAGCGAAACTCTGAAACAGGTGAAACACTTGCCAAATACAATATTGTAAATATAATATAACACATTTACTGAAAAATTTTTCATGCTGTGCCACTCTACAATTTATCCATCTTGAAGGGTGATATAAACTAGTTGTTAGAGTAGTACTAAAGGATCTATCCTAGCCTGCCTGTAAAGACAATTTCAACATTGTTACACTCCTGCCTGTTTTGAGTCCTCTTTTTGTCAGGCTTTGCAGATTGCCTGGTAGCCTGCTATTGCATGGTCTAATTAAGGGTCTCCTGGACTCTCACCTGGGTCCTGGTATTGACTTTGATTTACTGATGTGAGCTCTGAAGGACTGTGCTGGACTTTGTTTGCTTTGTGCCTGCTGTGAACTCTGGAGTCCTGTTTGCAGCCTGACCCTGGTCTAGGACATACTATTCCGTGATTGTCAAACTTCCGCGTCACTCCTGTGAGATTTCTGTCCATTAGTCAGATTCCTGCCAGTAGTCTCCAGCCATCCTGTGTCTGTCTGTCAGTTTCTCTGGTGTCTGTCAGTCTGCGGTCATCAGTCATCCTGTGTCTGCCTCAGAATGCGGTTTTGATCAGCTTGCCACATGTCTGCGATAGGCCATCTGCCATCTTTTACCTGACTGCCGATCTGCATCTCATATGTCTGTGTGCCAGCAGCTTCCAGCAACTGCCTACAGTCACCAGTATCCCTGCCGCTTTGTCTCAGGTTCCCATCCATTTTGTTCTATGATTGAGTTTCCGTCTGTTACCTGTGTACGATTTTCTAGATTCTTTTTTAAATTGTTATTTTGGTTTTCATCTCTGTGTTACATATTTCCCGCTTGACTGCTATGGCGGTGCCCATGTGTCCACCTTGCATACATGATGCCCTACAACTTTGTAATTCACTTTTTTCTCTATCTCGTTCCGTTTTCGAGATAAAAATGCTAACTCCATTGTTTTCCACCAGGTGGCGCAATAGGTGGTTTCATTGTGTAGCACATGGCTACTTTACTATACCTAGACACCACTTCTATGCCTACAGTTGTCGCCGTACTCAAGTTAATGGCGGTGGACAGGATATGGGTGGACACACTGTATAGATTATATATATATATATATATATAAATAGATATGTATATATATACATATATGCACAGTATATTAGAAGCTTTTTTATATATATAAAGATGTGTGTGTGTGTGTGTGTGTGTGTGTGTTGCTATAATTTAAAATCTTACTAATAGATTGATGTATAATTGTAATATTAATTAATACAATCTTGGTATCTAAAAGGTTAATGAGACTAACTTAGTAATGGTCACTTACAAGAACATTGTTTTGTGTCCTTCTCCCTGATTCATGATTCCCTGATTTTTTTTAAGACCTTTCAGGAAACTCTCATCTGCTTCCTTCCACCAGCCTCCTATATTTCATTTTATATGGCTGCAGAGACAATGAAAGATCAGACTATATTTGTCTGTCCCCGTATTAAAGTTCAATATGGATTTCGTCCACCTGTCTGTCACTTCTCATTAAATTCTTACCTCTTCATTCACATTCTGATCTTTGCAAATGAACATTTGCTTAATAAATGTTCCCAAGACTAACAGTGCAGTGAAAATCCCACACAGCCGTAAATTATTAACTCAGTCACAGGGGGAGTGCCATATATGACTTTTCAGAATGACTTATTATGTGGATCATCATGTAATTATGAATTTTTCAAGGCATGATAGAAGAAAATTGAATATTTAATATTTTATGGACATATTCTACACAGAGGACATTTTTAAAATTTTTATGATAATTTTTGGTGTAAGCAGAGAACGTAGAACAAAAGTTACAAAATTATCACAAGGTGGAATATTTAATGTCACTGAACATTGCTGGCTTAGTGCCCGTGTATCTGTTTAGTATAGTTAGATAACCCCAAATTGCGTAACCCATTTTCCCAATATTATTAAATATGGTTGATCAATTAACAAACCTCATGCATATACATTATGTATCCGAATACATTTTATTTTCCTTAATAGAAAATACAGAATATTACATTAAAATGCATAAACTAAGAATAACCCTTTCAACCTCAAGGTCTTTCAGTGCCTATAATTAATAATAATTTTATTCATTTATATAGCACTATTAATTCCACAGCGCTTTACATACATTGTCAACACTGTCCCCCTTGGGGCTCACAATCTAGAGTCCCTATCTGTATGTCTTTGGAATGTGGGAGGAACCCGGAGAACCCGGAGGAAACCCACGCAAACACGGGGAGAACATACAAACTCCTTGCAGATGGTGTCCTTGGTGGGATTTGAACCCAGGACCCCAGCGCTGCAAGGCTGCAGTGCTAATCACTGAGCCACCGAGCCACGGGTGCTTTACACGCTGCAACATCGCTAACGATATATCGTCAGGGTCACCTCGTTAGTGATGCACATCCGGCGCCGTTAGCGACATCGCAGCGTGTGACACCAATGAGCAATGATCAACGAGAGCAAAAACGTGAAAAATCGTTGCTCGTTGACACATCGCTCCTTTCCTTAATATCGTTGCTACTGCAGATACGATGTTGTTTGTCACTCATGCGGCAGCATACATAGCTATGTGTGACACTGTAGGAACGACGAACATCTCCTTACCTGAATCCACTGGCAATGTGGAAGGAAGGAGGTGGGTGGCATGTTCCGGACGCTTATCTCCGCCCCTCCTCTGCTATTGACCAGCCGCTTAGTGACGCCGCAGTGACATTGCTATGATGCTGAACGCCCCTCCCCCTTGAAGGAGTGATTGTTCGGCGGTCACAGCGACGTCGCTGTCAAGGTATGTGCGTGTGATGCTGCAGTAGTGATAATGTTCGCTACGGCAGCGATCACCAAATGTTGCACGAGCGACGGGGGTAGGTGCTATCGCGCACGACATCGCTAGCTACTGCTAGCGATGTCGCAGCGTGTAAAGCACCCTTAAGTGTCCAATCAAAAGTGTACGTTTTGGAATGCCACATTCTAAGGGTACAGCAAAACGGAGCGGCCACTGTGGTTTTGAATTTGCTCATTAACACTAGAACTACTGGACTCGTGACACCTATATAGAAATACATGGTGCAAAGTAGTCAAAATGACTACCTCAGTAGTTCTAGTGTTAAACAATTATTGATTTTGGGGTATAGCTGTACAGTAAATCTGCCCAGCTAAATGTAGCACCCACTCACTTTCTATTTTTTTATACCATGCCTACTGCTTTTAGTGGTAAGCAAGATCTGTAAATGGACAAAATACCCATGTACAAACATATTATTACAATAATACTATAAGATAAAGACAGGTTTATGCAGACAAAAGTGGTGGTAATACAAGTTGGCATGAAATAGCATATGATATTCTCCTTGACACTGTAGTTTGGGTTGGGAGAGTTGTTAATGCACCACTCCAGGATTTTTTTAATGCTCCGCTGGAGTCGTGTTTTAAATCGAAGCCCCCTGTCATATACTCATCTTCTGGCAGCTTCACCTGATATCGCCACCACTCTGGTCGGTCTCAGTTATTTGTGATCTGCCAGCTTTTCCAGTGGTTCATGAAGAGCGCTGGAGGTCCAAAATCAATACCTTTCTATTTCTCATTGTGGCTTTGTTCTGGCTCTCATAGAGATGCGTTGAGCACCCTGAAGCCTCCTGATGATCCTTATACATCAAGTGGGGTGAAACACGTTTAGACAACTACAGTCTGGAGACATGTTATTGAGCAATCCTCTACCCAGTGACCAATAGCCTCAGATATGTTATGTATAGTTGAGTGCCAGTCATTTATGGATTATTTTTGTATACCAATATTAATATTGTCCAGTATTGATCTGTGCTGCCCGAGGTTTATGTAATCTGGATTTGTAATACAGAACAAGTTTCTTAAAGTGACCAACTAGTCTGGATATATGTGACATTACCAGGGGTCGGTCATTAATGGTTATCACTTTCTTGTGGTTATTATTTGTCCTGACTCTATTTCTTCTATATGGCAGTTTATCTAATCATGCATCTACGTATTATCATGGTCTGTTTTCTACAATTTTTTTGTACTGCGTATATACAGCAAAGACCAAAAGTTTGGACACACCTCATTCAAAGAGTTTTCTTTATTTTCAGGACTCTGAAAATTGAGAGAGGGGAGCCAGCACGATCTGAAATTGGCATGCATCATATAAAAAGTGAAAATTCACAGATTTATTCCAACTGTACTACAATAAAAAAAAAAAAAAAAAATGAGATTTTTAGCAAATAATTGATCAATTTTTTGAGACCCCCCTATTGAGATTTGCCGTGACGTTGGCAGGGGTGGCTCAAAAAATTGATCAATTATTTGCTAAAAATCTCATTTTTTTATTATAGTACAGTTGGAATAAATTTGTGAATTTTCACTTTTTATATGATGCATGCCAATTTCAGATCGTGCTGGTTCCCTTTTTTTCTCTGTTTTGACCGTAGCTATGCTACAAATCTGGTGTCTGACCAGCACCATACCATGCACGCCTGATTTTGGTTTGCAATATATTCCTCCTGTTGGTAGCTGTTCAGACTCAGTTACCTCACCCCTTTCCACAGGCAATGCTAATTAAGCACCAGTCTTGGATCTGGTCCGCCTTTATCAATGGTTGCTGTTTGACACTGGGAGGATCAGTTCTGATATAGTCCTGGTATGTGTAGGGCTTGCTCCACATGCTGGGACCTGGGCTGGTCTCTATCCACAAGTGCCTTTTTTGCAACATGGAAGCGGCTATATACAGGTTGCAGGTATGTGTGCTCCATTATGGTTCTGCTTTTAACTTTATCTAGGAGGCCGCATGGCACATGAAATACAGAATGTAGAGTAGGACCCCCCTATTGAGATTTGCCGTGACGTTGGCAGGGGTGGCTCAAAAAATTGATCAATTATTTGCTAAAAATCTCATTTTTTTATTATAGTACAGTTGGAATAAATTTGTGAATTTTCACTTTTTATATGATGCATGCCAATTTCAGATCGTGCTGGTTCCCTTTTTTTCTCTGTTTTGACCGTAGTTATGCTACAAATCTGGTGTCTGACCAGCACCATACCATGCACGCCTGATTTTGGTTTGCAATATATTCCTCCTGTTGGTAGCTGTTCAGACTCAGTTACCTCACCCCTTTCCACAGGCAATGCTAATTAAGCACCATTCTTGGATCTGGTCCGCCTTTATCAATGGTTGCTGTTTGACACTGGGAGGATCAGTTCTGATATAGTCCTGGTATGTGTAGGGCTTGCTCCACATGCTGGGACCTGGGCTGGTCTCTATCCACAAGTGCCTTTTTTGCAACATGGAAGCGGCTATATACAGGTTGCAGGTATGTGTGCTCCATTATGGTTCTGCTTTTAACTTTATCTAGGAGGCCGCATGGCACATGAAATACAGAATGTAGAGTAGGACCCCCCTATTGAGATTTGCCGTGACGTTGGCAGGGGTGGCTCAAAAAATTGATCAATTATTTGCTAAAAATCTCATTTTTTTATTATAGTACAGTTGGAATAAATTTGTGAATTTTCACTTTTTATATGATGCATGCCAATTTCAGATCGTGCTGGTTCCCTTTTTTTCTCTGTTTTGACCGTAGTTATGCTACAAATCTGGTGTCTGACCAGCACCATACCATGCACGCCTGATTTTGGTTTGCAATATATTCCTCCTGTTGGTAGCTGTTCAGACTCAGTTACCTCACCCCTTTCCACAGGCAATGCTAATTAAGCACCATTCTTGGATCTGGTCCGCCTTTATCAATGGTTGCTGTTTGACACTGGGAGGATCAGTTCTGATATAGTCCTGGTATGTGTAGGGCTTGCTCCACATGCTGGGACCTGGGCTGGTCTCTATCCACAAGTGCCTTTTTTGCAACATGGAAGCGGCTATATACAGGTTGCAGGTATGTGTGCTCCATTATGGTTCTGCTTTTAACTTTATCTAGGAGGCTGCATGGCACATGAAATACAGAATGTAGAGTAGGACCCCCCTATTGAGATTTGCCGTGACGTTGGCAGGGGTGGCTCAAAAAATTGATCAATTATTTGCTAAAAATCTCATTTTTTTATTATAGTACAGTTGGAATAAATTTGTGAATTTTCACTTTTTATATGATGCATGCCAATTTCAGATCGTGCTGGTTCCCTTTTTTTCTCTGTTTTGACCGTAGTTATGCTACAAATCTGGTGTCTGACCAGTACCATACCATGCACGCCTGATTTTGGTTTGCAATATATTCCTCCTGTTGGTAGCTGTTCAGACTCAGTTACCTCACCCCTTTCCACAGGCAATGCTAATTAAGCACCATTCTTGGATCTGGTCCGCCTTTATCAATGGTTGCTGTTTGACACTGGGAGGATCAGTTCTGATATAGTCCTGGTATGTGTAGGGCTTGCTCCACATGCTGGGACCTGGGCTGGTCTCTATCCACAAGTGCCTTTTTTGCAACATAGAAGCGGCTATATACAGGTTGCAGGTATGTGTGCTCCATTATGGTTCTGCTTTTAACTTTATCTAGGAGGCCGCATGGCACATGAAATACAGAATGTAGAGTAGGACCCCCCTATTGAGATTTGCCGTGACGTTGGCAGGGGTGGCTCAAAAAATTGATCAATTATTTGCTAAAAATCTCATTTTTTTATTATAGTACAGTTGGAATAAATTTGTGAATTTTCACTTTTTATATGATGCATGCCAATTTCAGATCGTGCTGGTTCCCTTTTTTTCTCTGAAAATTGTAGATTCACATTGAAGGCATCAAAACTATGAATTAAAACATGTGGAATAAAATACTTAAAAAAGTGTGAAATAACTGAAAATATGTCTTATATTCTAGGTTCTTCAAAGTAGCCACCTTTTGCTTTCATTACTACTTTGCACACTCTTGGCATTCTCTTGATGAGCTTCAAGAGGTAGTCACCGGAAATGGATTTCCAACAGTCTTGAAGGAGTTCCCAGAGATGCTTAGCAGTTGTTGGCCCTTTTGCCCTCACTCTGCGGTCCAGCTCACCCCAAACTATCTCGATTGGGTTCAGGTCTGGTGACTGTAGAGACAAGGTCATCTGGCGTAGCACCCCATCACTCTCCTTCTTAGTCAAATAGCCCTTAAATGGCTCGGAGGTGTGTTTGGGGTCAATGTCCTGTTGAAAAATAAATGATGGTCCAACTAAACGCAAACCAGATGGAATAGCACGCCACTGCCAGATGCTGTGGTAGGCATGCTGGTTCTGTATGCCTTCAATTTTGAATAAATCCCCAACAGTGTCACCAGCAAAGCACCCCCACACCATCACACATCCTCCCCCATGCTTCACGGTGGCAACCAGCCATGTAGAGTCCATCCATTCACCTTTTCTACAAAGACACGGTGGTTGGATCCAAAGATCTCAAATTTGGACTCATCAGACCAAAGCACAGATGTCCACTGGTCTAATGTCCATTCCTTGTGTTCTTTAGCCCAAACAAGTCTCTTTTGCTTGTTGCCTGTCCTTAGCAGGGGTTTCCTAGCAGCTATTTTACCATGTTGTTCTAGAGATGAGAAGGTGTGTCCAAACTTTTGGTCTGTACTGTATATCCTTTCTACCTTATTCTAATTTATTTAGAAGCGGTAGGGACAGAGAGAGCTAGCCACTGAGGAAGGGGGGAACCACTGGCATTTATATAGGGTGTTTAACCTCCAGTGGTAGGTAGAGGACAGTATCCTAGGGTGTTTTAGCTTTTTCACTTGGTGGGTCTAGGATACTGACCTTATATAGGACTTTTGATCCAGTAATTTTGCACAATTTATGTATTTATGTTTGTCTTTGTTCTTTAATCTTAAATATCCAGGGTATATGCATATTTTTTGGGGATATTGCATTCATGACCCTGGGGATCTATTATAAAAAAGATTTTGATTGCTATGCATTTTGAAACCCTCCAGTTTCTTCATCAGTTTTTGTTCTGACTTTGTCCTGATGAAGAAACTGAAGGATTTCGAAACGCCTAAACTTAAATAATATTTTTTGTCATCAATTCCCGATCTTGGATGCACTGTTCGGATTATCAGCAGCACAAATATGTCCTTTCTTTTCTGACATTCAGACCGTGCATAAGCAGAAAGCTAGCAATCAGTGATTGGGGTGTGGTTTGACTACCTGGCAACAGGCCAAGTAGTCTTCTAGTGACTTGTTGATAAAACAGTGATTTTATAAAAATTACACTAAGAATGCCAGCAAGTCACATAGCGCTGAATGAAGGGATTCTACCCCTACATTATACTGGTCTAAGACTATGTAGAAAAATCTGCAAACAGATTCCCTTTAATGACTTTATTTTTTTTTTATATAAATTGAGTTGCATAGTACTCTATATTTATATAAATACTAAATACTCAAATTTCAAGGTACTTTATATCATATTATTTTTTGCAGGTCTATTAATTAAATTCCCTGTCACTGACCTGAAAAGTTCTATATTAGAATACAATCTGCTGCATCTGGTAGCCTGTAGGTCATGAAATATGTTTCACTCTTGCTATTAAAATATAAATATTAATGTATTTAGAGGTTGCTACCCTCACAGGTCCATAATAAATTAGTGTTAGTTTCACTGCCATGTCTGTAAAGTGATAATTACTTGGAGGAATTTATCTAGTATGGCATTTTGCAAGTTTTCAACCTATATTCTGCTAAAATGAGAAGCGCTCCTGCTGTATTATTAGTTTGTCCATTGATACCAAGATTTAAAGATTTTCATTCCTATTGCTACAGGTGTATAAAATCCCCTAGCCATGTAATCTGACTTTACAAATATTCATGATAGAATGGCTCATTCTAAAATGTATTGAATTATAGTGTGGTCCTGTAATAGGATGCTACTACTGCAACATGTAAGTTTATGTAATTTCTTGTCTTCTAAAGATTGATCAAAAGTCGCCATCACTCTGCTAACTTAATAGCTGCAGAGTTCCAAACCTCCTCTAGCATTAGCATGATGAGCACAAAAACTGCCTGAGGAGCTTCATGGCTTGAGTTTTTGTGGCCAATTAGTTGCCTTTCAAACCTTAAATGACCAAGCACAATGGTGGATTGAGTGGTGCAAAGCATTCTGCTCCTTAACTCTAGAGCAGTAGAAACATGTTCTGTGTACATACGAATCACACTGCTCTGTCTGCAACTTCACTGCATTGAGGCAACTGCAAAGTTTAGTGGAAGAGGCATAATGCTATGGATTTATTAAGGTGTTGACCTAGACTCCTTAGTTCCAGTAAAGGGAAATCCTAAAGCTTCAGCATATCAAGACATTTTGACCAATTTTATGTTTCCAATTTTGTAGGTATAGTCTGAGCAAAGTTCTTTTCTTTTCCAGCATAACTATGACCAGTGCACAAAGCAAGGTGCATGAAGACATGGTTGAGTGAATTTGGTGGGGAAGAACTTGACTTGCCAGTACAAAAAACCTAACACCTATGGGTTGTAATAGTAGAATGGAGATTTTGCGTAGTGATGAGTGAGTGCTCTGTACTGGAATCGATTGGACGCCCAAACGGGCTCAACTCAAGAATCAAGTATAATAGAAGTCAAGAGGAAACTCAAGAATTTTTCATGGAGACCCTAAGAGGAGGCCTGGGGATGAGTGTAAGAGAGATATCGTGCAAGAAGAAAAGAAGAAGAGAGAGATATCGAGCATTTGTCTGGAAGACCCTAAGTGGAGGACTGGGGAAGAGAGAGAGAGAGAGAGACAGAGACAGAGAGAGAGAGGAGTGGGAGTTATTATAGCTGTAAACTGTGGACTAACTTCATTTTAATTTCTATAAATTTAGTATGGGATGCCATAAAAGCTCTTGTAGGTGTAATGTGTCGCAATACTTTTGCCTATACTGTGTTTAACACTAGGCATTTAATCCTGAGTTCAGCTTATGACGGCAAATCTTGTACCTGGAAAAATAATTCCCATATTGCTATTTCCGAGAAGATCATAAGAACTATTTTCTGTTAAATTTTATGTAGAAATCAGATACTGGAAAAAGCACAAAAGAATCAATTCACAAACACCTATTACACTTAATCAATATATACATATAACACAATGGCGCATAGTGGAAGCTGCTTAAGTGAGTGTATATGTAGTCTGGAAAGGCAGCAATAGAAAATTAAACTTTCAGATAGATGTACCAAGTATGCAGGATTATTAGGCAACACATTTTTTTATGTTTTAAGGGCTTATCAAAACCAAGAAATCAATAAAGTGAGGTATTTAAATCAATTGGCCATCCAAATAGAAAACTGAAGCCAAAAGTACTCGCCTCCAGTTACGTATCTGCATGTTACACTGTTCTGTTCTTGTAACAAGCCCGATAAGAGTCCAAAGAGACCAGTGAGGAGGTAACTAGGCCAAATACAAGTTAAAGACTTTAATTTTACATGAAAAGGAATGTAATGTTTATAAATAAATTACACATTAAAGCTTCCCATGGCAATTTCCCAATGCATTTGTACATACCTGCAGTAGAACAGCAGGCTTGAATTCACAGGTACATGCTTATGCTAATGTGAACAAGGTGGATGGGCTGATTGTAGATTTTCTATCCACCAGGGGTTATATGTTAACCAAATGTTAATTTATCAACAGTTTCCAAGTCTACGCGGTGTACAGTTAACCTGAATACAGTATCGAGTGGTTTGAAAAATAGTCTGTTTGAGACAATTACATTTGTTTATGTCAAATACATAGTGCGTCTTGCTGGAATCCTCTATTATATTTACAGTATTGGTCAATAAAACAACTAATTTCTTTCTTGAAAGCCAATTACCGGGAAAATGGTGATATTTTGAATTGCAATGTCAGACAGATTGTGGAATAGATTTGTGTATAGTAGTAGGGCTTAGATTAAAGCTTAATGGTCTGTCTGAACTGTTAAAAATTGGCACTCTAAAAGGTTCAAAAGTAAATACAATAATAATAAAAGTATTGTCCATGACAAGTAGGTTCAATAAATGATGAAAAGAAAGACAATGGATTGCCTTTACTGTACTTTGTCTTCAGATGACAGTGATAGAGTTCTATTGGGTTCATATGGGGATATTTATTAGAAAAAGAATACAACATAGCCCTAAAATATATACAGAGGTGCCTCGAGATGTATGCTATTAGATCTTAAACAACCATGAAAGAAAGTATACTGTATGTTTGGTGGATTTTTCTTCAGACACCTGTCAGCCATCCATCATGTATAAGCATCCATGTTGAAAAACAAATATGCTTAACTTACTTGTTTTTATTTGCTGGTGGTCTGTGACAGATTCCTCTTATTACTGCCATCCATCAGCCTTCTATTGCCAATAGGTTTCCATGTTAAAAAACAAAAGTTTGACACATTTAATATGATTTTGCTTTAGCCATTCTTTAAACTTTTGGATAATTTGGGTACTCCAATCTTCACCTTAAGCATACCTCTTACTCTTCGGCCCTTTTTGTTATTGGATATGGAGAAATTCAACTGCTCAGCAGAACATTGCCTGATCCACCATACAATGCCAGAAAGCACTGTGCAACATTCTAATTGATAGGACCTGAACATGATACTTAGATTTCTGTACTCCCAATGTCAGATTGGGTGGGAGAGTATGGTTTAATGAAAAATGGCTGTACATGCTAATTAAGACTATTCTAGTATAGAGCTGTTTACTAATGTCAATTTTCCAAGTTCCGAGAGAGCAAAGTATCAGCATACCATCATCCCACCTCCACCATATCTGGTAGCATAATTGTTCTGTTCATGATGGTGAGGATATATTTCCTTTGTGTCAATAATGATGGGACCTTTGTTGTCCAAAGCATTAAGGGGTACTTTGCACGTTGCAACATTGCTAGCATCGGCTAGCGATGCCGAGTGTGATAGCACCCACCCCTGTCGCACATGCGATATCTTGTGATAGCTGCCGTAGCGAACATTATTGCTACGGCAGCTTCACACGCACTTACCTGCCTTGCGACGTCGCTCTGGCCGGCGACCTGCCTCCTTCCTAAGGGGGCGGGTCGTGCGGCGTCACAGCGACGTCACACGGCAGGCAGCCAATAGAAGCGGAGGGGCAGAGATGAGCGGGACGTAAACATCCCGCCCACCTCCTTCCTTCCGCATAGCCGGTGGAGGCAGGTAAGGAGATGTTCCTCGCTCCTGCGGCTTCACACACAGCAATGTGTGCTGCCGCAGGAACGAGGAACAACATCGTATCTCCTATTGGTGTGACATTATGAAAATGACCGACGCTACACAGATCACCGATTTTCGACGCTTTTGCGATTTTTATCGGCGCATCTAGGCTTTACACGTTGCGACGTCGTTACCGGCGCCGGATGTGCGTCACTTTCGATTTGACCCCGACGATATCACAGTAGCGATGTCGCAGCGTGCAAAGTACCCCTAAGAGTTACACATTTGATGGCTTTTTGATTGTTCTCTCTTCTGAGTCCTCCATACATAAGAACACATGGCTAAGCTGAGTGTTCGTTTGTTCTCTATGAGACCAGATCCTTCTATTCCCAATATCATGTGTAGGAAAACAGTTGTCATACCTCAATAAACAGTAGACTTTTGGATGACCCCACTGATATTGACAAGTACGATTGACAGTCTAATGTGTAAGGGGACGTTTAGCATAAGTGTCTTGATATGTTCTATTTGATGATGTTTGGATATTAGTAACACAAACATATTTTCTGTAACTTTTTTAGATTAAAGTCATCCACTTTAATCTTAAGGCCCCGTTACAAGCAACGACATCGCTAACAAGATTTCGCTGGGGTTCCGGAATTCGTGACGCACATCCGGCATCGTTAGCGACGTCGTTGCGTGTGACACCAACAAGCGACCGCTAACGATACGAAAAATGGCAAAAATCATTGATTATTGACACGTCGTTCCTTTCCCAAATATCGTTGCTCATTTTGGACGCAGGTTGTTCGTCGTTCCTGAGGCAGCACACATCGCTACGTGTGACACCCCAGGAACAACGAACAACAGAGTACCTGCGTCCTCAGGCAACGATGTGGGAGTGACGTACGTTAATGCGGCTGCTCCCCGCCCTCCGCTTCTATTGGTGGCCCGCTGTGTAACGTTGCTGTGACGCTGCACGAACCTCCCCCGTAAAAAAGAGATTGTTCACCGGCCACAGCGATGTCGTTAGCAAGGTATGTGCATGTGACGCGCACTAGCGATATTGTTCGCAACAGGCAGCGATTTGCCCGCGACGCACGCACGAGGGGGGCGGGTGCAATAGCTAGCGACATCGCTAGCAATGTTGCAGCGTGTAAAGCAGCCTTTAGTCATCATTAGGGATGTTGCAGAGTTAAAGATGTTCAATGGGATATTTATGACTTTATGGAGGAACCATAGAATCATTGGATGGTAGATTTGGAAGGGACATCATGGGTTCTCTGGTCCAAATCCCCTGTTCAAAGCAGGATGCAAATGTCTGTCCAGTCTCTTTTAGAAGACTATGGAATCATAGAATGGTAGAGTTGGAAGGAGTTAATGCAGGGGCGGACACAGACTGCAGAGGGTCCTTGTGCAAGAAATTTTTCTCGGCCCCTCCTTCATACCGCAACAAAATGATGTAAACATATAGATTGTACCGTTTAATACTAGTATAATACACAACTACCAAATCTAAACAATAAATATGTTCCATGTTTACCATCTGAAGAGAACACGACAGTCCTGCCATCCTTCTTCAGCTTCAGTGCTGTCTCCAATTCTTTTATTTACATTGGCTGGAGATGGCACAGCCTGGATACTCTATGTGCGTTGCAGCTTGTCAGTGGTATATGGCTCAAGTTTGAAGCCAGTGATTGTCTGCAGCGGTTACATGGGCACCTGGGCTGTGATGTCTGCAGCCATTGTAAACAGAAGCATCAAGGAATGGAACACTAGAGCTGTCAGGTGCAAGAAAGATGAGGATTTATAGTTTATTAAAGGGATTGTCCAGAGGCCAGATTCTGTAGAAATAAAAAAAATAAATTGTACTCACCTGCTGTCACCCCCTTGGATCCAGTACAGGCCATACTGTCGTCTGTGCCAGCATTAATTATATCACTGTTCTATGGGACACAGGACTGCTGTAGCTTGTGATGCCTGCAGGTCAAGTCACCTAAGCACTGCAGCCTGTCACGAGCTGCAGCGTTTCTGTGTCTGGTAGAATGGTGACATAATTAATGCTGGTACAGACCACAGGACAGCCGGCGCTGGATCCAGGAGGGTGTTAGCAGGTGGGAATAATTTATTTTGTTATTTTTATAAAATTTAACCCCTATTAGATCCTTTTAGCAGAAAATTTTATTACAGTATATGTATTATTTCAGAAAACACCTTTAAAAGGAACCTGACAGCTGATACCCATAAGCTGTGGGCAGCCAGTACCATGCAGTGGCTGTATGATCTCAGCCAGCTATGTGTAACCTTAAAACGATGCGGAGATTCAGAGAAAGACATTAATAGATGCTGTGGACTGAGCCGCATGAAATACTAGCTCCGCAGGGTTTTAGAGTCACACATACCTAGCGGAGATAGTGCAGCCACTGGCTGATAGACACTGCTCGACCCACGGGTGACATGTATCCGCTGTCAGGTTCTTTTTAAGCAGCGCTTTATACCACAGGTGGGTACAGAAGAGATACAGAGGAAATACAACAGAAAAACAGCCACGCCATAGACATAAGCCTCCCACTAACCTGTTTATTGATGGAATATGTGTATATGCATGCAGTCTGATATTATAGCCACCCACCGCCACTCTCTCCGGTGTCCAGTGCTGTGCTGCTCCTCTTCCCAGTGATGTCACCGGCGCTCTCTCCGGTGTCCAGTGCTGTGCTGCTCCTCTTCTCAGTGATGTCACCGCCACTCTCTCCGGTGTCCAGTGCTGTTCTGCTCCTCTTCTCAGTGATGTCAACGCACTCCAGTATCTCCGGGACACACTGCTCTGCAGGATTTCAGATTTGCTGTGCACACTTTTTTTGGCTGCATTTTTGTGGTTGTCACAAAACTGCAGCATGTCAATTATTTTCGTATTTTTCATGCATTTTTTTATGCAGCCTTTTTAGCCACAGGGTGTATTTTTGTGATTACCACAAGAATGCAGCATGCGAACATAGCCTAAAAGAGACTTCTGGCTCAAATAGAGTATAGTGTGACCCAAGATACTGGAGAGCGGCGACGTCACTCAGAAGAGAAGACCGTGGTAGGTGAGTATATACATACACTCACACTACATTACATGTACACACACACTCCATCAATAAAAGAGTGAGTAGGAGGCTTCTTTATATGTATTCACCTATATGTTCAAATGTACCACCACATCAGGCCTTTCTCACACTTGTAATGGAGCTGAAATATCACATATAAACATATAGTACATGGATGTACACACAGATAAATACACATGCATCACATACACGTATGTGCAAAAATACATAGGCATGAAACATATTAGACAATCAGATAGGCAGACAAACAGATAGAGGGACAGATAGATAGACAGACAAATGTCCACACATTGCACATGGAATCACCCTCTCTGCAGATGATTGTACTTCCATCTTCTGTATGGTGCAGCCTCCCGTCTTCCTGGGGCCTGATTGCTGGGTTCTCTTGTAATAGTTCCAATGCAGGAGGGGGAAAGCAGCTCAGGGATGAGGGAGGCAGGGGGCCATGTCTGCTGTACAGCAGAAGCCTCTTCTCTGCTGGGCACGGATCTGGTGGGCAGAGTCTCCTTTCTGGCTCTGACACAGTCCTCCTCTGCGTGGCCGGAAGCTTCTGCAGAGATAAATCTTCCTGACTACAAACCCCAAACAGCTGAGGGAAGGGGGCTGTGTCACCTTGGCATAATCCTATGCGGTCAGTTGATCGGGCCTCCTGCTTCTCCTGTTAGGACTGAAGCTGCCGCCGGCAAAGTATATGAACACATGTTTTCAGGCCCTTGGGACCCCCTCCCGCTCAGAGCCTCTGTGCCACTGCACTGGCTGCACCGGCGGTATGTCCGCCAGTGGGTTAACGTTACATCCTGGAGAAATATTTTTCTTGCATGCAACTCATGGGAAATGTTTTTATATGCCAAAGGCGCCCAGATAAAACACCTGAAAAACAGCATTTTACAATGGGAAGCAAAATAAACTGAAGTTAAAGCCAGGAATGCACACTTCTTAAAATTCTAAAGAAGGTTGAATGAATGACAAGGCTGAAGTTCTAAAGCATTTTTTTCTCATCCCTATTAAAATGTCTTTTGATTGTGGTTACAGTTACTGTAGAAATCTAATCTACACTCAATATTTCATTAAAGGAAACCTGTCACCAGGTTTTTCCCTTATGCGCTGCAGCTAATGGCAGGTCAAAGTACTGTAGTGCGCATGTGCAGGCGGTCTTTAACCCTGTCTATTACCTGCACAAAGTGTAGAGTGCAAAGTGCACATATCCAGGAGCGTAATGGAGGCCTCTCTGTGAATGACGCAGATCATGTCATACATGGGCAAGAGGATTGCAATCCCACAAGATGGAGGAGGCGCCAGACCGAGACTAGCGACACCCATTTGACCAGACAGCCCCCTAGGTGAGTAGTATACCTATGTTTTTTACATTATATAGAGTGGCCTGAGCTCTTATATACAGTATTCTACAATCCTCCATATAAGGGCTCACTGGTGCAGGCCGCAGCTTATAAGGTAAAAACCTGGTGACAGGTTCCCTTTAAGAAAATTAAAATGTTAAACATTACTCCAGCTTTTTTCAGAAACTTCAACCCAACTAGTATTCTTTTGCAAGCAAGTAAGCATGCAGACAACTAACTTAACTTAATAAACATTCATAATTGTTTTAAATGGTAGAAGAATTAAGTCAATTACAGTATCTTTGCTTTGTAAAACTATTTAATATGAATTTTGTTTTAAGATATATCTACATTTGATTTACCCTAGTTCATGACAATTAATAAATATAAAATTTCAATTGGGATTTTTCCCAAAATGATTTCAATATACAGTATGTCACAAAAGTGAGTACACCTTCACATTTTTGTAAATATGTTATTATAACTTTTCATGGTACAACACTGAAGAAATTACACTTTGATGCAATGTAAAATAGTCAGTGTGCAGCTTGTACAACAGTGTATATTTGGTGCCCTCTAAATAACTCATCACACAGTCATTAATGTCTAAACCACTGGCAACAAAAGTGCGTACATCCCTAAATGAAAATGACCAACTTGTGTCTAAACTGTTACTACAATCTGTGCAGAATTATTAGGCAAGTTGTATTTTAGAGCATTTTTTTTATTATTGATCAAAAACTATGTTCTCAATCAACCCAAAAGAATCATAAATATCAAAGCTTAATATTTGTGGAAGTTCGAGTGGGTTTTTTTTTAGATTTGGCTATCTTAGGAGGATATCTGTTTGTGCAGGTAACTATTACTGTGCAGAATTATTAGGCAACTTAATAAAAACCAAATATATTCCCATCTCACTTGTTTATTTTCACCAGGTAAACCAATATAACTGCACAAAATTTAGAAATAAACATTTCTGATATGCAAAAACAAGACCCCGAAAAAATAGTAACCCTTATAGCCACGTTTCTTTATGATGACACTCAACGGCCTACCATCCATAGATTCTGTCAGTTGCTTGATCTGTTTACAATCAACATTGCGGGCAGCAGCCACCACAGCCTCCAAGACACTGTTCCGAGAGGTGTACTGTTTTCCCTCCCTGTAGATCTTACATTTTATGAGGGACCACAAGTTCTCTATGGGGTTCAGATCAGGTGAACAAGGGGGCCATGACATTATTTTTTCATCTTTTAGACCTTTACTTGGAGTAGTTGGATGCATGTAATGGAACATTGTCCTGCATGAAAATCATGTTTTTCTTGAACGATACAATTTTTTTCCTGTACCACTGCTTGAGGAAGTTGTCTTTCAGAAACTGGCAGTAGGTCTGGGAGTTGAGCTTCACTCCATCCTCAATCCGAAAAGGTCCCACAAGTTCATCTTTGATGATACCAGCCCATACCAATACCCCACCTCCACCTTGCTGGCGTCTGAGTCAGAGTGGAGCTCTCTGCCCTTTACTGATCTAGCCTCTGGCCCATCCATCTGGCCCATCAAGAGTCACTCTCATTTCATCAGTCCATAAAACCTTTGAAAATCAGTCTTAAGATATTTCTTGGCCCAGTCTTGATGTTTTATCTTATGTTTCTTGTTCAAAGTTGGTCGTTTTTCAGCCTTCCTTACCTTGGCCATGTCCCTGAGTATGGCACACCTTGTGCTTTTTGATACACCAGTAACGTGGCAGCTCTGAAATATGGCCAAACTAGTGGCAAATGGCATCTTGGCAGCTTCATGCTTGATTTTCTTCAATTCATGGGCAGTTATATTGCGCCTCTTTTGCCCAACACGCTTCTTGCAACCCTGTTGACTATTTGCCATGAAACGATTGATTGTTCGGTGATCACGCTTCAAAAATTTGGCAATTTCAAGACGGCTGCATCCCTCTGCAAGACATCTCACAATTTTGGACTTTTCAGAGCCCGTCACATCTTTCTTCTGACCCATTTTGCCAAAGGAAAGGAAGTCGCTTAATAATTAAGCACACCTAATATAGGGTGTTGATGTCATTACACCACACCCCTCCTCATTACAGAGATGCATATCACCTGATTTACTTAATTGGTAGTTTGCTCTCAAGCCTATACAGCTTGGAGTAGGACAACATGTATAAAAATTATCATGTTATCAAAATACTCATTTGCCCAATAATTCTGCATACAGTGTATTTTGTGTGGCCACCATTATTCTTTAGCACTGCCTTAATTTTCTTGGGCATGGAGTTCACTAGAGCTTCATGGTAAATTAACAAATCTGGTGCATGTTAAAGACCTTGTGCTCCTCGCTCTTCTGTTTGAAGATGTGCTACAGATGCTCAATAGGGTTTAGGTCTGAAGACATGCTTTGTCAGACTAGTACCTTTACACTCAGTTTCTTTTGTAAGGCAGTGGTCGTCTTAGATATGTTTTGGGTGTCATTATCATGTTGGAGTACTGCCATGAAGCACAGTTTCCAAAATAACACTGTGCTTCAGTATGTTACAGTACATGTTGACATTCATGGTTCCCTCAATGAACTGTAGGTCCCCACAGCCAGCACCGCTCATGGAGCTCCAAACCATCACATTCCCACCATCATGCTTGACTGTAGGTAAGACACACTTGTCTTTGTACTCCTCAGATGGCTGCTACCACACACGCTTGATACTTTCTGAACCAAATAATCTTATCTTGGTCTCATCAGACCGTAGAACACGGTTCCACTAATCCATGTCCTTAGTCTGCCTGTCTTCAGCAAACTGTTTGCAGGCTTTCTTGCGCATCATCTTTAGAAGAGGCATCCATCTGGGACAACAGCAATGCAGACCTATTTGATGCAGTTTGTGGCGTATTTTCAGAGCACTGATGGGCTGATCCCCCCACCTCTTTAACCTCTGCAGCAATGTTGACAGCACTCATATACAGTTAGGTCCAGAAATATTTGGACAGTGACACAATTTTCGCGAGTTGGGCTCTGCATGCCATCACATTGGATTTGAAATGAAACCTCTACAACAGAATTCAAGTGCAGATTGTAACGTTTAATTTGAAGGTTTGAACAAAAATATCTGATAGAAATTGTAGGAATTGTACACATTTCTTTACAAACACTCCACATTTTAGGAGGTCAAAAGTAATTGGACAAATAAACCAAACCCAAACAAAATATTTATTTTCAATATTTTGTTGCGAATCCTTTGGAGGCAATCACTGCCTTAAGTCTGGAAGCCATGGACATCACCAAACGCTGGGTTTCCTCCTTCTTAATGCTTTGCCAGGCCTTTACAGCCGCAGCCTTCATGTCTTGCTTGTTTGTGGTTCTTTCCGTCTTAAGTCTGGATTTGAGCAAGTGAAATGCATGCTCAATTGGGTTAAGATCTGGTGATTGACTTGGCCATTGCAGAATGTTCCACTTTTTTGCACTCATGAACTCCTGGGTAGCTTTGGCTGTATGCTTGGGGTCATTGTCCATCTGTACTATGAAGCGCCGTCCGATCAACTTTGCGACATTTGGCTGAATCTGGGCTGAAAGTATATCCCTGTACACTTCAGAATTCATCCGGCTACTCTTGTCTGCTGTTATGTCATCAATAAACACAAGTGACCCAGTGCCATTGAAAGCCATGCATGCCCATGCCATCACGTTGCCTCCACCATGTTTTACAGAGGATGTGGTGTGCCTTGGATCATGTGCCGTTCCCTTTCTTCTCCAAACTTTTTTCTTCCCATCATTCTGGTACAGGTTGATCTTTGTCTCATCTGTCCATAGAATACTTTTCCAGAACTGAGCTGGCTTCATGAGGTGTTTTTTAGCAAATTTAACTCTGGCCTGTCTATTTTTGGAATTGATGAATGGTTTGCATCTAGATGTGAACCCTTTGTATTTACTTTCATGGAGTCTTCTCTTTACTGTTGACTTAGAGACAGATACACCTACTTCACTGAGAGTGTTCTGGACTTCAGTTGATGTTGTGAACGGGTTCTTCTTCACCAAAGAAAGTATGCGGCGATCATCCACCACTGTTGTCATCCGTGGACACTCAGGCCTTTTTGAGTTCCCAAGCTCACCAGTCAATTCCTTTTTTCTCAGAATGTACCCGACTGTTGATTTTGCTACTCCAAGCATGTCTGCTATCTCTCTGATGGATCTTTTCTTTTTTTTCAGCCTCAGGATGTTCTGCTTCACCTCAATTGAGAGTTCCTTAGACCGCATGTTGTCTGGTCACAGCAACAGCTTCCAAATGCAAAACCACACACCTGTAATAACCCCAGACCTTTTAACTACTTCATTGATTACAGGTTAACGAGGGAGACGCCTTCAGAGTTAATTGCAGCCCTTAGAATCCCTTGTCCAATTACTTTTGGTCCCTTGAAAAAGAGGAGCCTATGCATTACAGAGCTATGATTCCTAAACCCTTTCTCCGATTTGGATGTGAAACTCTCATATTGCAGCTGGGAGTGTGCACTTTCAGCCCATATTATATATATAATTGTATTTCTGAACATGTTTTTGTAAACAGCTAAAATAACAAAACTTGTGTCACTGTCCAAATATTTCTGGCCCTGACTGTATCTATTTTAAATAGACAACCACTGGATATACAGCTGAGCACGTGCACTCAATCTCTTTGGTCGACCATGGTGAGGCCTGTTCAGAATGGAGCCTGTCTTGTTAAACTGCTTTATGGTTTTAACCACTGTGCTGCATCAGTTTTAGGGTGTTGGCAATCTTCTTATAGCCTGGGCCCCCTTTATGTAAAACCCTATGTAACTGTCAGCCTACCTTTCCAGTTTGCACTGACTTTGCAAAAATGGCGTGCTGTTTCAAAGTGACTCAAACCCTCTGGCAGCAGGTTGTCCAGATGAAGGCCAAAGGGGTGATCATATCAGCCATAGCAAGAGAAGTTGGTCGTTCCAAGTCTGTGATTTCAAGAATATTCCATCTCTACATCACAACCGCTTTCAAGTCCCCCAAGAAGGCTGGTCACCCTCACAAAACAGGACAGGATAATGTGAAGTCAATCAGGTGTCTCATTGTTGGTATTGCATGATGGATAAGTATTTCCATTTGCTGAATTGCAGCCTTAAACCTTCAAGGCACCTCCACCATGCTTCACGGTTGCCTGCAGAATCCACTGTAAAAGAGTGTTTCTTAAGAAAGAAAACACTCTCCCGTTTCCTGGTTTCAGCAGTGGCACAACATGGAAGAGAAATAATAACTAATAAATCACATCCAAACATGCAATATTTTCATTATCATATATACAGTATGTACGTGTTGCGGGCCGGGGCCGCTGCCGCTTCTGGGGCCGCTTGGATCCGGGTTCGCTGCTGCAGCTCGATTGGTGACCGGACCCGGGCTCGCACGGCCGTCCGTCCTCACAACCATCGGAAGGGGATATTTACAGGGAGTTTGATGTGTCTGTGACGGCACCCGTAGGTTGTGGTGAGAGATGGTGACACCGCCGCTGCCTGGTGATGGGACGCCCGGGGCTGATGGAGTAAGGCAGCAAGATGGGATCCCCTCCACGAGTAGTGGAGGTGTAGTCCCGGGGCCCGGTTTCGGTAAACGGGAGTAATGGCTGCTGGAGGGGGCACGCCGGGTTGGACCGGGGGGCAATGGTGTACTCACAGTTCAGTAATCACCCACAAGGCTTTTGGTGGGTGTATTCGGGTCCCACACCCGGGTGTAGTAAACAGTGGTCCCTTCCTCCTGCATTCTTTGTTTCTGTCTTCTCTGTGACAATTCCGTATGGAACGTAAAGTCCACTCCCGGTACTGTGGGAGCTGTGGCCCGCGAAATCTGACCCTTGGAATTTCTGTGGGTTCTGACGGACACCCTATCCTCCATGGTGGGCTTCCGTTTCGCTCTCTGGGCTTCTGGAGAACAAGGCCTGAAACCTTGTCTTCTGCTGATTGATTAACAAGAGGCATGCAACCTTCCTCGTCCTAGGGTCCAGGCACCTCGTCTGTGCACGGCCTCCAGACTGTATTCCCACTGTCGGCACCGGCGGGCAACGACCCTGCCCTGGTCCACTTTAGATCTCCCGCAACAGTCGCCTGTGGCCCTGTTTACTGTCTGCCACCTAGCCAGGTAGTCCAGGGGCCCCTACCCATGACTCCACTTCTCTGTCAGCACTTGACTACTCCTCAACTCCCACTGTCAACCAACTGTCAGCTTGAACTCTCCAACTTGTCTCTCATGTTCCCACCCCTGACACCTCAGGACCCCTAGGTGGGTGTTCTCATCCGCCTGATCCCACCCACTGGTGTGTCCATATTATCATGAGGGGGTGGCTAGGCTTTAATGGCTGTGTGTTGTACCTGGGTGTGGGTTTTTGGTGGTAACAAGGAGGGTGAACTACTTTTGTGACTACCTGGTTTTGCTAGGGCGTCACATACGCTCAACTTTAAAACAGCAATACCAAGTAGGAAAGGTTGTGGAATTATGGAAATCACGCGATGGAAAGACATTTTAATGATATGCAAATGAGGAAAGTATAGAAGTAAAATATCTATCTATATATCTATCTGTCTGTCTATTTGTCTATCTATCTAGTTAAAAATGCTACAATACAATGGATATATTGTACCAAAGACATGCAATATGTTTAGTAAGAAATGTGAAAGTTGTATTTTATAACCTTTAACAGTACTTATGATCATACATTCACCATCTAAGACATTGCCACAACAAGGTGTCAGATACAAATGACAGGCTAGATCGTACCAGTATCCCCTTGTACATCTCAGATTGATAAAGTGCCCCATGACAAATGTTATAGATGCTACTATTTTTGGTGACAATATAATAAACACAAACATATCACACAGCTGACACTATTGACAGATGAGTAGACACTACATATACTAACCTACTACACCCAGAGCCATAAGTGGAGCCATGATCTCTTATTTTTCTGGAGCTGTAGACTCATGGGTATCTTTGATAAGTCTTCCAAATTTCATTTCCACAATAATCTACATTAGACATCAATGTGTTCAGTAGTTTCTCCATTTTATTTCAGTCAATTACGTACAGTAGTGGAGCAGCCTGCGCTTATTACAGAATTCTAATTGGTTTCTAATGTAAGTAGGAAGCATCCATGATACCAGCCCCTCATTACTTCATACTACGCCGTATGCAAATCAGGCAGGAATAAATGTTTGGCGCCAGCTGGCCCAAATGTACAATTTAGAAATCTTTTTTTATTCTTTGTTCTTTGATGCACAGTAAATGAGCTGCAGAACTCCACTCTACACACAATTCAATTTTACAGGCCTATTATCTGAGATATAATGTGGAGGTTAAATATATCAGGGCAGCCATTATGTGAAAATAATTAACAGTAATGAATAATGCACTAATTCTACTGATGAGAGATGGTTATATGTGTAATGAAGTGTTGGGGCACCACTGACAAATGAAATTACACATATTTAAACACTGTTTTATGATATTACTTTGCTGTTATAATTTCCTTTACCTACAATGAGCCACTTTGATTATGACCATTATCTTGACAGCGCTAAAGAATGAAATAGTGGAAGTTAATGTGACAGCGATTAGTCAGCCAGAAGATCCATCATAGACACTGGAGCGGAGTGAAATAAGAAGAGGGGAGAAGGGCTCTCTACTTTTCAGCTTCAGACATGAGAAGAATGATACCATCAACATCAGCTCAATATTAAATGGGTAGAATTATCTTGTCATGCAGTTCTAGCCCCTGAAGTACTACTTATTTGTACCTTCCAGGGAAAGGTCAGCCCTTCTTAACCATTCATAACAACGTGTTGATAGATTTCTTGAATCAATAATAATGGCAAGGAGATGGGAAGGAGCCTGAGAAGAATCAAGAGAGTTTAACGCTTTAACTTCTGAACTTTAATAGTACAGGGATATATTTAATCATTTGCAAGAGACTTACATACAGTATATAATGAAAATGAGTACACCCCTCACATTTTGGAAAATATATCTAGAAAAAAAGAAGCACTGATAAGGTCTTACCAGATAAATAAACAAGGTAATATATGATATAATACACTCACCAGATGTGGTTGTCAAGGGTCACAACCACCATAGATAGCATGAGATAATGGCGGCTGCCGCGACCCCACGTGGAGATGTCTTCAAAGCAGGAGGAGAAAAGGGTTAAAGCCGCGCAATCCGCCAGAATAAGATGTGGAAGTGTTGATAGATTAATAACTTTTTTATTCCATAGGTCTACGCGTTTCGAGGTATGAAAACCTCTTCCTCAGGACTAGAATATCAATAATACATGAACAGAGTGCTCTCTGTTCATGTATAGTTGATATTCTGGTCCTGAGGAAGAGGTTTTCATACCTCGAAAGGCGTAGACCTATGGATTAAAAAAGTTATTAATCTATCAACATTTCCACATCTTATTCTGGCGGAGTGCGCGGCTTTAATCTTTTTCTCCTCCTGCTTTGAAGACATTTTGGAAAATATGTTAATAAATCTTTCAATAGTTCAATAAACAAGAGAACATATTAATTGTTCCAGTGTATATATACATGAAAACCTACAGAAAAAACACTGAAACACATGTTATATAAACAATAATATTTATTATTGAATCAAATATGTAGAAAAGATTAAAATACAAAGATTATGAAAAAAAGGGGGGAGGGGAGGAGGATGCAGAACAATGATGATACAAAATAACCCCCAATGGTCACCCCGGACTTGTAGTCAAGGTGTATGCAAATACAGTTACAATCAATGCAAGTAATGTTAGGTATACTCATGGAATGATGAAACCGAATTAGTCCATGTAGTCAAAAGGTCATATAAAGCCGTAGGTGTGTAGGAAATAAGGAGCATGAATATTTAATCCTATAGGCTCAATTTTTCCCTAAATAGATCTCTAGAGAATCTGGTAGATACTCCTCACTAAATTAGAAAAGCTATTTTAAAAGGATAAATTCGGTATACATGTGACCATGTGCATACAATGACAATTCCAACAGTAGATGCTGAAGCTGTAGAAAGAGTTCTTCATATACTGTATTCAAGCTAGGCTAGTGGATATAATCACACCAAAGCAATTTTAGAAATGTATAAAGCACTATATGCAACCCCTGTCAGGTGGAGCTGAGATGGAGTGCACCACAATAAGATAGGCTAGTGCCTAAGAGAAATTACTTAAACATGTGGGTACTGAATCATATCAACATGTATATAAGCAATATGGAAAAATACGTGTATTCAGAAAACACTCCATATGTGCTCCACCAGACTGGAGGAACCACATCAGCCAGCAGTGATGTATTTATATAGCTCAGTTGTTAACCATACAAAAGATGCTCAAGATGCTGAGGCTGTGGAAAGAATTCCTCATATATTATATTCTGGCTAGGCTAGTGGATAAAAATACACAAAAACAGTTTTTTGAATCTTAATAATATATATATAGCGCACCATGTGCAACCCCTGTCAGGTGGAGCAGAGATGAAGTGCACCACATTAAGATAGGCTAGTGCCTAAAGGAAATTACTTGAACATGTGAATACTAAATCATATCAACATGTATGTTGGCAATATGAAAGGATACGTGTATTCAGAAGACACTTCACATGTGTTCCACCAGGCTGGGGGAACCACATCGGCCGGCAATGATGTAGTTATAAAGCACAGTTGTTAGCCTATTATACGATGTATATATAAATGTATATAGGGGTTCTGTTAACTATCCACTAGTCCGTTAGACACAGCATCAAACAGTAGCTACGGAAAACAATTTTATCTGCAGAAAGTCTGTTTAACCAGATTAAAGGATAAATACCATTCAAGAATAAACATGTATGTTGGCAAGGTAATACATCTAGAAATGAAGAGTGCCCAATGCAATAAATGCTACAATCTATGGGCCATAATTTCTGGTTTACAGATGTATCCCTGAAAACACAACAAGACTGTTCAGCTACTGCAATTGTTAGACCTATTTAATGCCCAATGCAATAAATGCTACAATATAAGGGCCATAGTTTCCAGTTTTCCGGTGTATCCCTGAGCATGCAGCCTCCCAGTGGTCTCCTATATGTAAGTAATTCATTGATGGCCCTTGCGCATCTATATGTGATTAAGTTAGTATGCTCTAGGTTTACTATCATCAGTAGCTGAACAGACTTGCTGCATGCTCAGGGATACACCGGAAAACTGGAAACTATGGCCCTTATATTGTAGCATTTATTGCATTGGGCATTAAATAGGTCTAACAATTGCAGTAGCTGAACAGTCTTGTTGTGTTTTCAGGGATACAAACAGACTTTCTGCAGATAAAATTGTTTTCCGTAGCTACTGTTTGATGCTGTGTCTAACGGACTAGTGGATAGTTAACAGAACCCCTATATACATTTATATATACATCGTATAATAGGCTAACAACTGTGCTTTATAACTACATCATTGCCGGCCGATGTGGTTCCCCCAGCCTGGTGGAACACATGTGAAGTGTCTTCTGAATACACGTATCCTTTCATATTGCCAACATACATGTTGATATGATTTAGTATTCACATGTTCAAGTAATTTCCTTTAGGCACTAGCCTATCTTAATGTGGTGCACTTCATCTCTGCTCCACCTGACAGGGGTTGCACATGGTGCGCTATATATATATTATTAAGATTCAAAAAACTGTTTTTGTGTATTTTTATCCACTAGCCTAGCCAGAATATAATATATGAGGAATTCTTTCCACAGCCTCAGCATCTTGAGCATCTTTTGTATGGTTAACAACTGAGCTATATAAATACATCACTGCTGGCTGATGTGGTTCCTCCAGTCTGGTGGAGCACATATGGAGTGTTTTCTGAATACACGTATTTTTCCATATTGCTTATATACATGTTGATATGATTCAGTACCCACATGTTTAAGTAATTTCTCTTAGGCACTAGCCTATCTTATTGTGGTGCACTCCATCTCAGCTCCACCTGACAGGGGTTGCATATAGTGCTTTATACATTTCTAAAATTGCTTTGGTGTGATTATATCCACTAGCCTAGCTTGAATACAGTATATGAAGAACTCTTTCTACAGCTTCAGCATCTACTGTTGGAATTGTCATTGTATGCACATGGTCACATGTATACCGAATTTATCCTTTTAAAATAGCTTTTCTAATTTAGTGAGGAGTATCTACCAGATTCTCTAGAGATCTATTTAGGGAAAAATTGAGCCTATAGGATTAAATATTCATGCTCCTTATTTCCTACACACCTACGGCTTTATATGACCTTTTGACTACATGGACTAATTCGGTTTCATCATTCCATGAGTATACCTAACATTACTTGCATTGATTGTAACTGTATTTGCATACACCTTGACTACAAGTCCGGGGTGACCATTGGGGGTTATTTTGTATCATCATTGTTCTGCATCCTCCTCCCCTCCCCCCTTTTTTTCATAATCTTTGTATTTTAATCTTTTCTACATATTTGATTCAATAATAAATATTATTGTTTATATAACATGTGTTTCAGTGTTTTTTCTGTAGGTTTTCAAATCTTTCAATAGGTTAACATTAAAAACCAATATTGTCAAAACCGCTGGCAACAAAAATGAATACACCCCTAAGGAAAAATGGAAAAATTGTGCTTAATTAGCCATCTTTCCTCTATGGTGTCATATAATCCATTAGTGTTACTAGATCTCAGGTATGAATGAGGAGCAGGTGTGATAAATTTGTCGTTATCACTCATACTCTCTCATACTGGTCACTAGACGTTCAACATGGCACCTCATGGCAAAGAATTCTCTTGGGATCTGAAAAAAAAACCTGTTGCTCTAGATAAAGATGGCACAGGTTATAATAAGATTGCCAACACCCTGAAACTGAGCTGCAGCACGGTGGCCAAGACCATACAGCAGTTTACCAAGACAAGTTTCACTCAGAACAGGAATCGCCATGGTCAACTAAAGACGTTGAGTGTACATGCTCAGCGTGAAATCCATAGGTTGTCTTTTCAAAATAGATATATGAGTGTTTGAATTGCTGCAGAGGTACAAACCTATAGATATGCTGGCTAACCAATGGGCCAATGAACAAAAAATAATGGGGAGAGTAAACCCAAGTGGTCAAAACAAAATAGCTTAAACAACAAACTATAAATATGACAACACAGGATAAAAAGTTAAACATAAAAATAAAACAGTCATGTTATGAAGACATAAAATTGTCATGAAGATAAAAAATGGGTAGAGATAAGGGGCAAGAAGAATAAATATGTACAAGTATGTACAAAGGACTACAATAAGTACACAATTACCATAGTCAACTATAACCAAATAAATACATGACATTATGGAGTGGTATAATGAATAATATAGTGAAAAATAAATCGTAAGAAAAAGGTAGTGCAAATACCATTCCAAAATAAATTAAATAATACTAATTGCCACTCCTGTGAATTTTTTTTTCCAAATTGCCATGACTATATATAAACACATAATGAGAAAACAATTCAACATGAATATAGTGCAGGGTAAAGGTAACCAAATAAAACCCTTCTATGAAGTCAGCAAAGTTAAGGCAGATGGTAACGTAATAAGCAGAGATAAATTAACTAAAAATGTATGCATATAAACATATATAACAATAAGGCTGGGCAGAAGAAAAGCTATGTTCTAATATGTGTTACCTTATCACACCTAAAGCACGTTTCTCCAGAGCATTTAACAAGGGTCTTTTGTTGTGCAATTATGCTGTCACCCCACATGTGGTGGAAAACTACTGTTTGGGCACACGGTAGAGCACAGAAGGGGAGGAGCGCTATTTGAATTGTAGAGCGCAAAATTGGCTGGAGTCGACACCATGTTGTGTTTTACACAGCCCGTGATGTTCTAAAACAGTGGAAACCCTCACAAGTGACCTCATTTTGGAAACTAGAACCTTCATAAATTTTTTTTAGATGTTTCGTGAGCACCTTGAACCCTCAGGATTCACAGAATTTTATACTATTGAGCCATGAAAATAAAAACATACATTTTTACCACAAAAATATTGCTTAATCCCAAATCTTTTATTTTCACAAATATAACAGAAGAAAATGCAACATACAATTTGTTGTGCAATTTCTTCTGAGTACATTAATACCTCATATGTGGTAGAAACTACTGTTTGCGTGCACAGCAGGGCTCAAAAGGGAAAGAGCGCTATTTAACTTTTTGAACTCAAAATTAGCTGAAATCGTTAGCAGACTTCACGTCGTGTTTGGAAAGCCACTGGTAAACAGTGTAATACTCCCTTTCCCCCAAAAGTGACCCAATTTTGAAAACTAGACCCCTCAAGGAATTTATCTAAACTTGTATTGAGCACCTTGAATCCAAAGGAGCTACACAGAAAACTATAACGTTGAGCTGTGAAAATTAAAAAATACATTTTTACTACAAAAATGCTGCTTAAAACGCTAATAGAAGAATATGGCTCATACAATATGTTGTAGAATTTACCCTGAATTCACCAATAGCTAATATTATATATATACTGCTCAAAAAAATAAAGGAAACTCTAAAAAAAGTGTTGTTTAAGTGTTCCTTTTATTTATTTGAGCAGTATATATCCTGTGCGGTAGGCTGAGCACTTCCATTAGGGTTTCCATCTACATCTCCAAAATACAGAGCATGCAGAGAGCAGACATGTTTTCCCTCTCTGAAGTCTCTGGATGTAGCAGAGCTGAGTCTCATTGTAGGACTTTGTAAGGATTTTGTCAGATGTACAAGGGAGTCTTGAGGGTTAATAAAGGAGTAAGAGAGAGGGTGTGTGTGTGTGTGTGTGTGTGTGTGTGTGTGTCTATTTTATTTAAAAAAAGGATTTCTTTCAGTCTTTGTGCTTTATTTATTTTCACTCACAGGATTAGTAATGGGGTGTTTCATACATGCCACCATTTACTAATCCAGTGCTTAAAGGCAGCTTTCAGTTTTTGACAAATCACAGCTGTCAATAAACTCTTGCCACCACACCAGGTAAACCAGGATGAGCCAGGTAAAGTGACCGGATTGGCACATCTAAGGTGATGTGCCAGTTATGGGCAGCTAAAGGCTGGCTCTTCCCATCCTGATAATACCAGCCCCCATCTGTCTGATTTACTATGGCTGCTTATCAAAAATGTATTTTTGAATTATTTATTTATCTAATTTAAAAAAGAAATGCAGTAGGATGCCCTGAATTTTGATATCCAGCCATGGTAAAGCTCACAGGGGCTGCAGCCTGTAGCTGTTGTTTTACCATCATTGACTATCAAAATAAAGCGGGAGCAAGCATATGTCAATTTTTTAAGTTATTTATTTCTTTTTACACTACCATACAGAAAACTGACTGCAACCAATCACAGATGCAGACACAGGGTGGGGGGGTGTATAACAATCTGCAATCAATCATGGACACTAGCACAAAGAGTGGGAAACAGTGAATAAGATAAACCTTAATTAGTGGGCTTGGAAAAGAGTCTGTTTGCATTGTTAGCTTCTGGGAAACATGGTATTTATAACTGTCCTGCTCTTACTACCATTTAATTTCCATTTGTAGCATCCTAGCGCTTCCTACGGCAATTTTACAGCCGAGAACTTCTCATCCAAATTGACTTGTATGGAGTTCGTTGTCTGACGTCAAGATCAGGATCAAGCTTGGCTGCCGAACTCAATTTTTTATTTTTGTTTGTGCTGGTTTGGCGAACCCAAATATCCTCAGGTTCGCTTATCACTAATCATAATCCCTGCTCCAAATATTGTAAAGTAGCATCTTAAAGGGATACTTATCTTGCCTACCACTCATTCCATACCAGGTTATCTGCAGGTGAACTGCCTCCAGATGGTCTAAGAGATACAAGGCACTTTTTTTTATAAGCAATTTTCATTATTCTTTTTAAGCTCAAATCCTATTTTTTGTAAAACCTGAAACCTATAGTACATAAAAATATTACTATATACAAGATCATGAAGGCTATTTTTTAAACAATAGCAGATATTTTTACATTGTTAATGTCTTTACAACTTTATATTGTTTTGCAGAATCGGTCATTCAATAGTAACCAAGAGTCATCTCCAATCTGGATAGAGCAAGAAGCTCCCCAAGAAATTTCATCAACTCGAAGAGTCAAAAGTGATAAATCATGAGATTACTTCTCAGAAAATGATTTCTCTATTTTTTTTAATTATTTGTCTAACTTTGTGCACATATACTTTGAATACATGAATATAAAAGCAAAACAAAAAAATCTGAACCCTTGTTGAGGAATAAAAATTTACCATTTCTAACTTCAGATGTTGCCACTGCCATAGCATGGGTTGTTGCATGTATTTCTAAACCTACATTTGTAATGTCAATAAAAAAGACGTAATTATTATCATTATGACATCTATAGTAGGAGGGGTATGCATTTTTCCTTTAAAATTTTTTAGTTTTCATTTACAAAAGAGAGTGAGAAACATTTTATTTCACTATAGTTCAGAAGATGGAATCCAACTACCACATAAGCTCCTAGTCCTGCACTGTGCTGTGCTCCACTGAGACCTGGTGATCTCTGATAATCCAGGTACTGGCCACCATCGCACAAGCAATGGACCATATCATGTCATAGCTGCAGACTATTATAGTAAAGCCCCCACGGTCAATGTGAGTAATGGTGTAGGACAAGGATTTTTTGTGCAAATTGAATAGTGGGATTGCAAGTTTCAGGAAATTCGACTAGAAGTCAATTCTCCATGGATCGATCTGCTCTCCTTTTGTTATTAATATTTACTTGAAGACAATCCCTTCAGTTATATAGTTAAATATGAGAGTTATGACACACATGTTAATGCATAAACTGGACTTAGTTTCAGTTTCATTTTATTTTATTTTTGTATAAAATAATAAATTAGATAATCAGCCAATAAAATTGATTGACAAAAGAAAATTGTATTACCAATTTTAGTTCAGCTATGAATGGGAGCAAAGGAGTCACCAAGAACTGACTGTAACAAAGGGTTAAAGTGGTAAAAGGTGAATCAAATTTTAATTTTCAATTATCTATGCAGGATGAGTAGTCAAGAGGTCCAGGGTCAGGTACCAGGAGAGCTCATACTAACCAAAAGGGGTAAGATAGTCATAGTCAGTAGGCTGACAATAGGCTCGGCTACCACAGTACTTTGCTCAAACGTCGGCACTGCTCAGTAGCTGTTCATTTGCAGAAGACCCACTCCCAGCCCCATCACAGCCATATCAAACTTATGTGTTGTAAAATAGTATAGGAGGGCTGTAAAAGAAAGAAAGTAAAGTAGGATATACTTATCGAGTCTCCCTGCAGCTGTAACTGCTCCTGCAGCTGTAACTGCTCTTGTGGCTGTACTTCCAGGCCGCTGATTATTCTCATACATATTCACTGCTTTCTCCGGCCACCGGCGTTTCTGATTGGCTACTGGCAGACCCCGCCCCCAGACAGTATCTGTGATTGGTTGGACTCACAGACCCTGTGAACAGGTCTCTATTGTGCTATAAAATAAATAAATAAAACACAATTAGAGTAGGGTCCCCCCCCATAGGTTTGCTCATCTCTAGTAGTCAGGTCATGGTCCAAAATCAAAATTCCAGGAATTTGGCGGATCAAGACAAAGAGGCCAGGAAAATAGGTTGTCAAAAGCGAGGTCAGAGGTTGGGCCGCAACAGTTCAGACTCTGAGCACAGGAACAATGCACACAGACACCAACAAGTAGGGATGAGCGAACGCGAACTGTATATTTGGGGTTTGTACCAAATATGGTTCTTCCAGGTCTCAAACTCGAAGACAGGATAAGAAAATAGTTTGTGTCTGAGTTCGTACACCAGGTAATGTTTGTACGTTAACAAAGTTTGTTGAAAGCCTGCTATGCAGCCAATTAATAAGCTATATTGCATGCGGAAGTTGCTAGTCCATTGCTGTGAACAATAAAGATAAAAAGAAAAAAATGAGGTGGGCTCACGCTAGTTTTGATAACCAACGCATGTAAAACAGACAACTACAGGTTACAACCCTCAGCTGTCAGCTTTACGTTGGCTTGGTATTAAAAATAGAGGGGATCCCACTCCATTTTTTTAAGTTATGTAAAAAAATAATTTTAAAAAATGGTGTGGATGCCCTCCTGTTTTTGATAACCAGCCAAGGTAAAGCAGACAATTGGGGGCTGGTATTATCAGAGTAGTAAGGCTCATGGTTATTTGGCCCTTCCATACTAAAAATAGCAACCCATAGCCCACCCCAGAAGTAGCTCATTCATTAGATGTGCCAATTCTGGCACTTTACCTTGCTCTTCCCGATTGCCCTGGTGTGGTCACAATCTGGGCAACATTTTTGGTGTTGATGTCTGCTGTGAGTTGATAGCTGGCATCAAGCTCAGGGGTTATCAATGGATAGGTGTCTCTCAAACACCACCATTACTAACCCGATAAGCATAGATTTAAAAAACACAAAGGAAAAAATAGTTTATTTGAATAAAGACTCCTCTACACTTCCTTATTCACCAATTTCTTACTTCACTAGTTACTGCTCGTCAGCGGCATCCTCGTTATTTCTCACGAGCAGTGACATTGCTATTCTGGGCTGCCACTGACAAGCAGTAAGCTATGGTGCCTCATTCTGAGAATGTTGTTCATTGGAGGGGATACGGACATGAGGAGAGATCTTGGGTTCCAGCTCGAGATGTGACGGCCGATTGTTCAGTCAAGGCCTTTCTTTCAAGGAAACCTGGGGATGCAGTGGCACCCCCTAGAAGAAGGGGTAGGGTCATAAATCAGCCACTCATTGTATCATAAGAATGCTGTGAGTGACAGTTTAGCCGCCCAATAGATGGAAGGGATGTGCTGGGCTGTCAAGATTCTGAATGACAGCAAAGCCGGCCAATCTGGGACTGGAGTGGGCTTGGCTACTCCCATGCAAATTGAGATTTGCTTTGGAGCCTTAACATGGGCAGTGGAGAGCTATAGAGAGCCTTAATAAAACTAGAATTCTGTCCCTGCAACTGCAACTGCATTTATTGAAGATTCCAATATTACATAGTCAGATCCTGGATCATTTGCATCAGATTCGACACTTGGTCACAAAGTATGTGAACTGGAAAAAATGAAAAAAAAAAAAGTAACAGTCAGTTGTAATTTGATGCTAGTCACTACTCATGGGCTAGTCATGAAACTGGTAGTCAAAAGGTCCAGGGTCATATACCAGGGAGTCTCCTAATAATAAACAAATGGAGTAAGCCAAAAGATCAAGGTATGAGGTTAAGCAGGTAGTCAGAAGGGAAGTCAGAAGTCGAGCAACAACAGATCAGAGACTGAGTACAGGAACAAGGCACACAGACACCACCGAGCATAAAGCTGACCACTGCCAGCCAGGTAGCCACCCTAAAGGGCAACACTTGGAGGAAACCCAGCAGCCTCTGTGATTGGGCTAAACCTCAATTTGCATGGGAATGGCCCAGCTCACTCCAGTCCCAGATTGAGATGCATGGCTGTTTTTTGGAATCTTGATAGCAAAGGACATCCCTGCCATCTTTTGGGAGGCTGAGCTGTCACTCACAGCGTCCTTATGACACAGTGAGTGGCTGATTTGTGACATGAATAAAAGAAGTAACATTCTTTTTTGTCTATTTGTGATAGCAAATTAGTGTAGCTGACTATACTATTAGTGAAAGTCTGCAAGAAGAAGAGAGACAACCACATGAAACAGACAGACATAACAGCTAAGCAGTTCACCAATAGTCACATATCAATTCACTTGGATGGACATGACAGCTATTTAGTTAAATAAAAAATGTTGAAATGTTTTTGCATAAGTTAAAGTTGTGAAATTTATTTTAACAAATGTGTTCTGGACATAATTTGTAGTCATTTACTTTTACATAAGTTGTATAGATTCTGCTTCTGTACTTGTTACCACAGCCTTGCTCACTTACTGCACAATTCTCCTCTACTCAAAATGGCTGCCTATAGAAGAGCATGTGCCATGACATATCTATTTGCCTCCTCCAGAACCAACACTATATGGTACTCTCACCACATTTAAAAAGATATTCCAGTGAATAGCATGTATAACCTATGGTGCTGATGGATCACTAAAATTACAAAATTGCTAGTTTATGTGGTACAGTGGTCAGGCTTGTGTACTCCCATTTTATAAAACTCTTTGCCAGTCACAAAACAGCTACTTTAGAAACATTAGCAGTTTCTGTAACACCTTTAGAGCATGTGTGGCGCCTCTGAGGCTTCGGTCACCACAGGCAGCATCTGCAATACTCTGTGCAATACTCATCCCGAGTAAGGAAGAGGTTAACCACTGGTTTTCACTTACACATTACACACACCTCAGGTGTTTTCACTCTGGAACTGAGCTAAAGGTGGTCACCATAACAATGGGTTTTCCCAGCCACCAGTGAGTCATAAGGAAGGTGGGGCAGCACAGGGGAAGTAAGAGAACACAGAGTTTTTACCTTAGAATAGTCTGAGACTCAGAACAACACGGTCGCTGTGGAGAGTGCTTCAGAGCTTCCACAGTTAGGACCGGGCAGACTGGAAGGAGCAGGAGACGACAGTGGAGGAGCTGGCTGACCGGTAGCTCCTGTGGGACGAAGGAGAAACACGGTTGCTGAGGGGAGAGCTTCATTGCTCCCTTGGAACCGGCGCAGTGCAGGGTGCAGAACCCTAGGGTGGAACATACTCTACATTGGACCAGAATCTGCCAAACAGGGGGATTCCATGTCCCTCTGGCCACAACGAGATTCCGGAGCACAGTGGCATATAGGGTCTAGAGTCGTGATTACAGTCAGGCCCCACAGTGGATCCGCACCACCTGCACACGGGAAAGGAACGTTAACACTAAACAGGGGTCCCCAAGTACTTCAGGTCACGGGGATCCACACTAAAAAAGCACAAGGAAGGGCCCATAGACAACCACACCGGTTCTGACCTTTGACTTACCCGGGATCAGCTGGAGTCCATCGCAGCGGAGACCGGTGTCTCTGGGCAGCTCACGAACTGTGAGTAAAAGATCTGGTACCTGCAACTGCCGTGTCAGTCCCTCATTGCCGGCGCTGGCACCCCGCACTTTGGTGCCAATGACCACTGCTACCTCCATCATTCTCCTTGGGGCCTAGCTTCCCCTGCGGGAAGCTGAACTAGCCTAGCTGTGACACCATCCGCCCCAGAGGACTGCGACCATAGTGATGGCTGATCCCATGGCCGTATATCGCAGGTGGCATCACGAGACAACTTCCAACATCCTCATCCCATCTCCAATTCCCCTATTGGTGTACACCTCGGGGCCACAAAGCCGGGCAAGGCCACCCATGACATCCCAGACCCGACATCACTGGCCCGGCAACGAGTAATTTAACTCCTGCCTCGTAGGTGCTACACATGCATGCTCAATCATGATTCATAAACACTCAGGGTCCTGTGAGGGACGTATCTTCTATTTAAAGGGAACCTGTAACGTTGGAAAAAAATATTTTAATTTGCAGATATGAGGTTAATATTCAGGCTAATAACATTTGAAACCTGCCCAGCGCCTGAACATTCAATCCCATTGCAGGGAGGAAATCAACTGCACTCCCGAACTGACTGACAGCTGCACAGTATTAGAACCAGCTGTCAGTAAGTGCAGGGGCGTGGTTACAGCCACAGCTCTCCATACACAGAGTGGTAACTGAACCCATGCCGGCACCACCCCCATGACTGAAATTCAAATGCTGCTCAGAGGATTCGAGTTAATTTCCTCCTGGTTCCATATGCAGGCACCAGGCAGGTTCAAACACTATTAACCTGTAGATTAACCCGATATCTGCAGGTTAATAGCATTTTTTTCAAAGACAAGTTCACTTTAATCAGTTTTACCACATTGATCTAATATTTATCCCTTATCCAGTGAATAGTTAATAAATATTAAACCATGAAATATCCCCTTAAAAGGGAACCTGTCAGGAGATTCCTGATTCCTGAACAATGGGCAGCATGAATCATACTTTGGATGCACAATTAAACACATAAAGCTGTGTGTGAACAATCTCAAACACCTACAGCTACACAAAGGAACACTCCATAAGAATTATGAACCAGAAGGACAAGGAGTTATTAGGTAAATATATATATATATATATATATATATATATATATATATATATATATATATATATATATATATATATATATATATTAGAACACTCACATAAAAAGTCCCAAAGGACTAACCAAGACAATTACAAACAATACATAGAAGATTCAATGCATAGGATAATGTAATGGGCACAGACACCAAGGCATCACACTAAGAAAATGACATGGGCACTTATTAGATCTGAATCTCCTGTGAATAGTAACACCCTTGTAGTGTGAATAATAGCTGCATATGTAAGCAAGTCCAGGGATTTCAAGATGTATAATACAAACCAAAAAAGTGCTAAGTGCTATAAAGTGCAAGACGTCCGTCCCAAAAATGGATCCCAAGGTGCTAAAGAGTTCTTCAGATAACAGACCCAGCCGCGGGTTTCGCGTTTTAGATCATTGCTTAATCATGGGGGAAGGATGCCCAATTGCAGCCATGTATGTTCTACTGTGAGTTGCTGAGGAATTTCAGAGAAAACGTTAATTTAAGGCAAGTCTCCAGTGGCTTCTCTATGCCTCACTCCTCTAAACTGATAGGGATATACAGTATATACTATTTGACAATATACAGACTAGAAAGAAACCTGCCAGTCTAGGGGTGCGGGATGGTAAGGAGCTGTTGGAAACCTGCATTTTACTAGTTATATGAGATTTATAGTCTTCAGCCAGCTCTTCAAAGTATATTGTATTTCAGAGACAAACAATTATGCAGCCAGTGTCTGATTCATGCTGCCTGTGGTTCATGCAACATGAATCTTTTGACAGGTTCCCTTTAACCACTTAATGAAGCCACATGAAGATTTTATTTTATTTTTTATTTTTTTTCTATAAAATATGTGTATATGTTCATGTAGTGTAGTGTGTGTTAATATACTCACGAACTGGCACTTTTTCCAGGATTCAGCACCATTCTGCTCCTCTTCTCAGTGATGTCACCGCTCTTCAGACTCACCAGGCCACACTATACTCTGTGTAACCCAAACATGAACATATAAAATTGTTTAACCGTATGGTAAATATAAAAAAAATCAAAATATGAAAAATGGCATTTATTTGTCTCCATGCCTTCCACAAAAAATTACCGTAAATAAAAATTCATCAAGATGTAATATGTATCTCAAATTGCTCCCATGAAAATTATACCTTGCCATGCAAAGAGTAAAGGGGGCTTTACACGCTACGACATCGCTAATGTGAACTCGTTGGGGTCACGGAATTGGTGACGCACATCCGGCCGCATTAGCGATGCCGTTGCGTGTGACACCGATGAGCGATTTTGCATGGGGGTCCATTCTCAAAAATCGATACTGCAGCAGTAACGAGGTTGTTCCTCGTTCCTGCGGCAGCACACATTGCTATGTGTGACACTGCAGGAACGAGGAAGCTCTCCTTACCTGCCAAAGAAGGAGGTGGGCGGGATGTTACGTCCCGCTCAGCTCCGCCCCTCCGCTGCTATTGGGCGGCCGCTCAGTGACGTCATTGTGACGCCGCACGGACCGCCCCCTTAGAAAGGAGGCGGTTCGCCAGTCACAGCGATGGCGCCGGGCAGGTAAGTATGTGTGACGGGTCTGGGTGATGTTGTGCGGCACGGGCAGCAATTTGCCCGTGTCGCACAACAGATGGGGGCGGGTACCCACACTGGCGATATCGGGACCGATATCGCAGCGTGTAAAGCCCGCTTAAGCCAAACAAAGCTAAACAGATAGGAAAATAAAACAAAGTGTTGGGTTTGAGAAAATAGTGACACAAACCACTTTTTTGGGGGGAGGAACTTCAGATTTTTTTTAATCCTTAATAAAATCTAAAAAATACATATACAGTATCACTGCAATCCTGCTGATCTAGAAAATTATATTGCAAAGTCATTTTTACTGCACAATTTACATTGCAAAAACTAAACTGAAATATCATTTTTGACCATTTCAATGCAATTGTAATCTGTTTTCACATTTTTTTTCAGTACATTATATGGTATCTTTCAAATGAAATGCAAAGGCACAAATTATCCATTTCCTTTACATTGGGTACCGTATTTTTCGGACTATAAGACACACCCTGGTTATAGAGGAGGAAAATAGGAAAATACAATTTTACGCAAAAAATGTGGTCATGACACACTGTTATGGGGTGAGGATCTGCTGCTGACACTGTTATGGGGGTAATGTTCTCAAATTCTGTACTAAGGTACCAGATTCCTGGTTATGATCCCCCTGCCTTGTATATACAGTATATGTCTCTCATCCTGGTATAGCCCACATCCTGCTATATACCATCATCCTGGCATATGGCCGCATCCTGCTATATACTGGCATATGGCCGCATACTGCTATATACCCCATCCTGGCACATGGCCCCATCCTGCTATATACCCCAATCCTGCTATATACCTCAATCCTGCTATATACCCCCATCCTGCTCATATACCCCCATCCTGCTCATATACCCCCATTCTGCTCATATACCCCCATCCTGCTCATATACTCCCATCCTGCTCATACACTCCCATCCTGCTCATATACTCCCATCCTGCTATATACCCCCATCCTGCTATATACCCCCATCCTGCTCATATACCCCCATCCTGCTCATAATATAACCCCATCCTGCTCATAATATACCCTCATCCTGCTCCTAATATACCCCCATCCTGCTCATAATATACCCCCATCCTGCTCATAATATACCCCCTTGCTGCTCATATACCCCCATCCTTCTCACATACCCCATCATGCTCATAATATACCGCCATCCTGCTCATAATATACCCCCATCCTGCTCATATACCCCCATCCTGCTATACACCCCCATCCTGCTATATACCCCCATGCTGGTATACGGCCCACATCCTGTGGCACATTAAAAAAAAATAAATGTTCATACTCACCTTACCTAACTCCCTGCAACATCGCTCCTCCTCTGTCTGTGTCAGCAGCAGTGCCGCTTACCTGTGTGGAGCCGGCCACGCTCCCTGCAGCATCACGATGTCCTCCTGTCTGTGCCGGCGGCAGCTGCGTGTGGACACGTGCGCACAGCGATGACTTCATCGCTGTGCGCATTGCTAGTCTCCACACAGCCGCCATCGACACAGGCAGGATGACATCGCGATGCTGTAGGGAGCGTGGCTGGTGAGTGTACTGATTCACTGTACCCTGCGCTGATGATGATGCGTGGGGGGCAGTGAATAGAGCTGCACATGATCACTCCAGGCTGTAGTTGCCAGGGGTGATCATGTGGGCAGGCTGTTTAATATACGCGCATTCCCCGCCCATCACCCCGCCCACCTGTCAGCGCCGGCTTCAGCACTGAGAGATGATGGGCGGGATGATGGTCGTGCATATTAAATGAGCGGGTCCACGTGGTCACAGCAGGCTGCTACAGCCTGCTCGTGCCGCCGATGACCCGCTCCACCGCAGCAGCCTCATTCCCTGCAGCCCTACATTCAGACTATAAGACACACCCCCCACTTTCCCCCAACATTTGTCAAATTTCTTTTAAAGGGAACATGTCACCACATTTTACATTTGGCCATAGAGGTATAGGTATATAGGCACTTGTCCCCCAAGAAATGATACCTTTTTTGTAGACATTTGATGTGGCAGTCATAAGAAATAGCTTGGAAGCCATATGAAAATCAGCCTGAAAATTGATTTGGGGCATGTCAGTGCACTTGGACTGCTCTTCCCAAGTGCATTAACACCCACCCAATGTACTTCCATTTTTTTGTATGACAAGTACCTAGTCGAACCTATAAGGCCATATGTAAAAATCTGCATCAGATTTAAATACATTCTCAAGTAATTTCTAGTGCAAGACATGTCACATATATCATACTGCTCTGCAACCTCCTTATTTTCTGGTTTCTGGGTGATGGGTACTCCTCCTTGATAAATATTTCTCGTCAGTAGAATAGCTGTAGCAATAGTTGAGCTTTATAGTTCTACTGTAAAGCCCCCGTCACATTTAGCGACTTACCAGCAATCCCGAAAAATGATGCGACCTGATAAGGATCGCTGGTAAGTCGCTGGGAGGTCACTGGTGAGATGTCACACAGTCAGACTTTACCAACGACTCAGTAATGATACAGCTCAGAGTAGCGACCTGTATAACTATCTCTGCTGTCATTGGGACCCTGTCACACAATGTCAAACATAGCGATGCGTCCTGCCCAGCAGGACATCGCCTTTGAAGAAAATGGTCCAGGACATTCAGCAACAACTAGCAACCTCACAGCAGGGGCCAGGTCATTTGTGGATGTCACACATAACGACATCGCTAGCAAGATCGCTGTTGCGTCACAAAAACCATGACTCAGCAGCGAGGTCGCTTAGTGAGACGTGGCCTTAACACATTCAACTATCAGTGGTTTGTTTCTGTAGTCTACACTGCTATCACTGTATTAACATAGATAATAGTGCATTTGAACAAGCACATGGCTCCGGAAACTGAGAGTTGTGATTACACCTGCTCAAGAAGTTGCCAGTGGTGAGACTAGTGATTTTGCAATATTTGCAATAGCTGCATTTCATGAGCTAGAGAAAGTACGGTATATAAGGAGGGCACCACCGATGTATAATGGGATCAAACTAAAGCAAAAATCATCCGAATCAGAAAAACAAAGGAAAGAAGTATGCACAAAAGGATAGGTGATCACCAAAATGAAATTAGCTTTATTACATGTTAGAAACCAAGTGGACAGAGAACATTAAAAACAATTAAGAAGACTAATTGGTTATATAAAACACACCAGCCCACAATAGAGTTCCAGTGAAACCTTTTTGATAAATATATAAATACAGGTATAAGCAATAAGAAAATTCAGCAAAATAAGCAGGTATAAGCAATAAGCAAATTCTGGACCACAAAGTGCAAAAGAAGTTGGTAACACCAATATGAAGGCCTACAAAAATAATATGATAATAGAAGAATATTTTAAAAACACAAAGGACAGGGTATTATCAGCACCAAAATAAACAGAGTAAATAGAGGAAACAAATATAATAACTGACACTGAATGCTACCAACACAGAAATAATGTTTTCAGAGTAAGGCTAGGTTCACATTTTCGCTAAAATGTATCTTAATGTGTCTTAATCCGCTGCTATGGTAAACAATGGAATCCGTTTAGCGGATTCCGTTGTGTCCCATAGACTTGCATTAGTGGCGGATTGCGACTGATGATCCTGCGTTGCGTCTGCTGCGTCGCGGTCCATCGTTTTTTGACTGACTGCCGAGCAACGCAGAATGTAACGTTTTTCTGGCCGTCAAAAATGACGCACTGCGCAGGAATCCGTCGCCATCCATCACGCTTGTAATGCATGTCTATGGTGCTGGATTCTGTCGTAATCCATCTTACGACGGAATCCAGCGCTCGATTCCATCATGCTCTACTGAGCATGCCCAGGAATTTTCTAAATTTGGAAAGATATATAAAGAAGCTGTTATCAACAATCAGACAATGCTACCTGACCCCAGCAAGAACAAACCAGCCAGAGCAGACCCAGAGCAGACCCAGAGCAGACCCAGAGCAGACCCAGAGCAGACCCAGAGCAGACCCAGAGCAGACCCAGAGCAGACCCAGAGCAGACCTTCAAGACACCAGCTATATCCAAGGAGGAACAGCCATTGCCAGGGTGAGGTGTTTCTGCAATCTGTTGGCCTACATTTTTTTTTATAAATTTTATTTTTTTATTTGTTTTGTTTTTGTTTGTTTTTTTTCATTTTATTGTTTTATTTGTGTTTTATTTTGTATTTTTTATTTTCATTTGATGTCTTTTTTTATTTTGGTTTATTTTGTATTTTTTTTTCCTTTTGTATTTGTTTTTTTTTGTTTATTTTGTATTTTTTATCCTTTTGTATTTGAGGTTTTTTTTTATTTGAGGCTTTTATTCATTTTTCATTTTGTGGTTTATATTTTTTTACTTTTTTGTATGTTTATTTAGTATTTTTATTTGGTATTTTTTGTGATTCCATTTTTTGTTATGTTTTTTTGCATTCTTCTGTATTTATTTGTTCTGTCAATTTCTTCAATAAAGAGCTTATGCTCCTTTGTTTATTTTTTTGGGAAAAATCGCAAAAAAGCAAAAAAAAACAAATAAAAATATGCACAATCTGTTCATTTTGCCTAATTTAGCGTCTCTTTAGTGTTTTTATATGGTTTAAAATTTTGGTTATCAAAGATATTTTTTGGGTTGGATTTATCCGCAATGGTCACAAGAAAACGTTAATGCACTTTGTTGCATAGGGATAGGGATCTATATTTGTATGGTTAAACATTAAAACATGGGTGTGTGGGTAGTTTTAATGGTGTTTCATGATTTTTAAAAATAGAATTGCAGAGCGAGGGAAATTTTGGAAAAATGTATTGTGCTGTGAGGGTATAGATTTCATCAGTTTATGGGATTATTGTACTTTGGTGAATTGGGTTATTAATGGTATTATTGTGGGTGGGGATATTGATGTATTCTTTTATGGTGGGTATATTAAAAAGCATCTATGTTTGCAGGCCAATGTACCGGTGATTAGCAACCGGTGTAATAATAATAATTATCATTTTTTTCATTTATATAGCGCTTTTAATTCCACAGTGCTTTTACATCTATTTGCAACACTGTCCCCATTGGGGCTCACAATCTAGAGTAGAGTCCCTATCTGTATGTCTTTGGAGTGTGGGAGGTAACCGTCGACCCCAGAGGAAGCCCATGCAAACACGGGGAGAACATACAAACTCCTTGCAGATGTTGTCCTTGTGGTGGGATTTGAACCCATGACCCCAGCACTGCAAACATGCTGTGCTAACCACTGAACCACCGTGCCGCTTGGTTTGTTTTACTAACGTCTTTTTTGTCTCTCCGTAGCAGTTTGATTGGTGGTTGACATTTTGTCAAGTGCTTCACCAAGCGATTTTTTTGGACGGTTCAGCAACTTTTCAATTGGTGCACCAACACTTTAACAACACATGTAAGTATGTCTGTGTGCAGGCCAATGTACCGGTGATTAGCAACCGGTTTGTTTTACTAACGTCTTTTTTGTCTCTCCGTAGTAGTTTGATCGCTGGTTGACAACTTGTCAAGTGCTTCACCAAGCAAGTTTTTGGACGGTTCAGCAACTTTTCAATTGGTACACCAACACTTTAACAACACATGTAAGTATGTATGTTTGCAGGCCAATGTACCGGTGATTAGCAACCGGTTTGTTTTACTAACTTTTTTTTTTTTTTTTTTTTATAGCTGTTATTTAATCATGTCTTCTTCTGGGAGCCCCCCTTCAAGGCAACAGCGATTGGAGGTAATTATTATCAACCGATTGACTTTGTAATCTGAGATAAAATATAACAAAAATTTTTTTAACTTACATATAGGAAGAGCAGGAGGAAGCTGAAGCACGGGAGCCCAGAAGAAGGCAAACGGGTTTGAGAGATGTATGTTGAACGCTCGCAACATGTAAGTATATTCATATAACTTATATCACAAACATTACACCACAAAATAAAAATGTTGTTGGTGCTAATGTTTTAATTCTATGTTTAGGTGCAGGGTGGTGCCCGTCCTAGAGTACCTCCCAGCAATGCCCAGGGTCGTGTGCGCGGTGGTGGTCGACAGCGTGTGAGTTTGTGTTTTTTAATAAATTTGTTATTAGGAGTTCTTCAAATTTATTATGAAAGGATGTATCACATTAATGGTTTTAATGTTCAATATGTTTCTGATTACACAGGGTTCACAGCGGCGGCAGGACGGGGATTCAGATGAGGAGGAATCGGGACTTGATGTCGACCTGCTCATCGACCTCGTCCATGAAAGGCAGCCGTTGTGGTCCATGCAAGACCACCGCCATGCTGATGCAGTTGTCACCCGACGGCTCTGGGACCAAATCGCTGTAATCATGATTGATGGATGGGAGGCACTCGACAAAAGGGCCCAAAACAGAGCACGTAAGTATAGATAATTCATTGACTGTACTTGTCGGCTTTACACTGTAATTCGCTGAACCTTGTGTACTATCTATTTTCAGGTACAAGGCTGATCACCTGGTGGCGGTCCCTACGCGATCGATTCAGGAGGGAGTTAAATCTGGAAATGCAGGCTCCTAGTTGTTCGGGGAAACGCAAGGGCTCGAAGTACAAGTATGCGGGAGCCCTTGCGTTCCTGCGATTGTCCATGATTGCTAAAAGGTAAGTGCACTGACTTTCAGTTCATTTGTAAAGTATTTGTGCTTGCTCTTTTTGGACAACAGAATGAATGATGATTAAAAATTGAAATTAATATTAATTTTGTTTTTGTTTACTCCCACAGAACATTCAGTATTACGATAGAGCCTGCAGCAGTCCAGCCCCCTCCTGGAACGATGACAGAAGAGACCGTCACCGGTGCCCCCTCCAACAGTCCCTGTGATCCCTCCCTCCCTTCCACCTCTACTTCTGATCCCTCCATCCCTTCCACCTAGACTTCTGACGGGACCCAACCTTCCGCCTTGACTTCTACATCTTTACCTTCCATCCCATCTTTCCCTTACTGGCAGACCTCAGTGCATGCAGCTGCTGCTCAGCAGCGAGTAGGTGTTCCCTTAACCAACCCTTTGGACGCTTCTGACACTCGAACAACTTTTGGTTCGGTGCGACAGCGCCCAAGGGGACAGGATAGGGGCAGCTCCGAAATCTTGACTCTGAACGCATCCATCCATAGCTTAATGAAGGTTTTATCAGAGCAAATGATTGCGGGCTTCAACCTGATAAGCCATAGCTTACAGGAGTTGTCCAGTAAGATGGATCTGATGCGTTCAGAGTTAAGACCCACTCAACACTATTTCCAATCCATAGTCGGACAGCTGGAAAGCCTAACCACTGACCATCAACTGTATGTGATACAGACCTGCCAGGAAGCTCTTTGCAAAGTGTGTTCCCTTTCTTCTGTTAATTTCCCCACTACTCTACCACCTCAGCCTCCAGCCCCTACTCTACCACCTCAACCAGCAGCCCCTACTCCACCACCTCAACCAGCAGCCCCTCCACCACCACCTCACCCAGCCTCCACTACTCAACCACCTCAGCCAGCAGCCCCTCCTCAGCAAACACCTGCACAGTTTCAGCCCTCTGGCCATTACACTTCACCTGTCCAGCACCATTCAGCAATCCCAATCCCAACTGCAATGCCTATCCATCATCCACACTCTATACAAACTTATGTTCCTTTCCCCACTTTCTAGCTCACAAATGTCTGCCCCAACTACATCCCCATCCTCAATGTCCGCTCCACCAACACCACATTTCCCGTACCATCATTCTGTGTCTGTCCCCCTCTTACTACAAAATCCACCATTTTCTAGCCCTCAGCCTTCTCCCAGCCTTCAGCCTTCTCCCAGCCCTCATCAATATTCTGTCTCTCAAAACCCTTTTCTTCCAAACACTTCTCTTACCTTTGCCACACCTTCCCATTCTGTATTACCCTCTGCCCAACCTTCCCCTTCCCTGTCCTCTCTACATACCCCATCTGTTGAAGGGGGCAGCCCTGCCAGCCTCTCCAGCGTTATCTCCACCCCAAGAACTTATGAGAATTTATACAAATTTTTGAAAAATGTTAAGTTTCAAATAAATCATGTGTTATTAAAATTTACTTTTGTGTCTGTTTTTTTTATATAAAGTCACACATTTTTCAAATACATTTTTATTTAAATTTTAAAAGTGTTTTCCAAAATCAAGTGTCCAATAAAAATAAAAGAATACATTACAAACACATAAAGTGAAAAACAATTTGCAAGATTAGTCAATATTACAGTAATTTAGAAAAAAATACGTAAACTTAAAACATTAACTGTGAAAGATGGTTGACATAATATAAATTAAAATTACAAAGTATCACACCATTTGATCCTGCCAGTCCAGTCTGCCAACTGGAGAAACAAAGTAAGTGGCGAACTGTTCACGGACTTGCAAAACATCTCGACTGCTTCGAAAGTTGATGTCTGTGTACTCTGGCAATGGATTAGAAACTTGTTCCTCAGTAGTAATGTCACCGTTTGATAAAAGATAATTATGTAAAACCAAACACGCTTTCACTACATGGTCAACATTATCAACTTTCAAATTTATTGCACTTGTCAAAACTCGCCATTTAGCAGTTCATATGCCAAAGGCGCATTCAGCCATGCGGCGAGCTCGACTTAACCGATAATTGAATATTTTCCTGGTGTGTGTTAGAGCCCGGCTGGAAAACGGTTTCATCAAATGTTTGTCTAGTTGGAATGCCTCATCTCCCACACAAACAAATGGCATCGGTGGTCCATCAGTATTTGGAAGCGGTGTTGCTGCAGGGAAGGAGAAACTGTCTCCGTACAAATTCCGTCCCATTGCTGATAGTTTGAAAACCTGAGAGTCATTAGTTTTGCCATATGCTCCTATATCAACAGCTATAAACTTATACTCTGCGTCAGCTATAGCCATCAACACAATTGAAAAGTACTTTTTGTAATTAAAGTATTTGGAGCCAGAGCGAGCCGGCTTGATGATCCTAATATGCTTTCCGTCTACAGCCCCGCAACAGTTTGGGAACTGACATATTTCCTGAAAAAAAAAAATGGATTACGACGGATCCGTTGAAAACGGACGCTTAACGGGCGCATAACGGATATAACGGATGCAACGGATCAGTTTTTTCACAGGATTCCTGTGAAAGGAATCCTGGGAAAAACACATCTATTACGTCAGTTGACATCTAAAAAACGACGGATCCGTTGCTGATGGACCTGACGATTTAAAACAACGGAAATGTGAACTTAGCCTAAGGAGTTTTTACTCCGAAACGCGTTCCTTGTTCACTCTGCCATGTTAAGGTTTTTATGAATATGGAGGAACCTTTGTAAGATGTTTTTATCTTTTTAATAAAATAAAGAAAATCCATTTTAATATAGTCTGGAACTGGATGCTGGATTTTTTCTTGTTTTGCTACGTTGTTATCTTCAGCTGGGTCTGGCTGCCTTGGATCCTTGCACCTTCCTGGACGTTGTGGTTCTCCAAGTGGGTGAGCTGATTTTTTTGCTTTCTTCCAACACAGAGATAATGTGATAGCTATCCAGAAATAAACAAGCAAAATGAATACTACTGCAACTTCCTGCTCTGTGGCCTCCCTTCTAAAGGTCCAGTCACACTAAGCAACTTACCAGCGATCCCAACAACGATAGGGATCGCTGGTAAGTTGCTAGGAGGTTGCTGGTGAGATGTCACACTGCGACGCTCCAGCGATCCCACCAGCAACCTGACCTGGCAGGGATCGCTGGAGCGTCGCTACACGAGTTGCTGGTGAGCTCACCAGCAACCAGTGACCAGCCCCCAGCGCGGCGTGGAAGATGCTGCGCTTGGTAACTAAGGTAAATATCGGGTAACCAACCCGATATTTACCTTGGTTACCAGCGCACGGAGCTACACGTGCAGAGAACAGGGGGCAGCGCACACTGAGCGCTGGCTCCCTGCTATCCTAGTTACAGCACACATCGGGTTAATTAACCCGATGTGTCCTGCAGCTACATGTGCACAGAGCAGGAGCCGGCACTGACAGTGAGAGCGGCGGAGGCTGGTAACAAAGGTAAATATCAGGTAACCAAGGACAGGGCTTCTTGGTTACCCGATGTTTACCGTGGTTACCAGTGTCCGCAGAAGCCGGCTCCTGCTGCCTGCACATTTAGTTGTTGCTGTCTCGCTGTCACACACAGCGATCTGTGCTTCACAGCGGGACAGCAACAACTAAAAAATGTCCCAAGACATTCAGCAACAACCAACGACCTCACAGCAGGGGCCGGGTTGTTGCTGGATGTCACACACAGCAACATCGCTAGCAACGTCACAAAAGTTGTTCGTTAGCAGCGATGTTGCTAGCGATGTTGCTTAGTGTGACGGGGCCTTAACACTCTTGCACCCCTCCAATCTATCCTAATCTCTGTGGCCCAATTAATCAATCTCTCCCCTCGCTATTCCCTGGCTTCACCACTCTGTCAATCCCTTCACTGGCTTCCCATTGCCCAAAGATTCCAGTTTAAAACATTAACCATAACATAGAAAGCCATCCACATCCTGTCTCCTCCATACATCTGTGACCTAGTCTTACGCTACCTACCTGCACGAACATCAGATCCTCACAAGATCTCCTTCTCTACTCCTCTCTTATCTCCTCTTCCCGCAATCGCATACAATATTTATCCCGTGCCTCCCCCATACTCTGGAACACTCTACCACTGCATATCAGACTCTCAGCTACCGTGGAAATCTTCAAAAGGAACCTGAAGACCCACCTCTTCCGACAAGCCTACAACCTACAATAACCCTCAGACCAGAACATCACTACACAACCAGCTCTACCCTCACCTATTGTACTCTCACCCATCCCCTGCATACTGAGCCCTCGCGGGCAGGGTCCTCTCTCCTCCTGTACAAGTCTGTGCCTATTATAGTTTGTGATTATTGTACTTGTTTTTATGTATACCATTTTCACTTGTAAAGCGCTATGAAATAAATGGTGCTATAATAATAAATAATAATAAGTAAATAATGCACTTGTATAGCAATCCACAATAAGGCAATAGCCACAACTCAATGTGAACAATAGCAAAAAGTAATGAAGAACACAAAATGGTGTGTGAAAGGTATCAGTAAATAAATAATAGGCTGTATATGTGAGGCTATAAGACTGCAAATACAAATGGCACTGTGTTAAGGATGATCAAAGAAAGAATATCCTGAGATGTATTTAAACAATATGCACTAGATCTATATAAGAGTGATGAATAACATCATAGAACCTGCAATAAAGAATCAAAAAGGGATAGAGAGACCTCACGCGTGTTGTCATATGGTACGTGGCTTCTTCAGGTGTAGAGTATAATGATACAAACTCTGACACAGGAATATATATATACAGGATAATGAAAATTACCTAGAGCAGCTGCAGTAAGTTATGTGCAGCATGCTTGGTTATAGGCACAGACATTGTCAAGATCACATAACAATCATGTGAGACACGTGTTTTCCTGATGCATGCTAAGGTCAGTTATCCGGTCAGTGATGCAGTAATGTAAGAACAGAAGAATGGACGAACAATGCAGGTAAGCGGAAGGTATGCACATGCACTAAAGTTCTAACAAAGAAGTATCAATGCGCATGCGTATTACAATGAACCTGGTTATGTATATCAAATTTGGTCATGTAGTTAATGATTCTAAAATGTAGGTGCAGAAGGATAAACAAGCAATATACATGTAGATCAGTGAATAATGTGTGGACACGTAAGGACACTAACAAATGAGTGTCAATGCACTTACATATAAGGGCAAGTTTACTCTTAAATGAGTGGAAACAGCAAATTGTAAAGAAAACAATAGAGCACCTATATAAGCCAGTATTATAAGAGCCCTGTCATATATGAATCATTATAGAATAATGTGTCAAAGACAAGGAATATATCATTAGTATATGAAAAGCATCAATGATAAACAAAAATTAAATGAGATAGATAATAAAAAGTGAAGTGTAAATATAATAATAAAATTAAAAAATGCATAAAGTAATAAAGTAAAGTCGACAGATTCTAATGTTATCTATATCAATTGAAAACACTAGTATCCCTAGAAAAATATATTTATTTTGATAACTTATACAATCAACTTATTAGCTATGATAGAAAATAAGGCCATTTCTGATGTGCCAAAATTAGTTTTAAATAGCGTTACAATCGTTAAAAATGAAGAGCACTGTGTGCAAAAATGTGAACATAGGTGCTGATAATACCCAAGTTGATAAGTGTACTTATAAACAAATAATGTACATGCATGTGTAACGTTTATGAAATAAAATAAATTGTGTAAGTCCACAAAATTAAAGTACAAAAGTGTACAAGTGATGTATAACGCTCGCCGCTTAGTAAAGTGGCAAGCTGAAGTGGACCCACTGAACCACAGGGGGAACCCCGGGCGTTGGAAACTGGGATTGTGGTAGCTGACCCCTCAGGGCAGGTACGGACACAGGTGCAGACAGGCTGAATCTCTATTGTAGACAGGGACCACTAGGGTAGCTGAGGCAGACAGCACAGCCAGGACGGACAGGTAGAGTCACTAGCAAGGCTAGGAACATCAGAGTGGCTGAGGCAGATGGCACGGCCAGGACAGAAAGGCACAGTCACTAGCAAGGTTAGGACAACCAGAGTGGGTACGGCAGATGGCACAGCCAGGATAGACACAGTCAGAGTCACTAAAGCCAACAGGACAGGACAGACAGTTAGCAGGTACCTTATAAAAGGATAAGGCTGCACATCAAACTTAGATAATGGTATAATGCCTCAAGCATATGGAAAAACATTGGAATATACAATGAAAATGCTACTTGCTAATTTGAACATGTGAATAATGAATTGCATACCTGCCATGAATATTAGGAAAAAGGAGATATTTAGCAATCGCATTGATTAATGTAACTGAGCCCCAAGACCTCGTCAAGGTATATCTCTATATTGGGGTCCCTAGCTCTGTGACCCTAACTGTGTGTCATCTCATTGCAATTAAAAACTGCTGTGGGTGGAGAGGGGTAACTAAGGACTTTCTTATATAGGAGATGGAAAAATCATGGCCGAAAGGGGCGGAGCTGTGTTCACATTCAGAAAAAAACTACATATAACTGAATAGGATAACTGAAGTGAGCACTAATATATATATTGAGTGCAAGCCAAAAAATACATACATTATAAAAGGATAAGGCTGCACATCAAACTTCGATAATGGTATAATGCCTCAAGCATATGGAAAAACATTGGAATATACAATGAAAAATGCTACTTGCTAATTTGAACATGTGAATAATGAATTGCATACCTGCCATGAATATTAGGAAAAAGGAGATATTTAGCAATCGCATTGATCAATGTAACTGAGCCCCAAGACCTCGTCAAGGTATATCTCTATATTGGGGTCCCTAGCTCTGTGACCCTAACTGTGTGTCATCTCATTGCAATTAAAAACTGCTGTGGGTGGAGAGGGGTAACTAAGGACTTTCTTATATAGGAGATGGAAAAAACATGGCCGAAAGGGGCGGAGCTGTGTTCACATTCAGAAAAAAACTACATATAACTGAATAGGATAACTGAAGTGAGCACTAATATATATATATTGAGTGCAAGCCAAAAAATACATACATTATAAAAGGATAAGGCTGCACATCAAACTTCGATAATGGTATAATGCCTCAAGCATATGGAAAAACATTGGAATATACAATGAAAAATGCTACTTGCTAATTTGAACATGTGAATAATGAATTGCATACCTGCCATGAATATTAGGAAAAAGGAGATATTTAGCAATCGCATTGATCAATGTAACTGAGCCCCAAGACCTCGTCAAGGTATATCTCTATATTGGGGTCCCTAGCTCTGTGACCCTAACTGTGTGTCATCTCATTGCAATTAAAAACTGCTGTGGGTGGAGAGGGGTAACTAAGGACTTTCTTATATAGGAGATGGAAAAAACATGGCCGAAAGGGGCGGAGCTGTGTTCACATTCAGAAAAAAACTCCATATAACTGAATAGGATAACTGAAGTGAGCACTAATATATATATATTGAGTGCAAGCCAAAAAATACATACATTATAAAAGGATAAGGCTGCACATCAAACTTCGATAATGGTATAATGCCTCAAGCATATGGAAAAACATTGGAATATACAATGAAAAATGCTACTTGCTAATTTGAACATGTGAATAATGAATTGCATACCTGCCATGAATATTAGGAAAAAGGAGATATTTAGCAATTGCATTGATCAATGTAACTGAGCCCCAAGACCTCGTCAAGGTATATCTCTATATTGGGGTCCCTAGCTCTGTGACCCTAACTGTGTGTCATCTCATTGCAATTAAAAACTGCTGTGGGTGGAGAGGGGTAACTAAGGACTTTCTTATATAGGAGATGGAAAAAACATGGCCGAAAGGGGCGGAGCTGTGTTCACATTCAGAAAAAAACTACATATAACTGAATAGGATAACTGAAGTGAGCACTAATATATATATATATTCAACACAAAACAAAGTTTATGGCCAAAATGTAACAATTTTATTGATCAAATCACATAATTATACAGCAAAGTACCACAGGCATAAAAAAGGGGGGGGGGGGAGGGGCAGAGGAAAATGAGGTTAATCAATATGGGATAGGAAAAAGTCCAACAGTATATCAATGATTGTACAGTACAGAACTAAAGTGCATAGTGCTCAACTTTATACTGAATGAATAAAAGGACAACTTCCTCCCAATTGAAAACCAGGGAATAATGTGCACATGCAGCCAATTGCAGCTCGATTTGGGCAGGAAAATCCCACAGTTTATTTAAGGTAAACTGCACAATGAATGGCAATGTGGCATAGGTTAAAGTAATCTATGTAGACATTATCATAGGCACACGCTGCAATGAAGGCAAATAGCCGTTAGAGAGAATCAGCAGAGATAATCCAATTCCCGGTGTAATAAATAGTGTAAAGCTTGTAAGTAGCAATTTATACCTCTGTCCCGAGCCCACGCTTCCGACGTACGTTTCGTCGCAACTTCTTCAGGGAGCTAAATATCTCCTTTTTCCTAATATTCATGGCAGGTATGCAATTCATTATTCACATGTTCAAATTAGCAAGTAGCATTTTTCATTGTATATTCCAATGTTTTTCCATATGCTTGAGGCATTATACCATTATCTAAGTTTGATGTGCAGCCTTATCCTTTTATAATGTATGTATTTTTTGGCTTGCACTCAATATATATATATTAGTGCTCACTTCAGTTATCCTATTCAGTTATATGTAGTTTTTTTCTGAATGTGAACACAGCTCCGCCCCTTTCGGACATGTTTTTTCCATCTCCTATATAAGAAAGTCCTTAGTTACCCCTCTCCACCCACAGCAGTTTTTAATTGCAATGAGATGACACACAGTTAGGGTCACAGAGCTAGGGACCCCAATATAGAGATATACCTTGACGAGGTCTTGGGGCTCAGTTACATTAATCAATGCGATTGCTAAATATCTCCTTTTTCCTAATATTCATGGCAGGTATGCAATTCATTATTCACATGTTCAAATTAGCAAGTAGCATTTTCATTGTATATTCCAATGTTTTTCCATATGCTTGAGGCATTATACCATTATCTAAGTTTGATGTGCAGCCTTATCCTTTTATAATGTATGTATTTTTTGGCTTGCACTCAATATATATATATTAGTGCTCACTTCAGTTATCCTATTAAGTTAGCAGGTACCAACAGGATGGGCAGGTAGCAGGTACAAACAGGACAGGCAGATAGCAGGTACCAACAGGACAGTATGGGCAGGTAGCAGGTACAAGCAGGGCAGGACAGGCATGACAGGACTGGAACCAAGTACCAACAGGGCAGGAAAGAACTGGAGCCAGGTACAGGCAGGACAGACTGAAATCAGATGCCAACAGGGCAAGATGAGCTGGAACCAGGAACAGGCAAAACAGGATGGCACAGAACGGACAAGGGAGACCTGGCAATGAGCTGGCTAGGGTACGGAACCCTAACTAAACAAGGGAGTTCTGGAGGCACTTCCCCTAGTAGGAGGGTGTGTTAAGTACCTAGTGCCTCTCAGCCATAGGTTGAGAGGCACTTCCTGGGAGTGACATGCTTTCCCTTTAAGAGAATGGCAGCGGTGCACACATACACCCTAGGAGCACTCTCAAAGGACCCGTGTAGCACACACAGACCCCGGGAGGGAGAAGCAGGAAGCACCCACGTGGAGGAGAATGGGGACGCCAGGTAGCACGATGAGAGCTAGCCATGGCATTGAGTAAGCACTCATCTCTGGTGGGAGGAGACCAGCACCAACCAGGCAGTTCTCGTGGCATAACAGGAACCAGCGGAGCACCTTACCAGATCTCCAGTCCAGAATAAACTCGGATCCAAGACAGACCTAGAAATAACAGACAAGACAGGTTTGGGAGCAGAAGGAAGTGAATCTTCTCTGACTATGTATCTCTCACGCATAATTTCACTAGTTCAGGAACAAAGCATCCAGGTTCATATTGAAGCATTCCTCCCAAGCACGACACCAACAAGGGCTTCAGAAGGCATTGGATAGGAGTCTGGCAATGCACCACAGGCTCAGGAACAAAACTTCTCACAGAACCAGAGCTGAGATGAACCTCAGAATGCGTATCTCCAAAGCATAATTCCCCAGGCACAGACATGAACCATATGGATTCGGATTGGAGCATTCCACGCACACATGACACTGACTAGAACTTCAGAAGATATCAGATGTGAGTCTGGTAATGCACCGCCACAGCTTGCTGAATGAAACTTGCCACAGAATCTGAGTTCAGATGAGCCTCTGAATGCATCTGTCCCATGCATTGCTCCACAGGCTCAGAAACTAAACATATGGGTTTGAATAAGAGCATTCCACCCATGCACAACACAGACCAGATCTTCAGAATGCATCAGATGGGAGTCTGGAAATGTTATACCATAGCTCACTGAAATAAACTCCTCACAGAACCAAAGTCCAGATGAGTCATCACAGAGGACTGAACTCATCCACACAGGACCTCGGCTTGGAGATTTTTGCAATGCAGATTGGAGGTTTTCACACTGGTCACTTCCATAGGCTAAGGAACAGGAGCGGAAATAGGATCCTTGAAAACAAAAGGCCTCTCGAAAGATGGAGCCAGGTGGACAGGTTTCTTCACTCAGGAGACTTCCATTTCAGGGCACAATTCAGACTAGGCAGAAAACTGAAATCAGCGGAGTCTATCGCCTGAGCAAACTGCAACACTTGGACCACAGGGGAAACCTCGGGCCTACCCTTAGGGCAGAGACCGGAACTGTTGCAGGGATGGACACAGGTGCAGAGAGGCCAAGTCTCTCATGTAGTCAGGGACCACCAGGGTAGCTGAGGCAGACAGTACAGGCAGGGCGAACAGGCAGAGTCACTAGCAAGGTTGGGACCATCAGAGTGGCTGAGGCAGATGGCATAGCCAGGACAGACAGGCACAGTCACTAGCAAGGTTGGGACCACTAGAGTGGTTGAGGCAGATAACACAGCCAGGACGGACAGGCACAGTCACTAGCAAGGTTGGGACAAGTGGGTAAGGCAGATGGCACAGCCATGATAGACACAGTCAGAGTCACTAAAGCTAACAGGACAGACAGATAGCAGGTACCAACAGGACAGATAGGCACATTCACTAGCAAGCCTAGTACTCAAGATACAACAAAGGGTCAAATAGAATTTTGAACTTTTTATTTTTTGATTCCTGAAAAATGGGTGAACCTCAACCAATGCAAAACGATGTTTTGGCTTTTATGAAGCCTTCATCAGGGTTTTATGTATAAAGCATTGAGGTTTTTTTGGGGGGGAAGTAATCTGCAATATCAGACGGTGCTCAGGGCACCTGTGGTATGCTAAGGTGCCCGAGAAGGCAGAGACAATTCATATACGAGGTTGAAGGAGGGATGCAGAGAATAGAGAAGCAGTGTGCCTTCAGTGTATCCACCAGTGTGATGGACAAAGTGCCAGGCAATGGTGGTAGTGGTAGCGGCAGCATTATACTGGTGGATACAATGAAGACGCAGCATTTAACATGTGCCGGCAGGGAAGTGTGCTGTTCTGACCTCTCGTTGGTGCTCCCATCACATTATTATATGATGCCAATGTGTTGTCATGATAGCCGGATATCTGCTGAAGGTCCCTGTCTGCTCAAGTGAAAACCAGCTCATAGCTCGCGTTCATAGGTGACTGTGACTTATTCTATATACAGCAATACTGATGCACCATTGTATATAGAATAAGTGATCAGACCATGGCAGGTTCAAGTCCCCAAGTAACAGTGAAAAGTAGAAAAAAAAATGTTGAAAAAAATAAAAGTTAAAATTGTCCACCTTTTACCACATTAAAAATTAAGAAAAAAATAAATAAATAAAAGATACATATATGGTATAGTTGCGTTCTTAAAAGTCTGATCTATCGAAACATTAAATAAATTAATTCAATCTATAAACAGCATAACAAGAAAAAATATCAAAACGCCAGAACTGTAATTTTTAGGCCACCACAACAAGAGAAAAAAATCTAACAACAGATGATTAAAACATTGTCTGTACCCAAAATTATATACATAAAAACAGTGGCTCGGAGCACATAAAACAAACTCTCACAGCTCCATATCCAAAATATTGAAATCTTTACAGCTCTCAGAAAGTCACAGCAGAAGCAACATTTTTTGTTCTCCAAATTTAAAAAAAAAAAAATGTCACTATTTAAGTGAAACAAAAACATTACATGTTTGGTATCTACATAATCAAACTGACCTGGAGAATCATACTTTTGGGACAGTTTTATGGTAAAATGAATTCTGTACATGAAAAAACCCAAAAAACAATTGCAGAATTTCTCTTTTTTGCTATTTTGCCACACTTGGAATTTTACACTGCTTACCACTACAATATATTATAACATGAAAGGTGTCATTCAAAAGTACAACTTGTCATGCAAAAAAACAAGCCCTCACAAGACTACATCAACAGAAAAATAAAAAGTTATGGCTTGTGGAATAAGAGAAGGGAAAGATGAAAGCACAAAAATGAAAAATTGCCAGGTCCTTAAGGGATTAAGCTGCAATTTTTTATCATATAAACATGAATGGGTGCAAATTCTTGCTGGTGAAACTCAGCTACTGTAGAACCATTTAAAAAAAAGATTTTCCGCCAATTTCAATCATGAAATAATTTTTTTTTTATAAATTAATTTAAAAACAGAAGGATCCATCATGAGAATAAAAACCTTACATGTTTCTGGCATACACCTACTCCGTTAGTCATAGGTAGAGTGTACAGTACTATGTGCCAGAAACACGTAAAGTTTTTATCCTCATGTGGATCCTCCAATTTTTAAATACATTTCTAATAAAAAAATTAAATTTTATGGATTGAAGTACTGGAAAATCTTTTTTTCTTCAAAGGTAAACTATATCATTAGTATTAGACAACTCACATTTCACTATATTTTACCTACAGATATGTTCCACATTATTAGACAAATTAATTTTAACAATTTGCCATGCTACAATCTCATATAACCTATGTCGCGTACAAGATTTTATGTTGGAGGGATTATAATTGAGAAGAATGGCCAAATTAGGTCATTGTCAAACCTGGCCTGAGAGCGGCTTTAGATTTGAAGCTGCACAGATGGTGTTTGTTAATAGTGCAGTGCCAGTATGCCATAATACATGTATCATGAACAACAGGGCTCATTACAACATTGCTCGGAAACTTGAGTTTTTGGCACTGGACCTGTGATGTATGGCAGATAATTCTAACAAGACTGCCAGCATATTCTGACTATGGTTATACTATATGGGAACTACCTTACTCTCATTTCCTTTTTATATAACTATTATTATTACTACTATATTAAGAATTCAAGAATTTGTGTTTTTCTATCCATTTTGAGCACTGGTACAGCAAGTATCAGCCATGACTGGGATGTCATTTAGTCTGTAATTATTTTTTATCCATTAAATACAAAGAATATTGAACAGTGATGGGTGAACTCGGAGATATCCCGGATTGGCATGACTAACCAGACTTAAAAAAAAATTGGCTCCTGCCCGGAATTGATCCCAGATATCTGGCCAGATGCTGGACCCCTTATAAGTCTATTCGGACCAGAATCCAGCACTTAAAAATGGTGGCAGAAGGGATAGGGTGATTAAAGTATGCGCGCTATACTTATCGAGTCTTTGACGCAGTGGTATCTGCTCCCGCGGCCGTTCACGCTTTTTCTGGGGCCACTCATTATTGCTCATCCATATTCACTGCTTTCACCACCCACCAGCAGTCCTTGGGTCTGTGATAGGTTGCAGTCAGACATGACCTCAGGTTCTGTAACAACGTCTGACTGCTTGCGATCACAGACCCTGTCTGCAGGTCTATATCGTCATATAAAAATAAATAAAATTGTCGTAGGGTCCCCCCGTATTATAATACACAGCACAGATAAAGCATACGGCTTCAGGCTGCAGCCCCCAGCAGTGTGCTTTTCTTGGCTGTGTATCAAAATAAGAAACTATATGCAGCTTTTTAATAATTATTTTTTTAAATAAATACTTTAAATACATTATTTAATTATTATAAAATTATTGGTATTATTTAAATACATCATTTAATTATTATTTTTTAAATAAATAATTAAAAAACCCGACTTGCGGTCCCTATTCCCCACAATTTTGATACCCAGCTATGATAAGCCAGACAGCTGGGGGCTAGAAATAAAATACAAAAACACACCCTCTTTCACAAATTTATAAACCCTAAAAGTACCCAGGTCTTATGTAATCCACATAAGGTTTCATGACAATTCCAGCTCTGCTACATTTGGAGGGATGGGGAGGCTATATAACAATGACCACCCACTGTGAGCTTCAGGCAGAGAAAGAATAAGACATGTGATTAGTATTGAAGTCACTCAGTTTATTTGCAATCACAGCTAGAGGTTCACAGGGTACTCCACCTATGATCACAGGTAACCTGACCTCAGGAGACCTCAGTAAAGTCACAGATGTGCATCTCCTGGCAGAACACTGGTTTTATTTGTCAAGAACTGCAGATTTGGTGCTGACCTTTTAATAGTATATTCCTGCACCCAATCGACACCTCCTGGTAAATAAAAAATTGCATCAGTACCACATCATACCACATAAGGGTTTGATGGATTTTTTTTGCCAGTAGGTGTAGATGGGGTGTATGAAAATGGTCTAAAAATGTCATTATCAAATTTGCGTCTCTTGGGCCAAAAATGCAAATAAATTGTTTTGACGCCACTTTAGTGCGGTTTTCTGCCAGGAGGTGCAAATTTGGTGCTGAAATGTCTGCACAAAATTTCTTCAGCACCAAATTTGCACCTCCTCGCAGAAAACCACTTTGAAATGGTGTGAAAACCGTTTATATGCATTTTTGGCCCAAGAGATGCAAATTTAGTGATGAAACTTTTACACCAACTCATGCACACAATCTACATGTCCTGGCAATAAATTGCATCACTATCACATCATAAAGAATGTGGTAGTGATGAGTGTTTTTGCCAGGAGGTGTAGATTGGATGCAGGAATGTGCTGTCAAAATTTCAGCACCAAATCTGCATCTCTTGGCAAAAAAAAGAGGTTTTCTGCCAGGAGATGCAGGTCTGTGAACTGACTTTACTGAGGTCACCTGAGGTCAGGTTACCTGTGATCACAGGGGGAGGGCTGTGGAAACCTCCAGCTGTGAAGGCAACCAACCTGAGTGACACTACTGCACATCGCACGGCTCATTCATTCTCGTCTTCATGTTCTATTGTCGTCCACTGTCACCTCAGATGTAGCAGAGCTGGAATTGCCGTGGGATCTCGTGTGGATAATGTAGGACAGGGGTGTTTTGTGGATTAATAAATTGGTGAAAGAGGGTTTTTTTGCAATTTGTTTCAAATAAAAGATTTTTTGGGTGTTTGTGTTTATTTCTTTTCACTTACAGATTAGTAATGGGGGATCTCACAGATGCCTCCCATTACTAATCAAGAACTTAGTGGCAGCTGTAGACTGTTATTAACTCCTTATTAGCTTATTATTATAATTGCCACTACACCAGGGCAATCGGGAAGAGCCAGGCAAAGTACCAGGATTGACACATACAATGGATGCTTTGGCTTTAAATGCTTCATCATGGATAGGTATCAAAATTGGGGAGGACTGCACACCATTTATTTTTAAATTATTTTTTTAAACATTTTTTTTAAAAAAGCTGCATGTAGTTCCTGTTAATTTGATACACAGCGAAAATAAGTGCACGGCTGGGGCCTGCAGTCTTAAGCCATATGCTTTATATTTGCTGGGTATCATAATACTGGAGGGACCATATGCCAATTTATTTATTTATTTATTTTTATACCATTATAGTGACTTGCAGACAGGGACTGTGATTGCAAGCAGTCAGACGCTGTCACACAGGCTGGGGGCATGTCTTACTGCACCAATCACAGATGCCAATGGGTGGGGGAAGCAGAGAATATGGATGAGCAATAATGATTGGCCCCGGAAGAAGAGTGACCGGCTGCGGGAGCAGTTACAGCCATTTTTTACAGAACTGCACTTAATTTTATTACAACTAAGTCATCTCAATCATTGGCTACAACAGTGATGCACATAATCAACGAGGCAACAGAGCTACATTGAAAACACTGAGACCAGAGTTGTAGCGGGGAGTTAGAGCTGGTCTGTTTGTTATTTTAGGTATTTTAAATTGTTTGGGGTCTACTTGCCTGTAAATGGAAAACCCCTCTAAGGCTCTTTTTGGTCTGGTTATTAAGTGATTAACGGAAGACTGTCAATATAAAATAATTCCAATGTAATCCTGGCATGACCCAAGAGTTCAGTGCACCTTCCCACTTACTTGTTATCCATCTATCTATCCTCGCCTCTGGCTTCTGTGAAGCCATAACTGTCAAACAAATAATAGGAGTTCAGAGATAGATGTAAATTAAGTAGTTGGAAGGTACACTCGACTGGTTAGCCACACCAAGGGTGCACCGAGCACACGTTTGGTTTGAACAGTTAGTTTGTGCTCAAAAAATGCAATAATAAATTTTAGATGCTTTTTTTTTTTTGGATCCCCACAGAAAGTGATGGGAAAAAACATACCAAAAAATGATGAGTTCCACAACGTTTATATTCAACATCAAAATTGCAGCTGAAAACCTGTATTTTTGCCACATTAAAACATGACGGAAAAACAAATGCCAAGTGCAACCTCCCGATGTCTTATATCCAATATAAAGAGTACATGGAGTGGCTCTCTACTCCTACCATTCACTGGCATTAATAAAACGTGCTCAGTGTTTCTAAATGATATAGCCATAAGTTATTTGCTAATTTATATGGAATTCTTTGTATTATCCACATTTGAAACTGCAATGCCAATGGCACTTCATGAATGAGATATGAAGAAATTTGTATATAAATGACATTATATAATAACTGTTCCTATAGAATTTTCCAACATCTTGTGATTTGTTTCCCTAAATGATTGACACAGTGTTAAATAACATCTGTTTTCTGGAGGTCTTTCATTTTCCTTGTTAAAAATACAATTGACTTCAATTAGCTGACAATGAAATCCCCTAGTAATAAATCTAACATTCAAAAAAAATCATTTTGAACAAATTACACCAATAAAATCAATCACTGCCTTTCTCAACAGTAGAAACAAATAAATTACATATTATTGATACACTCTGTGGGCTCAATTGTTATTTAAAAGGGCTAGAAGCAATATGCGGCACTATGCTTATGGAGTCAGCTTAAAAAGTGCATGCAAACCAATACATGTACTTAACCGAGAAGGAGAATGATGTACTGACATTAAAGAACAGTCTTTACATGTATTTGCACACAGCTTACAGAAATATCTAACTATTCTTTGAGCATGACATCTTTTTATCTATTTTAAGAGGATCTGTTTTTATTACTCTGACCTGTGTAAGGACAACATTATATGAGAACAGGTCTACGCTACTAAGAGCTGAAGAGGCCCCAAAAATTATATTTGGCTAATTGACCATAATAAAGAATACAATGGATTACTGGAATATCCAGTACTAAACATTATGGCTAAAGTGTCATCATATATACTTTAAGTGTGGGATATTTTGGTGCTACCCAAAGGTGCGATTAGCAGAAGCTTATGAGACAAAAAACAAAGAGTGGACATATTGACTGTGGCGGAGATGAGCAAGAAAGATCTGAATTAGGGACCAAATCCCACCTCATTCTCTCAACAGTCCTTCCTTACTTTAGAGTACAGTGCTGGCCATCACATTATGTAGGGTAGGAAAGACAATTTTGGTATAACTCATATTACTGTATATTGCCCACCAAGAATATTTTTAAAACTTTTGACTGCATTAGATAGTAAAATCTCACAATATCTCTGTAAAAGAAATCACAATATATTCTGTATCAATTACCCTTCACTAGAAATCTACCATACATACAGAGTAAATGGAAAGGACACAATGTCCAGGGAAACCTCAGAGGTTCCAATATTCAGTAAAAAATAACTTTTATTCCATATAATAAGAACATGTAGAAAACAATAAAAATTAAACAACATGTGTGGCCAGAACAACCAGATAAAAAAAAACCAAGAAATAATTTAAAAATATTACATTTTATTGGGACATATTAAAAACACATATATCAGACAAATAAATAGAGGTCACAAGGAGTTAATACATAGATATACCCAAGATGAGGGAACAACCAAAAAAGGGTAGGGTAATAACATGCAGTGCAGGTCAGGAGATTTTACAAGTCACTAGACAGAAAATTAAATCTTAATAGTAAGCCAATTTGTTGTCATAAGCACAAGAATTTTGCAAGTACATCGCCTAATACGATCATATAGTGCACAACTCACCCATGAGGAAGTCCCCAACACATTACCCGACGCGCATTACGCTAGATGCTTTATCAAGGGAGGAGCATTACACTGTTTACTGATTGGATTAATTTACTTTACATTTTGAGCGAACATTTCTGAATGAAGCTAAAACAAAATATGTATTTTTAATTTATTTTTAATTGTTTCATTTTTAATGGGACAAAAAAGAAGACTTGAACTTTTTTTTTTTTTTAAACTTTTTTATTTTATTTACTAGTCCCTTTAAGGACTTTAAGCAGAAGTCATCGGATCACCTGTGCTGTACACAGCAGGGCATCAGCACTGCCCTGTACAACAAAAATCACGATCTCCTGAGAATGCTGGCTTGCAGCCGGCATTCCCATGAAGAGCATTATGACAGCCACAGCTGACCCTAGCTGTTATGACATCTTTGCCCCATGATGATGTTACAGAAGCACCAATTGGATCAGCAGGATTTATTGGGTTAGAGCCACAAGTTAGCTCATAAACTCAGCCAACGTGAAGTGAAAGATACTGGGTGGGGTTTGACATCCAAGCCCGCATGAAAACAAGAGACACAACTTATGATGTCATCGGTCATCAAGGGGTTAATATAAATGCATAATATATGATGCCAATATTTCTACTGTATCCAAGTGAAAGTATTTTGTAAATTTGAATTAAAGGAATACAGGTTAAGAATAGTAATAAATTGCTAATTGCCACATAAGCCCTAAACTATGTTTACCCTGTTCATGACCATTCGACATACAACAGGTGAAATAAGTAATGAACACGTCACCAAATTTCTAAGACAACATATTTCTAAAAGTGCTATTGACATGAATTGCTCACCAGATGTCTGTAACAACCCATCCACTCCACGCAAACAAATAAATCAAACCATGGATGTCCATAAATTATGTGTAATAATCAGAAATGACAAAGGGAGAAATATATTTGACCACAAAGTCATGACACCAGCCGAAGTCTATCAGTAATTAGAAAGCAATCCCACCACTTAATGACAAATAATGTCACCTGGTTCAACTGATAGCCTGTAAAACGTTGTCTCATTAGCAAGGTGCCACACAAGAAAAATCTCATGAGGTGTAAAATCAGTAAGCTGTTTCAGGACCTTCGTATGGAAGGAACTAAACTCAGAGTTCAATAAAGGAGCCCAAAAAACCTTCAGGATTTGAAGAGTGTTTGTGTAGAAGAAGAGACCAAAATGCATGTGACTAGTTTCTCCATGCAGGGGGAGTCTCAAAGCTCTCATCACCAACAAAGGATTTTGTAAAAAGTATTAAATACATTTCAGTAAGCATGTTCAATTCTTTTCACTGTATCAATTATCATTGTTACAGATCACTAAAGTTATAGAAATCAATTACTTGATTACTTTGCGTGAATTGGATGGGTTGTTACCGACAATTCGTAAAAAATACATGTCAATAGCACCTTTACAAATATATTTACTTAGAAAATTGGTCACATGTTCATGTAATTTTACCTACTGTGTGTGTGTGCGTATATATATATATATATATATATATATATATATATATATATATATATATATATATATATATATATATATATATATATATATAAATATATCCAGTTGAAATCAGAAGGTTACATACACAATCTAAAAAGACACATCTGCATGTTTTTCTCACTATTCAACATGAGATCAGAATAAGCCTTTCCTGGTTTAGGTCGATTAGGATTACCAAAATTATTTATATTTGCCAAATGCCAGAATAGTGAGAGAGAGAATGTTTTAAGGCATTTTTATTACTTTACATGCAGTTTACATACATTTCATTACTATTTGGTAGCATTGGGCTTAAACTGTATGGCTTGGGTCAAATATTTTAGATATCCTTCAACAAGCTTCTCACAATAGTTGGTAAGAAAGTGGACCCATTCCTACTGACAGATCTGGTATAACTGAGCCAAGTATGTAGGTTGCCTTGCTCACACCTACCTTTCAGTTTTGCCCATAAAATTTCAATAGGATTCAGATCAGGGCTTTGTGATGACCACTCCAAAACATTGACTTTGTTATTCTTGAGCCACTTTGTAACCCGTTTGGCAGTATGCTTCAGGTCATTGTCCATTTGTAAGACTCATTTACGCTCAAGCTTTAAGTTCCTAGCTGATGTTTTGAGATGTTGCTTCAGTATTGCCACATAATCTTCTTTCATTATGATGCTATTTTGTGTGTTTCAGGTGTGCATTAAAATACATCCACAGGTGTGTCTCTAATTAACTCAGATGTTGCCAATAAACCTATCACAAGCTTCCAAAGACATGATCTCATCATATGGGCTGGCCCATATTGTATAAAGACATAGTAAACTTAGCGTATGTAAACTTTTGATTTTGTAGAAAGTAATAAAAATGCCTTAAAACATTCTCTCTCTCTCTCTCTCTCTCTCTCTCTTGCATTTGGCAAATAAGTTTGGTTCCCAATTGACCTAAAATTAGAAAGGTTTATTCTGATTTCATGTCAGATAGTGAGAAAAACATGCATATGTGTCTTTTTAGATAGTGTATGTAAACTTCTGGTTTCAACTGTATACAGCATGTAAAATAAGTATTGAATACCTTATCAATTTTCTTCTACATGAGAATATTTTTAAAGGTAGTATTGACATGAATTTTTCACCAGATGTCTGTAGCAACCCATCCAATCCACACAGGGAAAGAAGTCAAACCATACATGTCCATAAATTAATTTGTAATAATGAGAAATGATACCGGGCAAAAGTATTGAACAGATGAAAAAAGAGAGGCGCAAAAAGCAATGGAAAGTACTTATTTCACCCACTGTATACCAGGCACAGGCATTCTGAAGCATGAATGCACATTTCATATAAAGCAGTATGTAGGTAAGAATTGTAGATTTTAGAACTTATAAATGACTGCAGTGAAAACTGCCATTTTATCCATATATTTTTGCTCAGAAGCTTTTTACAACACCTATACAGAGCGAGGGCCCCACACCTGCCCTACGCTCATAACCCACACCAGGCTTCAAGCTTATATGGCACAGTGTTGCTGATAGCGTTACCGTGATTAAGGCTCAAAATGTTAAGAGCAAATTACTATGAATGTATGAAACAATTTGCACTTAATGTTTCAGTCATATCTATGAAAAATATGACTTAAATATAGTTTTATTAATAATACATATTTTAATTAAACGGGTAGAGGTGCATCTAGCAGGAAAAATTGAATCTTCACTCGATTTCACATACTGGTATGATTCATGGGCAGTAAATATGCAAAGCTTTATGCCCATAAGGCAATCAAACTGCAAAGCTGATATGCATGTTTTTATCTAAAAGAAGGAAGTCTAGCAAGGCACAAAGACATAATAAAAAGCTGCCGGGATAAAAAAAAATCAAACTAATGAATCTCTTTTAGCTAATACAGATCTGTGTCACAGGAAATCATTAGTACAATAAACATAGTAGCCTCATAATTATTCATTGTTATCTCATAAATGTAATTGCATAAGCTACATAGTAATACTGGGGCTAATCAGTTATTACTTAGATGAAGAATTGGAAAAATGTAGCACAAGAAATAGATAGATAGATAGATAGATAGATAGATAGATAGATAGATAGAGATAGATAGATATAGATAGATAATATACCATAACTGTAGAAAAAGACATGGACTGCACATCCAAAAATGGTAAGCTGATCTACTGCCGCTAGGCAAAAATTTAATCAATGAGGTTCTTAGTTCTTAGTTTAACTTTATGATCAGAATGAATGAAGAGCATTGTCACATCACGGAAAACTTTACAGTGGGTCCCTAAATTCATAAATTATATTTTGTCCACCTCTTGGATTTTGAATGGATGGATGGAGTACATTACGTATTCTTCCAACTGTCATGGTGCTAATGTGGCACCCACGGGGCAAGGGGTTAAATTTACTCGTTGCTGGGTCGGTGATGTTGGGTCAGGAGGATGTCACGGGTGGCCCTGACTGGCTTTGTGGCCCCAAGGTGTACAATAAAAGAAGGGAAGAAGATGGAATAGTAGTTTGCCTAATGTCGCCACCTGTGGTATGCGGCCAAGGATTAGCCGCTTCTGCGGGTGATGTCCTCCAGGGCTGATGGTGTCGCAGCAAAGATGGTTCTACTCCCCACAGGTGGAGTGGGCCCCAGGGAAGACAATGAGGAATGTAATATCCATTGGCGCCGAAGCGCGGGGTGACAGTGCCGGCAATGAAGGACGGACATGGCAGTTGCGGTACTAGGTCTTTACTCACTGTCCTTTGGTTGCCCAGGAGTATTGGTCTCTGCTGTGATGGGCTCTAGCCGATCCCGGAAAAGTTAGAGGTAGCCACCAGTATTTGAAACTGTCCTCTCCCAAGGGATGTCCCTCCAGAAGTGAGGAACCTGGGGCTGAGCTTCCCGCTCCAAGCGTCAGGCTCCATGAAGAAAAAGAAGAAGAAAAGTGATGTTGTCTGAACTGAAGTCCCGACTCCCGACTTGACTGAAGTTTGTGTAAGAGTTGCTCCTACTTCTACCCTAAGTGGTGCCCGCCCCCCAGGTGGATGTCCTAGTGACCGGGAAAGTCCCATGCATCAGGATGGCTAACCTCCTTCCTACCCTAGTCCAACTCCTGGTGAGAGGGTACCTAAGCTATATGTAAGGTGAAATGTGAAAACACCGGTGGTTAACCTCCTTAACCAAGATGAATACTGCACCTTAAGTGAGGTGCAGTACCCTGTGGCGACTGAAGCCACAGGGGCACCACACTAACATGATGCAGTTTGCCAACTTTCTTGGTCGAAAAAGCGTTTTCGATGAACTGGATGATGCTGTTTCTCTTTTCTTAGGAATTCTTCTTCACGGCTGCTCCTCGATTTGAACCAGTGACCTTTTACTTAGGAATCAACCTAATAACACATTGAGCTATTAGGGAATGTGAGAACAGGTTATATTTGTATTATTTTTCTACCCTGCCATGTAAACTGGATTTTATTATTATGGAAGAACCCTTTTATCTTTGTTGAATAAAGAATTTTTTTTTAATTCAATTGGAACTTGGATGTTGGATCCCTTCTCTTTCTTCAAGTTCTGTGTATGTGTATGTATGTGCTCTGTATACGTGTGTGTGTGTGTGTGTGTGTGTGTGTATGTGTGTGTGTGTGTAAACATATGTGTACGTGATTGATCTATACATCTGTGTGTATATGTGTGTGTGTGCTTGGTATATACAGTACATGGTTGTGTGTACAATGTGTGTATACATATGTGTGTATGTGCTCGGTGTATATATGCATGTGTGCTATGTTTGTGTATAGATATGTGTGTAGCATAAAGTGCTTGTATTACATACAGTGTATATGTAGCATCCACATTTATAAACCCCAACAGTGCAGATGAGAGTTCATAGGTATAAACATATCAGTAATCACACAATGGACGAGCAAAAAGCTGCTCATTCATTGGGTGATTGGATTGTTCATGGCAGAACAGTAATTATTGTTCTCGGCAGCACATTGGCCGGTGCAAACTGGAAATGTGCTGCTGATAAAATGATAGTATAAGGGACAGATTGATTTACTAATTGTTGTTCTGAACCCATCATTCTTTGTCATTCTGTGTAAAGAGGCCGGGAAACAAGTGCTGAACGTCTTCAATATTATGCTCATTTACCAGTCTGATCAGTCTCATTTACCAGTGTGATGGTGTAATTGGTGAGTATTCAGAGCTCTACTTTAAACTTTTGCCCATGGTCCCACTTTTTCTAAAAAACAGCCCTGCATATATCTAGAGCAGAGAGCAGCTATGACGTGCCTCTGTCAATATTGAGGACCTGGCACAACTATGTATTTCATGGATGTCTCTTTTCTTGCTGGTGGCGCTGCTGGGAAATTCAATATATGCTGCCATGTTTACCCAGAGAATAATATAAAAGCTGGATATTCCAACAGCTTAACATTTAAGTTTAGACAATTCTTAAGAAAAAAAATGAATAAAATAAGCTTTTTGTGTATGTGTTTCCTTACACTTTCAATAAGTCTCAAAAAGAACCAATCTGAAGATGAGGCAGTCAAGAATAAGATCCGAATTAATTACCTATTAATTTGCATTGATTTCTCCTTTAATCTAAAGCTAAATAATATAAATTGTCTCACATTACGATTGTCACCTATTAATTTTTGGAAAAAGTGCAAGCGTTCCCTTTTGTACTAATTCAGTGCAAGTACAGATCTTGATCTCATTGGAATCCTCTACTGTCCTCAGGCAAATTGTATGTTGCTAATGAGATGATTACCTTCATTAGTGTTTTCATTCATTAATTCTTGGAAATTCCTACTGCCACAATAACTATGGATACAGTAATTTACCATTTTAATATATTATTATAGGATCTGTCAAGGTTACTTTTTATTACACATCAAATATCAATATATTAAAATTATGAACAATGTATTATAATAAAGCAGTTGGGAAAGTGACTAAAGTGTTTGCCCCTCAGATTCATATTTCTAAAGATTCATTGTGTAAAAAAATAAAATAAAATATATATATATATATATATATACAGTATACTAGATATATATACTGTCTATATATATATATATATATATATATATATACAGTACACTATATATATATATATACACAGTACTATATATATATATATATATATATATATATATATATATATATATATATATATATATATAAAATATATATATATATATATATATATAAAAACAGTCGCACTCTGCAATAACACAGTAATATACTACCTAATAAATAAATTGGAGGTATTTAGAACATTAGAATGCATTGTAATATTAGCCCAGCGCAACTTCACGACACCCTGCTTTGCTGGGTCCTATTCTACACTGCATCTTTTTTTGGGCTTCTTAAAAACCTACACAGGATCAACAGGTGACCAGAAGAGGCTAATGAACATGGCGGGGTTGGAGTGCAAAGCTAGTATTTACAGGACATCACTCCACATTAAATATAAAGAAAAAGAATGAAACCAGGGATCCCTTGACTGTCTCCCATGTCGGTACTTGCCTGACTTCAAACTGGACTGGCAGCACCTCCCAATGTGAATAGGTGCATATCTGTTCATGATGCAATATATAAAAAATATGAATGCTCAGGACTGCTCGGTACTTGATCAAGCATCTGGATGCTCGGGCACACTTGGTGTTTGATTGAGTACCACGGGTCCTTGAACTAAATGCTTGAGTCCCCGTTCTGTTACCTGCCCTGACACAGTCCCTGTGTCACGGTCGGGCAAGGGATCGCCCAGCGCATAGCGCAAAATAGAGCTTACAATGGGGATGGAAAAAGATAGGAAGGCCCTTATGGTAAGGAAAGGGGACACAGGTCACCACCTGAGACTAACCTGTGTCTGCACCGTTAGCTACCTAACGTCACTAAGTGGGTTCTTCCCCCTGCCACTGTCACGTGACTAGTTCCTGGCCAGTGAGTTCACTAGACTACACCCCTGCAGTAGTAAAACATAGAAGAAGGAAGACAAAATAGTATATACTCCAACATCCACAGTTGCAACCAAGCACCAGGGCTTCTAGCAACAGGGCTTCAGCAGCTACAAGAAGCTTCATCCCTCCAAGGTGGTCAGTTCACAATGAATTGTGTGATGGAACATGTGACTATTTAAAAAGAATAGGAATGGTCACAAACTAGCGGCACCTGAGATAAGATTAAGGCCTCATGTGCACGCTGCGGTTTTATATGTGCTTTTACCACGTTTTTCGGGTAGAGTTTTGGTACCAAAAATTGCATGCGTTTCCTTCTCAAGCAAAGTCTATGAGATTTAATTATTACTTTGCGCACAAAGTAATTTTTACTTTGGTTACCACAAAGAGGCAAAATGTCAATTCTTTTTGCGTTTTGTCCCTGCGTTTTTCCCTAGTCATGGGAGGACAGATCAATCCTCCGCCAACTCAGGGTCTGTGGGAGATTGATCCTTGGTATCTAGCTGGATGCCAGTCCCCCATATAATCTACGAAGACCAGAATCCGGGGCAAAGGGGTAAGAGCAAGCGCTTCATACTTACCTATTCACCGGGGCAGCTGTCACACTGCTCCCGCAGCCGCTCATTTACTTCCTGGGCCGCTCATTGCCTTCACTGAATATGCACTGCTTCCCCCATCCACTGGCATCTGTGATTGCAACCGATCACAGACGCTGGTGGGAAGGTCTATATCATACAGTAAAATAAATAAATAAATTAAAAAAAATTGGGAAAGTATCCCCCATATTATGATACCCAGCACAGATAAAGCCCAACAGCTGGGGTTGGTGTTCTCAGGCTGGGGATACGATGGTTATTGGGCACCCACCAGCCTAAAAATATCAGTCTGCAGCCACCTGGTATTGCCGCATCCATTAGATTCAACAGTCCTGGCACTTTACCCGGCTCTTCCCAATTACCCTAGTGTGGTGGCAATTGGGGTAATAAGGAGTTAATGGCAGCCCATAACTGCCACTAAGTCCTAGATTAGTAATGGGAGGCATCTATGAGACCCCCTATCACTAATCTGTAAGTGAAATGAAATAAACACAAACACCAAAATAATTCTTTATTTGGAATAAAAGACAAAAAAAACCTCTTTCATCACTTTATTAACCCTCAAAACACCCCTGCAGGTCAGAAGTAATCCACATAAAGTGACATAACCGCTGATCGTGCAGTTCACTTCAGTCGCTGCGTGGAGCTCACAGTGGGCAGTGATGTTCTATGGTGCTCGCTGTGAGCTTCAGATGCAGCACTGCTGGAAGCATTGTGGGACTTTGTGTGGATTATGTTGCAATTGCAGGGGTGTTTTGGGGGTTAATAAAGTGGTGAAAAATGCAGGTCAGGTGCTATAAAAGTGCTCAACTCGAGTAACGTGTATAATGGTAGTCACAGCCAGCCATAAAAAGAACATTTCAGGGTTAAGAAGGGTGTTTTTTTTTTTTCCTTTTGACACACTACATTTGAAAATGTTGCTTTATACCCAGTCAGAGCCATTCAGAGACATCATGAACTGAAGCAAGCCTATGCGTTATGGTTGTGGTTTCATGGATGAAACATGTGAGCACCTGTGATGCTCGGCTGAGCTTCACAAGCACTCGGATGCTTGATTGAATAATGAGCAGTGCCACGCACACCCATTCATGACTAGTAACAACCCATCCAATCTACACAGTCAAAGAAATCAAACCATAGATGTCTTCAAATTTAGTGATGTGTAATAATGAGAAATGACACAGGGTAAAAGTATTGAACATGTTTACTTAAATTTATGTAATTCTAAGCACAAAAGCCTTTTGTTGGTGATGACAGCTTCAAGATGCCTCCTGAATGGAAAAATTAGTGGTATGCATTGCTCAGATGGAATTTTGGCCCATTCTTACACAGAATCATATCTTCTGTGTGCTCCATCTATGAACTCTGAGCTTTAGTTCCTTCCTTAAAATTTCTTTTGGATTTAGGTCAGTTGATTGGCTGAAACTAATTGACAATTTCCTGAGCTGTGTGTTTGGGATCATTGTCCTCCTGAAATGTCCACCCTTGTTTCATCTTCATCATCTTGGTAGATGGCAGCAGATTTTTATCAATAATGTTTCGGTACACTTCTCTATTCATACTTTCTTCGATTAAATTAAGTTGGCCAATGCTGTATGCTGAACTAAACTAAACTAAGTTGACTAACTAACTAAATTAACTAACTAAATTAAGTTGGCCAATGCTGTATGCTGTATGCATGGTTCCACGCCATGATGTTCCCACGTCCAAACTTTACTGTTCGTATGGGCTTTTTGCTGTGATGTGAAGTGCTTTTTCGCTTTGAAAAATGATGTGTATTATGGCATTCAAAAAGTTCTGACTTGCTTTAGTTGCTTGTATTCAGTACAAACAGAGCGTGGCTGACTTTTTTTAAGCTAAGCATTCCATTTATATAGTTTCCCATGGTTGTGTGTGCATAGTTAGGCCCTGGTGTTTCTCTGTCCTTTTTCAGTTTGAGGTCGGTTATAACACATGGTAAGATTTTAATATTAGAGAGTGTAGGACCATCCCAATTGAAACATATCTTGTTGCTGTGGGATGGCTTTTTTAATTTTTTATCAAAAATAGCGCTAAGTACCCCACTGTAGAGACAGGCGGGTCAGATGGTGCTCTCATCCGCTGGCCTGAATATCTTCAGGAAGAGCGGATGGACTGGGGCCCATTCCACTGAATGCTTGCACTCATCCACCTAGGCAAAACACTACTTAGACACACAGGATGAGGGAAGCACACATTGGTAAGACTATATTGGTTCGCCAACAGTCATAAACCTATTGTACATTCCCTGGAAGAACACAAGATGGTAGAAGCAACAGGGTCTCACCCTTCTGCTAGCCCACCAGAGATTAGAATCTTTGTGACTTTGGGGCTTCCAGGGCTCACTATCTAAGTCCAGCAGCACCCTGCTTTTAGCAAGCACCAACTGAGAGTGTCAAGCTTAGGAAGCTGATTGAGCACAGTAAGATATGTAGCCAGGTGATCGAGTAGTTCAAATCTGGGTTCTCCAAGTGAATTTGTGGGCTCAGTGTTGAGCAGTGAAACAGTTCCGTGAACCTTCAGCTAGAACTGTGGATCATGGGCTGAAATCCTGTAGAATGAATTTTTAAGTAGTTCTGTGATCACCCACAACGGGAACCGTAGCTCCTTAAGGGTACTTTGCACGTTGCGACATCGCTACTGCGATATCGTCGGGGTCAAATCGAAAGTGACGCACATCCGGCACCGGTAACGACGTCGCAACGTGTAAAGCCTAGATGCGCCGATAAACGATCGCAAAAGCGTCGTAAATTGGCGATTTGTGTAGCGTCGGTCATTTTCATAATGTCGCACCAATAGGAGATACGATGTTGTTCCTCGTTCCTGCGGCAGCACACATCGCTGTGTGTGAAGCCGCAGGAGCGGGGAACATCTCCTTACCTGCCTCCACCGGCTATGCGTAAGGAAAGAGGTGGGCGGGATGTTTACGTCCCGCTCATCTCCGCCTGTCCGCTTCTATTGGCCGCCTGCCGTGTGATGTCGCTGTGACGCCGCACGACCCGCCCCCTTAGGAAGGAGGCGGGTTGCCGGCCAGAGCGACATCACAGGGCAGGTTAGTGCGTGTGAAGCTGCCGTAGTGATAATATTCGCTATGACAGCTATCACAAGATATCGCATGTTCGATGGGGGCGGGTACTATCGCGCTCGGCATTGCTAGCCGATGCTAGCGATGTCGCAACGTGCAGAGTACCCCTTAGCTGAGGTTATGTAGAAAATATTCTGATGACAGAAGCAAGGCCCTTTTATACCACTCAGTTCTCTTACACGATAGGTGAAGGTGGCTGCTCTCTCATTTGTTGCAAGTTCAATCTGACTGCATAATTTTCCTCTGCACTATGTAGTCAGAAGGGCTGAGGCAATCCACATATACAGAGAATAGAGCGCTGATCAGTCTTGCATAAGATAATACCTAACTTCTCTTGATTTAAGAAACAAAGGAAACATATGTATGGCCTAATAATAATAGTTCACCCCCACACAAGTGGTCAAATGCTGAGTTCTACCACCCATGTTATTTATTTATTTTTACTTTTTTATTCACAACAGGATATATGTTCATATTAATGTTGCAAAGGTCTTGAAACAGCTCACTGGTTATACCCTTCATAAGATATTTCTTGTATGGCACCTTAGCAATGAAACACCTTTTCATAGGCTAACAGTTGACACAATTAATATTATTTTTCACTATGTGGCAGGACTGTTTCTGATTACTGTAAGATTTCATGTGGTATTATGACTAGAGTTGAGCGCGGTTCGCGGTTCGAGGTTCTCCAGTTCGCGGCTCGAGTGATTTTGGGGGCTGTTCTAGATCGAACTAGAACTCGAGCTTTTTTGCTAAAGCTCGATAGTTCTAGATACGTTCGAGAACGGTTCTAGCAGCAAAAAAAACAGCTAATTCCTAGCTGGCTTTCCGCTGTAATAGTGTAAGTCACTCTGTGACTCACACTATTATGACATTTCAGTGTATAGTGTGCGGGAACAGCGCATTCAGATCACTGCTGTATGTATAATGGCGATCGCCATTTTTTTTTTTTTTCCTTGTCTTCCTTCCCTAAGTGCGCGCGTGTAGTGGGGCGGGCCAGCATGTCAGCCAATCCCAGACACACACACAGCTAAGTGGACTTTTAGCCAGAGAAGCAATGGCATGTGTGATAGGATGTCCATGTCACATGTCCCTGCATTATAAAACCGGACATTTTCCTCCAGCACGCTATTATCTGCCTTCTGCGTCCTTGGTGTCAGACATCACTGGCGCAGCTCCTATCGCCGATACTGCTGTATACGCTCCATACACAGCGCTGGACAGCTTAGGGAGAGCACTTTCTATCAGTCCTTTTAAGGGCTCATACCGGCAGGGTCAGAGCCATAGGTGACAGAGTTTAAAACAGAGTTTAACAGCTACACAAGATGACAGCGTCTGTGTAGCTAAGGTCAGGGATTTCCTCGCTGCATTTCCCCATTAGGAGGGATAGAAAGGCAGGCTCCCTTTCCTCTACCCAGAGACCCACAACCCTGCCACTGTACCCTCCTGCCCTTTGCACACTCAAACTCATTGTTACTAAACCATTATACTAGCAAACACTGAGTGAACTTAGTGGCATCCTAAACGTGGCTGTTGGACTTCTGTATCGTCCCACAAGTGCAAAGATATTTGCAGCACCTCTGACTGCATTGCACACTCAAACTCATTGTTACTAAGCCATTATACTAGCAAACACTGAGTGAACTTAGTGGCATCCTAAACGTGGCTGTTGGACTTCTGTATCGTCCCACAAGTGCAAAGATATTTGCAGCACGTCTGCCTGCATTGCACACTCAAACTCATTGTTACTTACTAAGACATTATAATACCAAAAATTGAGTAAACTTAGTGGCATACAAGAAGTGGTTGTTGTACTCCATTAGTGCCCCACTGGTGCAAATCTATGTGCAGCACCTCTGCATGACACCCACCTGCCCTGTTTTTAATAAGCTATAATGATAGCAAAAAATACTGCCATTTAGTGGCATCATAGAACTGGATGTTGTATTCCATTAGTGCCCCACTGGTGCAAATCTATGTGCAGCACCTGTGCAGGACACCCTCCTGCTCTGTTTTTAATAAGCTATAATGATAGCAAAAAATACTGCCATTTAGTGGCATCATAGAACTGGATGTTGTATTTCATTATTGTCCCACTGGTGCCAAGCTATTTCTTGCACCTGTGCAGGACACCCTCATGCACATTTTGCTACGCTAATGTTATAGCAAACTCAGGGAATTCATTGCTGCATTTGATAATTCGGAGGGATAGAAAGTGAGGCTTCCTTTAGCTTTTCCTTCTGTTTATAGACAGCATCTCCAAGTCCACACCCGAAGAGCAATTTCTCCTCCACGTCTAAGTGTGGAGAGGCAGCTAGTGCGCATGCGTGTGCCGATTTACCCCAGCTGCAGCCTAACTACAGTGTTTCGCCTAGTGAGTATGCTCAGCCTGACTGTGCCATTCCTGAGGCTAAGTCTTCATTTCGGGATACAGAGCATGCTCCCACACTTAGTGTGAAAAGCCTCTTTGCACAGGTACTTGCATTCCGTGCCGGGTCTAAGTCCTGTGTTGTGCATAGACACCATGCTAAAGCTGATAGTCTTTTTTCAGAGACTCTATTTCATGCAACTGACCATGCTCAGGCACTTACTGCATCAGAAACTAGGTCCGGTAATGAACTCTTTGGCCCTGCCCCTGATGTGGGGGGCCCATATAGACCACAGGGCATCAGGTGTCCTGACGATGTGGCCAGGCCACTCCCAAATTGCTTGCAGAGGCCCGCCCCTATGACTTGTCACCTCATTATTGATGGTCAGACGATGACTGGTGAGGTGTTTGTGTCATGGCAGCCATGAGGTCATTATTGAAGTTGCGGTTCCAAATAGGACGCTAGTTATGCCACTCATGACGTGTCACTCTGCTTTTGTCTCCAGGAGGTGCATTGTGGTCCACCCTGGTTTGGGGCGGACCCAGGTTATAAAACGGGCTGGAGCCAACAAGGAGGTGCACAGTCTTCTATTATGCTCCGAAAGAGCACACCTCCATGTGTTGAACCCATTGCGGCTTTAGGCCAGAGGTAGGCAGGGATAGGGTGTCGATGCAGGCTGCCACCACAGTTGGTAACGCAGAACGGTTAAGACCAGCTCCTGTCCTACAAGTCTTGCTTCTGCAGCCCAGTGGCATTAACAGGCCTGCTGCTGATGCGCCTGCTGTCCACAGGTGTGGCCCCAATGCACACGGTCAGCGTACTGAATGGCCCCTGTGATGTTAACAGGGAGTTCCTGGGCTGGGTGGGCGTGTGGACCCTGTGACGCTAACAGGGCTCCCAGTCTCAAGATCCGAGTGGCGTCTAACTCGGTCCAGGCAACTATTAGTTTCATAGCCACACAGATCTGTATCCTCCACCTAACCTTCCAGTTGCCAACCTCTCCTTTTCCATCTGGGAGCACGGTGGACATTGACTGCTGATGAGGATATATACCTTTCTCTTTCTTTCCTTATTAATTTTCGTTATATAGCGGTAACATAGTATATACCACCTTATCCAAATCTGCCAGTCCCACCGTACATATGGTGTTTCTTCATCAAATGTTACTCTTGCTTAACCAACAAACCCACGGACAAAAACTTTTTTCCCCTTTCCAACATACCTGTTCCCCTTTCCACCAGCATTTGTCCTTTTTCAACTCATTTGGTATATGGCCAAAAGTGCAACTCTGCAGGGACACCGTACTCAATGCCATCTCAGCACAGCAGCCAGCCCTCGGTCCCTCAGATGTGGACAAGTAAAAGACCATTTCCTCCTATCCATGACAAAGCGTTGAGATTCACTCTGTGCAGCACTGGTGTTTACTGGAAAAGCAGATCTAAGAATCCGTACCACCTTCTGCAGATACTCCTGTATACGTGCGTCCCTTTCTATGGCAGGAATTATTTCGCCAAATTTTGTCTTGTACCGGGGATCTAACAGTGTGGCAACCCAGTAGTTAGCATTACTTCGAATTCGTACAATCCGAGGGTCATGTTGTAGGTAGTGCAGCAAGAAGGCACTCATGTGTCTTGTGCATCCAGGAGGACCAAGTCCTTGGTGTGTTGGTGGCAGAGAGGTGAGAATTGTGCCTCCTTCCTCTGCCCTCTCCCCACAACCTCGCACAACCGAAATGTGAGCAAGCTCTCACTCATCTGCTGAGTCTTCCATGCCCATCGCCAGTTCGTCCTCCATTTTTTCATGGGCTCCTGCACCTTCCTCAACAATTTTTGCTGATACTATGCGCCCTTGTTAATCCCTCTCCCCACCATGACTGCCGCCTAGGTGCCGCTCACCGTCTGGACCTTGTAGATCTTATTATCCCTTCTGCATATGACTCCTCCTGTACTTCCTCCCCTTCCTCTTGGACCAACACCTGACTCCGAATAATGCTTACAGTGTGCTCCATCTTGTAGATGACCAGAATTGTCACGCTGAGAATGGCATCGCCAGTGCTAAAGATCTTCGTCGATATTTGTAAACTGTGTAGAAGGGTGCATAGGTCCTTGATCTGACACCACTCCAGCAGCGTGATCTGCACCACCTCTGGATCAAGTTAGCCCAAGGTATACATCATACCGTATTTCAGCAGGGCTCTGCGGTGCTGCCACAGACGCTGAAACATGTGCAGATTCAAATTCCTGCATGTCGGAACATCGCATTTCAGGCGTTTAACCGCCAGACCCTAAGACTTCAGGAGCGATGAATGTTGTTGAGCTGCTGGGTGCGAAGGATGAAAGTGAGCACATAGCAGCGTGCCCGCTGCACAAGGCCATGGAGGCCGGGATGGTATTTTAAAAATTGCTGGAGAATCAGATTCAACACGTGAGCCATACAAGGCACGTGTGTGACATTGCCCTGACGAAGGGCCGCAGACAGGTTTGCATCATTGCCGCACACGGCTGTTAAGTCACCAATACCAGTCCACTCAATCAATTTGTACTCCGGTCGCCAGGTGACAACGTGTTCCTTTCGTGCATAGTGCTGATGATGGGAAAGGAGTCGATGCCTGTGGCGCAGGTGGACGCAGGTTATGGTCAACCACTGGGTTGCGTTACCTTGACAGATACAGAACCAAAGGCTGAATGTAGGTGGTGGGTATCTCACAGATGAAGTACCATCATTCAGCTACAACCAATGGGAAGACACCACACCCTTTTTTAGGCCCCTCCTGTCTGCAGATCACTGCCAGACAAAGCTATGAACCTCTTGTTACTGTTACCCCCAGTTCAGTTTTATGAGTTTGTGTGCTTGTCACCTGACTACTTTTCCTGCTTGCTGTTTATGTACCTTGTTGGCCGATCCGCATTTCACCTCTGCTTGTTTTCTGATTAAGTCCTGGCCATCCCATTCTATTCCTCTTCCTCAATTAATGTTTTTGACCCTGCATGACTACTGTTCTCTGGAACTGCAGCCTTCCACAGGTATTGATCAACTTGGGCCCTGTGTAATTCCAAATCACTGTATAGGGTGTGAGACTGTGACCGGGGTTATCTATGACGGCCGGTATGTCTCGCCCCGGTTGTGCTCACTCCATGATAATCCACTATAGGGTTAATGCTGTTTCCATACAGGCTGAAGGGAGGGTTAAATAGATTCAGGAACAAGGGCAGGTGTGCCGGGTGTGAGGGAGTGATCACATCTCCCTGAGTTCTCTGCCGGAAAGGCACATATGTACTATTGTGGACTTTTTCTTTGGAATAAACCGTGTGCTGTGAACCTTGGTGCCTGGATCCCGTGTCTTCTGCAGCGCAGCCGACGACGCTACCTCACAAGGGGTTAAAGGGTTTCAGGGTTCTGAGTGTCCAGCTTGGTGAGTGGCTTGCCTCTAGCCTATCCTTTACAGCCCATCTGAGTGTGTCGATCCAGGCAGGCGTTACACCGTGCCCTCTGCAGAAGGCCATGTAGGCCGGGATAGTGTTTTAAAAATTGCTGGACAACCAGGTTCAACATGTGAGCCATACAAGGCACGTGTGCCACATTGCCCTGAAGAAGGGTCGCAGACTGGTTTGCATCATTGTCGCACCCGACCTTCCCTGGCTGCTGGTTGAGTGGAGACAACCATTGATGAAACTCGGTCTCACTCTCAAGAGCTAACCATCCACAATTACTCAGCGGTGTCTCACATTTCCCCTACATTTCAAAGTAAACATTTGACCGCCTGATGGCCTTGAGCTCTGCTGCCAGCATAGTAAGGAGGTGTGTGGGATTCCTTGGGCGCAGTTACAACGCGGGTGGCCTGACCACACAGGGTTTGGGCCGAGGTGGAGGACCCACACGAGGTTAAGGAGGCAGAAGCAGTGGAGGAACTTGTACATACAGAGGAAGGATTGACACACAAGTCGTGGGGACGGCAAGACTTGTACAGCAAACCCTTCTCCATCTCTCACCATAGTTACCCAGTGCCCAGTCAGCAACATGTAACTCTCCTGTCCATGCTTACTGGTCCAAGTATCTGTGGTGAAATGCACCCTGTCACAAACAGAGTTTCTCAAGGAATCGGTGAGGTTGTGTGCGACCTGCTGTGGTAGCGCTGGCACGCCTTTCTTGGAGAAGGAGTGACGACTGGCCATCGGCTCTTGGGGCACTGAAATGGGCATAAGGTCTCGAAAATCCTCGGTCTCAAAAGGGTGTAAAGGCAGCCTTTCTGTTGCCAACAAGTTGCAGATGATGAAACTCAACCTCTTAGGCATGTCATGCCCTTCGAAAATCATGTAAAACACAGCGAGGGGACTCCAACCACAGTCTCCCTCGTTTCCACTAATTTGGCCACACACACCCCACTTGATTGGCATCAGTTGACCCCCCTTTTGAAAAAGAAAAAGATGCTTTGCATGAAGCACTCGCAAAAATACGCGTGCCTTTCCCGTCCCCTGGATGACCCAGGGAAAGAAAAGTCCTCTGAGAGCCATGACTTGTTCATCTTGGTTCTTTTAGAAACACAGCGAGGGGACTCCAACCACAGTCTCCCTCGTTGCCACTAATTGGGCCACACACACCCCACTTGACTGGCATCAGTTGACCCCCCTTTTGAAAAAGAAAAAGATGCTTTGCATGAAGCACTCAAAAATACGCGTGTCTTTCCCGTCCCCTGGATGACCCAGGGGAAGAAAAGTCCTCTGAGAGCCATGACTTGTTCATCTTGGTTCTTTTAGAAACACAGCGAGGGGACTCCAACCACAGTCTCCCTCGTTGCCACTAATTGGGCCACACACACCCCACTTGACTGGCATCAGTTGACCCCCCTTTTGAAAAAGAAAAAGATGCTTTGCATGAAGCACTCTCAAAAATACGCGTGTCTTTCCCGTCCCCTGGATGACCCAGGGGAAGAAAATTCCTCTGAGAGCCATGACTTGTTCATCTTGGTTCTTTTTTCAAAAGCGAGGGGACTCCAACCACAGTCTCCCTCGTTTCCACTAATTTGGCCAGACACACCCCACTTGATTGGCATCAGTTGACCCCCCTTTTGAAAAAGAAAAAGATGCTTTGCATGAAGCACTCTCAAAAATACGCGTGCCTTTCCCGTCCCCTGGATGACCCAGGGGAAGAAAAGTCCTCTGAGAGCCATGACTTGTTCATCTTGGTTCTTTTAGAAACACAGCGAGGGGACTCCAACCACAGTCTCCCTCGTTTCCACTAATTGGGCCACACACACCCCACTTGACTGGCATCACTTGATCCCCCTTTTCAAAATGAAACAGATGCTTTGCATGAAGCACTCTCAAAAATACGCGTGCCTTTCCCGTCCCCTGGATGACCTAGGGGAAGAAAAGTCCTCTGAGAGCCATGACTTTTTCATCTTGGTTCTTTTTTCAAAAGCGTGGGGACTCCAACCACAGTGTTCCTCGTTGCCACTAATTGGGCCACACACACCCCACTTGACTGGCATCACTTGACCCCCCTTTTCAAAATGAAAAAGATGCTTCGCATGAAGCACTCTCAAAAATACGCGTGCCTTTCGCCTCCCCTGGCTGACCCAGGGGAAGAAAAGTCCTCTGAGAGCCATGTCCACATTGTCAGTGGACAGACACGTGTGCTTATCTGCCAGCAGACCCCCAGAAGCACTGAAGACAGGTTCCGAGAGAACGCTGGCTGCAGGACACGACAAGATCCCCAAGGCGTACGTGGCAAGCTCAGGCAATTTATCCAGATTGGAAGCCTAAAATGAGCAGGGCTCAAGTTGCACAGTAATGGCATCAATGTTTCCTTGCATATACTCATATATCAGTGTCTCCTCCTCTTTTTCCTTGTCCAGCTCTTTTGTTTTCGCATGAGTATATGTCCTTGTCACTTTCCCATGTGTTTGTGTTGTGTTGTGAGTTGTTTTGTCACCTTTTGGACACCTTTGAGGGTGTTTTCTAGGTTTCTAGGTGTTTTTATGTGTTTGTGATTGCCTGCCATAGTTTCCTATGCGGTTCGAGTTCGGTTCGTCGAACGTTCGACGAACCGAACTCGAACGGGACCTCCGTTCGGTGAACCGACCTCGAGCCGAACCGCGACCGGTTTGCTCATCTATAATTATGACTTTCCTTCGCTTTTTGCATCTCTTTATTCATGTGTTCAATCTTTTTTCCCTGTTTCATTTCTAATTATTACACATAACGTAATTTATGAATATCTATGGCTTAATTTCTTTGCCTTTGTGGATTGGATGAGTTGTTACCCACATCTGGTTAAAAATGTTATGTCAATAACACCTTTAAAAATATATTAACTGAGAAAATTAAAGACGTGCTCAATACTTTTTTCATCTGGTGTAGATAGATATACACAGCAAGTAAAATAAGTATTGAACACGTCACCAATTTTCTAAGCAAATGTATTTGTAAAGGTGCTATTGAAAGGAATTTTTCACCACATGTCAGTAACAACCCATCCAATCCCCACAGGCAAATAAATCGAACCACAAATGTTCTTAAATAAAATGATGACCAATAATGAGAACTGACACAGGGAAAAAGTATTGAACACGCTAACTGAAATTTATTTAATATTTCGTATAAAATCCTTTGCTGGTTATAACAGCTTCAAGACCCCTCTTGTATGGAGTAACTAGTTGCCTATTCTTCCACACAATCACTCTTTAAATCCTAATAAGTTCCTTCTATGAACTCTTCTACATATAAATTGATGGGAACTGGTGACAGGATGAAGACTTGTCTGACGCCCGTTCTATTTGAACCATGCTGTGTCACCGTGTTCTGTTTGGACTGTTGCTTCTTCGTCTATGTAAAGTTTCTTAACAAGGCCGATTAGATGGTTCAGCACATGCATATCCTTCACAGTATTCTTAAGTTTCTGGTGTTCAACACAGTGGAAGGATTTGCTGTATTCAAAGAAGCAAAAATAGATCTCCGTGTTGTATTCTTTGGCCTTTTCCATTATCCATATAATGTTAGGTATTACATCTCCTGTTCCTCTACCTTTTTTGAATCCTGCTTGTTCCTCTGGCAGCAGCTCTTTGTCAAAGTAAGGCTATAGCCATTGTGGCACCCCAGTGGTCATGGGAGCCACAGTTGCATTTTTCTCATCACTGGGAGCAATGCCATGCTTGGAAACAGTGGGCAAATCTCTGCCAGGTACACTAACATGCAACACCACTTACTTCTCCGGACCAGTAGGGGGAGCTCATAACCTGTGTTGAAGGGAGCCTCTCTGGAAGTTCTGACTTAGAGGAGCGATTAGGGAGGAACAGGAGACCAGACCTCAGAACAGTAGTATGGAGCAAAAAGAACGGTCGCTGTCTGAGAGCTGCTCTCCAGGACCAAGAGCATAGAGCAGGATACTGGCATCCTAGACTACTGGGTGCTAACGGCCCAGTAGTACCGCCGGAGGGCAGAAGATTCTTCCTCTTCTGGACCATCTGAAATCTAGAGGCGAAGTGGCAAGATAGAGCCTGGGGTCGCTGCTACAGAGTGGGCCCAGTACCGGCTCGCGCTACCCGTCAGACGGAAGAAACAAACACACATAGAAGAGGGACGCTGTGCAGCTTTAGGCCACAGCAACCTACACCTGCGCACAGAAGGAGGCTTACAACTACCAGGCAGAGAGAAACGCCCCCCTGCTGCTTCCAGGCTGACCGGGCCACTACCTCCTGGACTATACCGAGTACAAGTAAAAGGTAAAAGGAGACTCCAACCTGTGTCATCCAGTTCCTGCCGTCGCCCTCAGCCCTGCACCCTCACCGTATTACTCCATTCTACTATCATCATATCCCTGGGGCTTAGCTTCACCTGCGTAAAGTAAGAACTCCCTAGCTACAGTGACATCTACCACAGAGGACAGCGACAGCAGCAGTGGCTATTACTTGGTCACTTGGCGTCAAGATCTAAAGAGACTTTCCTCACCGTCAACCCCATCCTCCACCACCTCCATCCTTCCCATCACCCTCACCTTCCCATCCCTATACATCTCGGGGTCACAAAACAAGGTCAGGCAACTCCGTGACAGCGCAGAGGATCTGCATCTCCGGCCCGACGATGAGTCAGATTAACCCTCTCGACCCCAGGGTGTTGCATCATCACTGTAAGATCTTCAGTAGCATTTTGCTGAAATGAGGTATGAGCCCAATAGTCTGATAGATTCCATAGTTGGTAGCATCTCCCTTCTTCAAAATAAGAATAAACACTGATCTTGTCCAGTCTTTGGACCATTTATCAGTTGGCCAAAGCTGCTGATGCAGGCATTTGATTACATCAACTGCTGCTTCACAAGACTTTATTAGCTCTATTGGAATATTGTCACATGCAGGTGTTTTGTTTTTTGACAGAAGCTTTATCACAGCAACGATTTCATCTTTCAAGATGTTCGGTTCGCTATCATTTCAGGTCTCAATTTCTTCTCATATCACTGAATCATTCTTGTAGACATGCTCACTGGACTCTTTTCATCTTTCCTTGATCTGTTATGGATAAGTTAGTTTGTTCCCATTAGCATCTTACAACAGTCCCACTATTGGTTGAAACTTTTGTCATATCTCTTTGACCTTTTGGTATGCCTAAAGGTCCAGTCACACTAAGCAACTTACCAGCGATCCCAACAACGATAGGGATCGCTGGTAAGTTGCTAGGAGGTTGCTGGTGAGATGTCACACTGCGACGCTCCAGCGATCCCACCAGCAACCTGACCTGGCAGGGATCGCTGGAGCGTGGCTACACGAGTTGCTGGTGAGCTCACCAGCAACCAGTGACCAGCCCCCAACGCCGCGTGGAAGATGCTGCGCTTGGTAACTAAGGTAAATATCGGGTAACCAACCCGATATTTACCTTGGTTACCAGCGCACGGAGCTACACGTGCAGAGAACAGGGAGCAGCGTACACTGAGCGCTGGCTCCCTGCTCTCCTAGTTACAGCACACATCGGGTTAATTACCCGATGTGTGCTGCAGCTAAATGTGCACAGAGCAGGGAGCAGCGCACAATGCTTAGCGCTGGCTCCTTGCTCTCCTAGCTACAGCACACATCGGGTTAATTAACCCGATGTGTCCTGCAGCTACATGTGCACAGAGCAGGAGCCAGCACTGACAGTGAGAGCGACGGAGGCTGGTAACAAAGGTAAATATCGGGTAACCAAGGACAGGGCTTCTTGGTTACCCGATGTTTACTGTGGTTACCAGCCTCCGCAGAAGCCGGCTCCTGCTGCCTGCACATTTAGTTGTTGCTCTGTCGCTGTCACACACAGCGATCTGTGCTTCACAGCGGGACAGCAACAACTAAAAAATGGCCCAGGACATTCAGCAACAACCAACAACCAACTACCTCACAGCAGGGGCCGGGTTGTTGCTGGATGTCACACACAGCAACATCGCTAGCAACGTCCCAAAAGTTGTTTGTTAGCAGCGATGTTGCTAGCGATGTTGCTTAGTGTGACGGGGCCTTTACTGGTCTTGCCCTTCACATGTTTGTTTTCTCTCTCTCTACATATCTTTTGGTAATAAAGTTCTTGGCTTGAATGGCTTTCTTTAGTCTTTTACAGATGTTGTCTGTGCCCTGATTGTTATCTTTTACTATTAGTCTGTCTTCGATGATCTTCAGGGCCTCTTCTGTTAACCATGGCTGTGGGGATTACACTATATTCTCCCAGTATTTCACAGGCTTATCAAAGTTGTGTTGAGCACCATTTAAATGCGCTTGAACATACTGTTTGTTCAGCAATGGAGTCTTGCATGGTGAGCGTGTATACAGGTTATAGAGCTAGAGTGCATAACTTATTGTTTTCTTAGAAACAATAGTACCTGCCAATTCCAGGTTTTCTGTAGCTCTCCACAAATGGTTCTTGGCTCTTGGACAAATCTTCTGATAATTTTTGTCACTTATTTGTCTGAAATCTTTTGGGGAGCACCTGTTTATGGCCAGTTTATGGTGTAATGATGTTCTTTCAACTTACGGATTATGGCACCAACAGTGCTCATTGGAACCTTCAGTAGTTTAGAAATTATTCTCTAACTACCGTATTTTTCGGACTATAAGACGCACTTTTTTTCCCCCAAATGTTGGGGGAAAGTTGGGGGTGCATCTTATGGTCTGACTGTGGCTGCGGGGAATGAGGTGCTGTGGTGGGTCATCGGGGGCACAAGCAGGCTGTAGCAGCCTGCTGTGACCACGTGTGCCCGCTCATTACATATGCACGCCCATCCTCCCGCACATTTCTCAACGCAGAAGCCGGCGCTGACAGGTGAGCGGGAGGACGAGCGGGGATGCGCGCATAGTAAAGAGCCGGTCCACATGATCACCCCTGGCAATTACAGCCTGGAGGGATCATGTGCGGCTGTATTCACTACTCCCCGCGCGTCATTATCAGCGCGTGGTGCAGTGAATCAGTACACTCACCCGTCCCCGTGTGTGGAGCCGTCTCCCTGCAGCACGCGATGTCTGTGCCGGTCAGCTGATCTGTGCCGGTCAGCTGATCGGCACAGACAGGAAGACATTGCGTGCTGCAGCGGAACGGCTCCACACACACACACACACACACACAGGTCAGTGGTGCAGAGAGGAAGATGATCGGTGCTGGAGGGACTGAGGAAAAGGTGAGTATAAACGTTTGGTTTTTTTTCTCTGTGCTATAGGATACAGACCATATACCAGGATGGTATATGAGCATGATGGGGGCATATAGCAGGATGGGAGTATATGAGCAGGAGGGATGGGAGGTATATGATCAGGATGGAAGTATATGAACAGAATGGGGGTATATGAACAGGATGGGGGTATATGAACAGGATGGGGGCATATAGCAGGATGGGAGTATATGAACAGGATGGGGGTATATGAACAGGATGGGGGTATATGAACAGGATGGGGGTATATGAACAGGATGGGAGTATATGAACAGGATGGGAGTATATGAGCAGGATGGGAGTATATGAATAGGATGGGGGAATATGAGCAGGATGCTGGTATATAAGCAGGATGGGGTATATGAGCAGGATCGAGGTTTATAGCAGGATCATATACAAGGCAGGAGGATCATTACCAGGATGGGGTACCTTAGTAGAGAATTTGGGGACATTACCCCCATAACAGTGTCAGCAGCAGATCCTCGCCCCATAACAGTGTGTCTTGACCACATTTTTTTGCTTAAAGTTTTATTTTCCTATTTTCCTCCTCTAAAACCAGGGTGCGTCTTATAGTCCGGTGCGTCTTATAGTCCGAAAAATACGGTAATTCCATCAGTATGTTTGTAAAGGTCATAAAACAGCTCACTGGTTTTACCCTTCATGAGATGATTCGTGTGGGCCACCATGGTAATGAGACACTTTTTTTATTGGCTATCAGTTGAACCAGCTGATTTTATTTTTCATTAAGTGGCAAGTTTGCTTTCTAATGACTGATAGATTTCAGCTGGTGTCATGACTTTCTTTGGCTTCTTGCACCTCTCTTTCTTCATGTGTTCAATACTTTTTCCCAGTGTCATTTCTCATTATTATACATAACTAAATTTATGGACATCTATGGTTTGATTTCTTTGCCTGTGTGGATTAGATAGGTTGTTACGAGTGAAAGGTGGACTGGCAGATAACTGGGACCAGGCGGATCCAACCAGATTAAAAAAAAAATCTGGTACCAGGCTTAATGCCAGTCCCCATATAAGTCTATAGGGACCAGAATCCTGCAGGCTGTACTTACTGGGGATCCGTCGTGACTGTAACTGATCCCACAACCACAGATTCACTTACGGGGCCACTTATTTACCTTCATTGTATATGCACTGCTTTCCCTGCCCATAAGCATCTGTGAGTGGTTGCAGTCAGATGCGCCCTCACCCTGAATGGCAGCGTGTCAGTTGACTGCTTCCAATCACAGGTGCCATGTGCGTCTTTCATGGTACAAAAATAAATAAATGAATGAAAAATTGTCATAGGGTTCCCCCTTATTATGATACCCAGCACAGATAAAGCATATGGCTACAGGCTGCAGTTCCCAGCCATGCACTTATCTTGGCTGTGTATCAAAATAAGAGGCATTGCATGGGTTTTTTTTAAAAATTCTTATTATTTAGATAAATAATTTTTAAAAACTGGCAATTGGTTCACCTCAATTTTGAGACCCAGCCAAAATAAATCCCAACAGCTGGGGGCTGGTATTCTCAGGCTAACACTCACAGGGAGGCACATGCTTATTTGGCCACCCCAGCCTAAAAATAGCAGCCTGCAGCCACCCAGAATTGTCACAGTCATTAGATGTACAGTAACAATCTCAACACTTTACCGGGCTCTTTCCGATTGCCCTGGTGTGGTGGCAATCGGGGTAATAAGAGGTTAATATGAGTTAACAGCTGCTACTAAAGGTCCTGTTGCACGCAACGACGTATCTAACGATATATCGCCGGGGTCACAGATTCCGTGACGCACATCCAGCATCGTTAGCGACGTCATTGCATATGACACCAACCATCGGCCATTAACGATCAAAAATACTCACCTTATCGTTGACACATCGTTTATTTTCATAAAATTGTTGATTGTAGAGGACGCAGGTTGTTTGTCGTTTCCGAGGCAGCACACATCGCTATGTGTGACACCTCGGGAACGACGAACTACAGCTTACCTGCGGCCACCGGCAATGAGGAAGGAAGCAGGTGGGCGGCATGTCACGGCCACTCAACTCCACCCCTCCGCTTCTATTGGGCAGCCGCTTAGTGACGCCGCTGTGACGTTGCACGAACAACCCCCTTAGAAAGGAGGCAGTTTGCCGGCAACAGCGGTGTCGCTAGGCAGGTAAGTCCGTGTGACGGCTCCTAACGATATTACGCGCCACGGGCAGCAATTTGCCCATGACGCACAACCGACGGGGGCGGGTGCTTTCACCAGCGATATCGCTAGCGATATTGCTGCGTGTAAAGCCCCCTTAAGTGCTAGATTAGTAATGGGAGGCATCTATGAAACCCCCATTACTAATCTGTAAGTGAAAGTAAATAAACAAAAGCACTCAAAAAATCCTTTATTTGAAATAAAATACAATACAAAACCCTGTTTCACGACTTTATTAACCCCCCAAAACACCCCTGCAGGTCCAACGTAATCCACAAGAGGTCCTACAAAGATGCCAGCTCTGCTATATCTGAAGTCACAGAGCACGATCATAGAACATTACCGCCCCCTTTGGGCTTCAGGCAGAGACTGAATGAGACACACGATCAGCGGTCACTCAGGTTAGTTGTGCTTACAGCTAGAGGTTCTCACGGTCCTCCACCTGTGACTGCAGATAGCCTGACCTTAGCAAACTCAGTGACCTCATCTCTCAGTGACCTGCATCTCTCGGCAAAAAAACACATTGTGTCGCCAAGAGATGCAGATTTGGTGCTGAAAATTTTACACCATATTCCTGCACCAAATCTACATCTCATTGGAAAAAAAAGAAAAACGCATCAAAAAATTTTTTTTGCCAGAAGGTTTAGATTGGGTGCATGAATAGGGTATAAAAATGCCATCACCAAATTTGCATTTCTTGGCCCAAGAATGCAAAAAAAGTTTTGAAGACAAATGGATGCAGTTTTCTGCCAGGAGGTGCAAATTTGGTGCTAAAATGTCTGCACCAGATTTTAGCACCAAATTTGGACCTCCTGGCAGAAAAATTGTATCTTTGAATTTTTGGGCCAAGATATGCAAATTTGTTCATGAATTTTTTTACACCCTATTCATATACCCAATCTACACCTCCTGGCAAAAAATCCAAAAAACCTGCAGTCAAAGGTGGAGGGCTGTGGAAACCTCCATCTGTGCCTGCAACTAACCTGAGTGATGTCACCACTCATCGCACGGCTCATTCATTCTCTGCCTGAAGTCCACAGTGGGTGGTAATGTTCCATTATTGAACTCTGTGACTTCAGATATATAGCAGAGCTAAAATCATCTTGGGACCTCGTGTGGATTACATCAGACCTGCAGGGTGATTTGGGAGTTAATAAACATGTGAAAGAGGGTATTTTTTGTATTTTATTTCAAATAAAGAATTTTTTTGGTGTTTGTGTTCATTTTCTTTCGCTTACAGTGCTGGCCAAAAGTATTGGCACCCCTGCAATTCTGTCAGATAATACTCAGTTTCTTCTTGAAAATGATTGCAATTACAAATTCTTTGGTATTATTATCTTCATTTCATTTGTCTTCAATGAAAAAAAAAAAATTGTCATAAAGCCAAATTGAATATAATTCCACACCAAACATAAAAAAGGGATTGGACAAAAGTATTGGCACTGTTTGAAAAATCATGTGATGTTTCTCTAATTTGTGTAATTAACACCACCTGTAACTTACCTGTGGCACCTAACAGGTATTGGCAATAACTAAATCACCCTTGCAGCCAGTTGACATGGATTAAAGTTGACTCAACCTCTGTCTTGTGTCCTTATGTGTACCACATTGAGCATGGAGAAAAGAAAGAATACCAAAGAACTGTCTGAGGACTTGAGAAATCAAATTGTGAGGAAGCATGAGCAATCTCAAGACTACAAGTCCATCTCCAAAGACCTGAAAGTTCCTGTGTCTATGGTGCGCAGTGTCATCAAGAAGTGTAAAGCCCATGGCACTGTGGCTAACCTCCCTAGATGTGGAAGGAAAAGAAAAATTGATGAGAGATTTCAACGCAAGATTGTGCGGATGGTGGATAAAGAACCTCGACTAACATCCAAACAAGTTCAAGCTGCCCTGCAGTCCGAGGGTGCAACAGTGTCAACCCGTACTATCCGTCGGCGTCTGAATAAAAAGGGACTGTATGGTAGGATACCCAGGAAGACCCCACTTCTTACCCCGCGACATAAAAAAGCCAAGCTGGAGTTTGCCAAAACTTACCTGAGAAAGCCTAAAACGTTTTGGAAGAATGTTCTCTGGTCAGATGAAACAAAAGTAGAGCTTTTTGGGAAAAGCCATCAACAGAGAGTTTACAGGAAAAAAAAAGAGGCATTCAAAGAAAAGAACACGGTCCCTACAGTCAAACATGGCGGAGATTCCCTGATGTTTTGGGGTTGCTTTGCTGCCTCTGGCACTGGACTGCTTGACCGTGTGCATGGTTTTATGAAGTCTGAAGACTACCAACAAATTTTGCAGCATAATGTAGGGCCCAGTGTGAGAAAGCTGGGTCTTCCTCAGAGGTCATGGGTCTTCCAGCAGGACAATGACCCAAAACACACTTCAAAAAGCACTAGAAAATGATTTGATAGAAAGCACTGGAGACTACTAAAGTGGCCAGCAATGAGTCCAGACCTGAATCCCATAGAACACCTGTCGAGAGATCTCAAAATGGCAGTTTGGAGAAGGCACCCTTCAAATCTCAGGGACCTGGAGCAGTTTGCCAAAGAAGAATGGTCTAAAATTCCAGCAGAGCATTGTAAGAAACTCATTGATGGTTACCGGAAACAGTTGTTCGCCGTTATTTTGGCTAAAGGTTGTGCAACCAAGTATTATGCGGGCGTCACACGAGACGATCTATCGTGCGATGCATCGTCGGGGTCACGGTTTTCGTGACGCACATCCGGCATCGCTTGCGACGTCGTCTCGTGTGACACCTCCAAGCGATGCTGACTCGTTCACAAATCGCAAGTCATGTACTCGTCGTTTAATTTAAAAAAATCTTTTAATTTTAATGGCGCCGGTTGTTCATCGTACCCGGGGCAGCACACATTGCTCCTTGTGACACCCCGGGAACAATGAACACAGCTTACCTGCGTCCCGCGGCACCCACCGGCAAAGCAGAAGAAGGAGGTGGGCGGGATGTTTACGTCCCGCTCATCTCCGCCCCTCCGCTTCTATTGGCCGGCCGCTGTGTGACGTCGATGTGACACCGAACGTCCCCCCCCCTTCAGGAAAAGGATGTTCGTCGCCCACAGCGAGGTCACTCAGCAGGTAAGTACGTGTGACGGCGGTTTAACGACTTTGTGCGACACGGGCAGCGATTTGCCCGTGACGCACAAACGACGGGAGCGGGTACGATCGCTCATGCGATTTCACGATAGATCGTACCGTGTGATGCCCGCATTAGGCTAAGGGTGCCAATACTTTTGTCTGGCCCATTTTTGGAGTTTTGTGTGAAATGATCAATGATTTGATTTTTGTTTCATTCTCTTTTGTGTTTTTTCATTGCAAGTAAAATAAATGGAGATAATAATACCAAAGAAATTGTGAATGTAATCATTTTCAAGAAGAAACTGAGTATTATCTGACAGAATTGCAGGGGTGCCAATACTTTTGGCCAGCACTGTATAGATTAATAATGAGGGTCTCATAGACCCTCCCCATTGCTACCTTATTACCCTGCACCAGGACAATCGGGAAAAGCCAGGTAAAATTCCAGGACTTTCACATCTAATGGATGCGACAATCCTGGGGAGCTGCAGGCTGCTATTTTTATTCTGGGGGTCTAATAAGCATGGGTCTCCCCAGCCTGAGTATACCAGCCCCAGCAGTCGGACTTTATTATGACTAAATATCAAAATTTGGGGGACTGCATGCTGGTTTTTAAAATTATTTATTTAAATAATGTTTTAAAAAAAGCTGCATGTTGTTCCTCCTATTTTGATACACAACCAAGATAAGTACACAGCTGGGAGCTGCAGCCTGTTGCTGTATGCTTTAACTGTGCTGGTCTGATAATATGGGGGGACCCTATGCCAATTTACTTATTTATTTATTTTTACTGTACGATAGACCCACAGACAGCGCTTGTAATTGGTTGCATTCAGATGCTGTCACACAGGCTGGGGGCACGTCTGACTGGAACCAATCGCAGACGCCAGGACTGGAGGTGGGCGGGAAAAACAATGCATATCAATGTGCGATAATGAGCAGCCCCGGAAATGAATGAGCAGCTGCCGGAGTAGCTATAGCCGCGCCAGAGCCTTGATAAGTATAGCCCTCCTGTTTCATTCTTATTTACTTTATTTTTCCTTTGTTTTATTTATTTATTTATTTTTAATGCCCGAGTTGCCGGTTTTGAATCAATACCCGGAATTCTGGCCCCGGGCTCTGAACTTGGGTACCTTTGAAACCACGCGTATTCGGGTTTTTACAGTCCAGGTCTGCCCATCACTAGTTGTTACTGACACTGACATCTAGTGAGAAATCCATGCCAATTGCAGCAACAGAAATATATTTACTTAAAAAATGGTGGCTTGTTCAATACTTATTTCTTCTTTCACCTAGTTAGTCACCTTAGGTGATTTGAACCTGTGATTGCATTATTGCCACTCTATAATATTAAAGTATTGCAGTGTATTGTAAATTTGATTTTTTCCAAGGCATAGTATTAGTAACATGGCACACATTGAGCTTTCAGTAGTCCCCGACTGTGAAGAAAACTTGTCTGCGCAATATAGTCAAATTGCAGTGGAATTTGGCATCGGAAGATTTTCTCACACACTTTCCAATCTGTTAAAGCTGATTTAAAGAATGACAGAGGTAACTAAAAGATTAAACTGTTGTTGTTAAAGATACCTCTGATCACCACAGTTAAGGGGTAATTTGCACATTGTGACATCGCTACTGCGATGTCGTCGGGGTCAAATCGAAAGTGATGCACATCCGGCGCCAGTAACGACGTTGTTATGGGGGCTGTCAGATAATAAGGGAATGGAAGGCTATCCGACAGTCGGGTCCACCGTGCAGAGCTCTGCTGCAGAGTATGGCAGAGGATAGGGGAAACCTGTACCACCAAAGCGGTACTGACACTGTTGCGTCACAGTGTCACCAAGACCAATAGCGGCGTATACTGTTTAAGTCACAGCGACTACCTTATTAGAATAACATAGGAGTGGAAATGCAAAAGAGTGAGGAATACAACATAAAAGTACATAGAAGTCTCACAGTCTGTGAGCGTGAAAGCACCTGTCTCAGTTAACAGTCACAGAGACTAGGTGTAGTGTGTGCAATATGGCACCTACCTATGTCCGCTCCACTTGTGGTGCAAGGATACGGACAGCAGCAAGGCTGCTAGCTTGAAACTCCTGCCTATGACCGCTCCCCTAGTGTGCGAGGATACGGACTGCTGCAGGAGGCAGCGTAGTGGAACGTTACCCTAGAAGGCAACGACCACCTAACCTACCTATGTCCGCTCCACTAAGGTGCGAGGACACGGACAACAGTACGGCTGAAAGGTACAGGAGTGCTACCCTACCGATAGCGCTCACCTCAGAGTAGAACCACAAGGCCCAGTCAGACCATGTGCAGCAAGCACCTGCCTATGTCCGCTCCACTAAGGTGCGAGGATACGGACCACAGCATAAGCTGCAAGGTACAAGAGCGTTACCCTACCGATAACGCTCACCTAGATAGAATAGGTGCCGCAAGGGACATGCACAGAGTGTCTACTCCTATGCAGGAACCAAGAGGACTGAGCGCCGAGCAGCGTGCGTCAGGGTCTTATATAGACTCTGTGCCTCATCCAAGATGGAGGACACCAGAGCCAATCCGCTGACAGAACGACAGCAATGACGTCACGCTGGCCTATCACCGAGTAAGGCATCACAAGCACATGACCAGCGACCAATCGGCTTAGAAGGTGTCAGAGATGTGACCTCGTGTCACAAGCACATGACCAGTGGCCAATCAGCTTAGAAGGTGTCAGAGACATGTGACCTCGTGTCAGTGATGATGTCACTCGCACATGTGCAGTAGCAAGAAATCCGAACATAGTCTCCAGTGGCACAGCAAAGGCAAAGGAGACATGCAGATACAAAGAACAGGAACCATAACAGACACTGTGTATAAAGCCGCAGGAGCGAGGAACTTCTCTTTACCTGCCTCCACCGGCTATGCGGAAGAAGGAGGTGGGCGGGATGTTTATGTCCCGCTCATCTCCGTCCCTCTGCTTCTATTGGCCACCTGCCGTGTGACATCGCTGTGACGCTGCACGACCCGCCCCCTTAGGAAGGAGGCGGGTCGCTGGCCAGAGCGACATCACAGGGCAGGTAAGTGCGTGTGAAGCTGCCGTAGCGATAATGTTCGCTACGGCAGCTATCACAAGATATTGCATGTGCGACGGGGGCAGGTACTATCACGCTCGGCATCACTACCATTGGCTAGCGATGTCGCAGCATGCAAAGTACCCCTTAGACTTGGATGCTGGCTGTATAGCACAGCCAGCACCTATATTATATGGAGCAGGCTCAGTAAATGCATACATATTTACAGTAATTGAGGATGTTGCCAAGGTGTTAAATAAAAATTACTTTTTCCTCACTTATCACAGTCATCTGAATTCACTGCTCAAATCTGTCTTTATTGAATGCAGAATTTGTAACACAAGGGATCTGAATAGACTTGCTGCTCTTAAAAGTTATAAAGAGAATAAGGTGGATGAGTAGGGAGTAAGCGAGACAGATGATAGTATACATGCTGCTGCAAGTGTACTTGATGGACAGTTGTTACAATAATAGGAAGTTATCACCTATAATTTCTAGAACAGTGGGATTCAACCACTAAGAGCACCATTAATCACCAGAAGGGGGTACTTTTGTCCCCATATGTGAATGTAGTGGTAATGTCCGTGCTCAACTAAATCTCCATTTACTGCTGGAACTCATTTCTTTGTAATGATTAATTCAGAGACACAGAAGGGGACTGGCTTAACTTACAGTGAAGGAAATAATTATTTGATCCCTTGCTGATTTTGTAAGTTTGCCCACTGACTAAGACATGAACAGTCTATAATTTTAAGAGTAGGTTAATTTTATCAGTTAGAGATAGAATATCCACAAAAAAATCCAGAAAATCACACTGTATAAATTATATAAATGTATTTGCATTTTGCAGAGAGATAAGTACCGTATTTTCGCTTTATAAGACGCACCTGATTTTAAGACGCACCCCCAAATTTGGTGAAGGAAAAGAGAATTTTTTTTTAATGTTAAATGGGGTCCATCTTATAATGCCAGTGTCCGTCTAACAAATCATATAGGGTATATGTCCCTCATAGCCCCCCATCTTAAAATTAGCCCCCTTAATCTGGATATGGCCCCCTTATATTGAATATAGCCCCCTTGTGCTGGCACACATTCCCCTGTGCTGCCTATGGCCCCCTATGGATTGCACACGTTCCTCTGTGCTGCCTATGGCCCCCTATGGATTGCACACGTCCCTCTGTGCTGCCTATGGCCCTTTGTGCTGGCACACATTCCCCTGTGCTGCCTATAACCCCCTATGGATTGCACGCATTCCCTGTGCTGCCTATGGCCCCCTATGGATTGCACACGTCCCTCTGTGCTGCCTATGGCCCCCTATGGATTGCACATGTTCCCCTGTGCTGCCTATGGCCCCCTATGGATTGAATACGTTCCCCTGTGCTGCCTATGGCCCCCTATGGATTGAACACATTCCCCTGTGCTGCCTATGGCCCCCTATGGATTGCATACATTCCCCTGTGCTGCCTATGGCCCCCTATGGATTGCACACGTTCCCCTGTGCTGCCTATGGCCCCCTATGGATTGCACACATTCCCCTTTGCTTCCTATGGCCCCCTATGGATTGCACACATTCCCCTGTGCTGCCTATGGCCCCCTATGGATTGTACACGTTCCCCTGTGTTGCCTATGGCCCTCTATGGAATGCACACATTCCCCTTTGCTGTCTATAGCCCCCTATGGATTTCATACATTCCCCTGTGCGGCCTATGGCCCCCTATGGATTGCACACGTTCCCCTGTGTTAGATATCGCTCCCATGCTGCTGCCCATAGTAAAATAAAACACTCTTTCCTTACCTCCTCCAGCGCTGATCTTCCTCCTGTCTCCCTCCGTGCTTCTGTTCCTCCACTTCCTGGTTCTTGGTGCCGGTCATGTGATCGGCACAACAGAGTGACTTCATCTCTGCGTGCCTGATCATAGTGGAAGCAGGGACACCGGGGAGAAACGCTGGAGGGGGTAAGTAAAGCTGTTTTATTTTAAGATGAGCAGCAGTATGGGGGCCATATCTAACACGTGGGGCATGTGCAATCACAGGGGGGCACAGGCTGATATAATATGCACCGCTCCCCCAGCCCGTCACTGCGGTGCGGTTTCAGCACCATGGTGATGGACAGCGGCTGTGCATATTATATGAGCGGGAGCAGGAGATCTAACGCTGCCGCCCGCAGTGTTCACCTGCCCCCAGCAGCGCTCCAGAGCGGACCCTGCAGTGTATATATATATATACACCCCCTCCCCCCCGTATATTCGGCTTATAAGACGCACCCCCTACCTTCCCCCAAAATTTGGGGGAACAAAAGTGCATCTTATAAAGCAAAAAATACGGTATTTGATCTTTCTGGCAAACAAGACTTAATATTTGGTAGCAAAACCCTTGTTTGCAAGCACAGCAGTTTTTTGTAGTTGATGATGAGGTTTGCACACGTCAGGACGAATTTTTGTTCACTCCTCTTTGCAGATCATCTCTAAATTATTAAAATTTTGAGGCTGTTGCTTGGCAACTCTGAGGTTCAGCTCCCTCCATAAGTTTTCTATGGGATTAAGGTCTGGAGATTAGCTAGGCCACTCCATGACCTTAATGTGCTTCTTTTTGAAGCACTCCTTTGTTGCCTTGGCTGTGTGTTTTTGGTCATTGTTGTGTGGGAAGACCCAGCCACGACTCATTTTTAATGTCCTGGCTGAGGGAAGAAGGTTGTCACTCAGGATTTTACATGGCTTCATCCATTGTCCTAATGATACAGTTAAGTAATCCTGTGCCCTTAGCAGAGAAACACCCCCAAAACATAATGTTTCCACATCCATGTTTGACAGTGGGGCAGTGTTCTTTGAGTCACCGGCAGCATTTCTCTTCCTCCAAGCACGGTCAGTTGAGTTAAGGCCCAAGAGTTCAATTTTTGTCTCATCTGACCACAGCACCTTTTCCAAATCACTCTCAGAATCATCCAGGTGTACATTGGCAATCTTCAGATGGGTCTGCACATGTGCCTTCTTGAGTAGTGGGACTTTGCGGGCACTGAAGGATTTTAAGCCATTACAGCGTAATATGTTACCAATGGTTTTTTTGGTGACAGTGGTCCCAGCTGCCTTGAGATCATTAAGAAGTTCTTCCCATGTAGTTTTATGCTGATTTCTCAGCTTAATTATGATCCTGGATACCCCACAAGGTGAGATGTTGCATGATGCCCTTGATCAATGTCGATTGACACTCATTTTGTGTTTCTTCCATTTTCTTACTATTGCACCAACAGTTGTCTCCTTCTCACCCAGCGTCTTACTTATGGTTTTGTAGCCCATTCCAGCCTTGTGCGGGTCTATGATCTTGTCCCTGACATCCTTGAAAGCTTGATCTTGCCCATGTTGTAGCAGCTAGAATCTGACTGATTGAGACTGTGGACAGGAGTGTTTTATACAGGTGACAAGTTAAGACAGCTATCTTTAATACAGGTAACAAGTTGATTAGGAGTATCTAATTGGTCTGTAGGAGCCAGAGCTCTTAATGGTTGGTAGGGGATCAAATACTTATATCTCTCTGCAAAATATGAATAAATACATAGAATTTATAGAATGTGATTTTCTTGATTTTATTTTGGATATTCTATCTCTCACTGTTAAAATTAACCTACTCTTAAAATTATAGACTGTTCATGTCTTTGTCAGTGGGCAAACTTACAAAATCAGCAAGGGATCAAATACTTATTTCCTTCATTATATGAACTAGTCAAAAAAGCCACATCCCTTCATTCTTTCACTGATACAGCCCGTGGAAACCAATGTGGATGTAGAATTTTTAGGACAAAAAACGACAGTCTGATATAGAAGAATTGAAGCAGATTTCAGCAATAAAGTATTTTAGAAAGTTAAGTAATTTTATATTTTATTAAACAATCAAATATATTTTTCTGCCACTGGACGATCTCTATAATAATAGTATATTTACATTACCATATTAGCTAAAGTTCTAAATCTTAACACTGCTAAATATTTTTTTCTAAATATAAAACCATAAAGCGTCAGTACAAACTAATTCAAATCAATGCAATTTATTTCAAGACAAGTACGCAAAACAGGATGAAGTACATAGATACCTAGATCAACAAATAACGGCAGCATAAAAACATAAGCTGTCAATAAATTCTCAATTCTTCATTGACTTCAACATTTCACAGCATCAACAATCATTATGGCATTTTTTCTGTATATTATATTGCCTTAGAAAGCCGGTGTTTGCACTTTTTATTTAATATATTGCTGCCACGGTATTGCTCCCAAGATATTTAAAAAATATTCATAAAGAGAAAAACTAAATCGAACATTAAATTTAGTATCATCTATCAAGGTCTAAAATCTCATAACTCAGCAAGAAGAGAATCTGGGAGAATCCAGCCGAAAGTTTAATAACTGTTTTGCTGGGTAATATTCAGTGTGTATTTCAGTTAGTGGTTTGGCATTATGATCTTTTGATATGTGCCGCAAGACTTCTTGACATAAATGGGTTTTCAATGGTTTACAATACAACCTCGTAATAGCTTCATCTCCAGGGGTGTTTATCTACCCAAGGGAGATTTCATTAGCATTTTCACTTTTGGAAATAAATTTTGTTTTGTAACAATTCCAAAGTAAACCTAAGCTTGTTAGTATTAAGTGGGCTTTACACGCTACGATATGGTTAATGTATTATTGTTGGGGTCACGGTGTTTGTGACGTACATCCGGCGACGTTAACAATATGGCAGCATGTGACACGTACGAGCGACCTTAGTCGATCGCAAAAGTGGCCAAAATCGTTCGCCACGGAGAGGTCGTCCGGAATCAAAAAATCGTTAATTGCTTATTAGCGATGTTGTTCCTCGTTCCTGTGGCATCACACATCACTATGTGTGACACCGAAGAAGCGACGAACATCTCCTTACCTCCGTCCACCGGCAATGCATAAGGAAGGAGGTGGGCGGGATATTACGTCCCGCTCATCTCCGCCCCTCCGCTTCTATTGGCCGGCCACTTAGTGACGCCGCAGTGACGTCGCTATGATGCCAAACGCACCGCCCCTTTGATGGAGGTATTGTTCGGCGATCATAGCGACGTCGCTGCACAGGTATGTGCGTGTGACGCTGCCGTAGCGATAATGTTCGCTACGGCAGCGATCACACTATCGTACGTACGACGGGGGTTGGTGCTATCATGCTCGACATCGCTAGTCGATGCTAGCGATGTCGCAGCGTGTAAAGCCCCCTTTATAGTTATACAAAAAAACAAGCTGTCAGGTTTCCGGGTTTTCCCAGTCCTCTTTTGAAAGAGCTTGCCCTTGGTTAACATGGAGTTTTATGTTCTGTTGCCCTACTTCCTGTCCAGCTGCTTAAAAGGCCGCCTCTAAGCCTAGTCCAGTGCCTGAGTATACTGCTTGCTGTGTGCTCCTGCTTTGCTGATGCTGCTTGATTACCTTTGGATCCTCCTGAAAATCTACCGACCGACTCTGGACCATACCCGGTTTCTTCAAACTGTGCCCGGACTCCGTCTGCCGTCTTTGGTCAGCACGTCTGCCCGGTTTCTTCCGGTTCATAACCATTCTGGACTTTCATCCCGTACGGACACTTCTGGACTTTACCGCTTGCCCCTTGTGTCCCGGCTGCGGCGCATATAGGCCTTCCGGGGTTGATTGCCGGACAGTCCCTGTATAGGGGTTCGCTCTGGTGGTCTCCCTGGGGGAGTCCGGTGCGTGGCCCCGGGAATCCCCTTCGCTCCGTTTCGGAAAGGTATTTTCATGTGTTTGTTATACTGTGTATTTCCGTTGTGTACCTACCGTGGTTACATATCATAAACATCTTGTACCACAAACTCGTCTCTGGCTGTCATTGCCCTAACGCTATCGAAATCCTCAAAACATACAATAGTATTACATTATACTCAGGCCACTAAGAGGATTTCGCTGGGGCAATGACTGAGACACGAGTAGATCAGCTCTTTTCTATGATTAACTCCTTGCAGCAGGAGATGGAGGTGGTGCAGACTAAACTTAGAGATGTGGAGACACAGCTGGGCCATGATCACCAGGTACTGGGTCCGGCTATACAGGATTTGCAAGTCAGAGTGGAGGCTCAGGAAGCCGGCCCCACTACGTCCGTATCAGCTGCCGGTATGCCTAGGTTACCCCCATTCCGTTTCAATGGTGACCGTAGTCAGTTTCGTGGATTTGTGAACCAATGTATACTGTTTTTTGATGTACATGCTGATTATTACCGTTCTGACCGGTCCAAAGTGTTATGTATAATTATGTTATTAACCTCACGAGCACTGGCTTGGGCTAATCCTATGATAGAGAACCGGGACATCCGTTTAAATCACCTGGAGGACTTTCTGACCGCAATGGCGCAGATGTTTGATGATCCGAATCGCCGTGCTACCGCTGAATCGGCTCTCCTTTCCTTACGTCAGGGAAAGCGTTCTGTCGTTGAATACGCCACTGAGTTCAAGAGGTTAGTGGTAGACACCGATTGGGGAAACAATGCATTATTGTCTGTTTTCAGAAAGGGTTTGTCCGGTACCATCAAGGACGAGTTAGCCCGTTCCGAATCTCCAGGGGATTTTGAACTGTTTCTCCAGCACTGTGTGCGTATTGATACCCGCTTGACGGAACGTAGACAGGAAAAATGGGCAGCTGTAAACCGTGTGAACAACTTTGCATTTCCTTCCAGAGAACCCGCTCTCAGGACGCCACGGGAGGCCGAGGACGTTCCTATGCAAGTTGGCTCTCTGCAAAAGCGAGAGACCAATGAACGTCGCGAACACCGGCTCCGTGAGCGTTTGTGTTTCTATTGCGGTCAATCGGACCATTTCTTGATCGACTGCCCGAAACGTCCGAATCGCCCAAATAAGGTATTGGCAGCCATGGCAGAGTGTGACAACACGGACGCAGAGTCCGATATCTCTGAGGCAAGCGGACACTTGGATGCGGTATTTCCCTTGACTGTAATGTCAACCTCACCGAAGGACTCGGAAGGGAAATATACCCATTGCTCGCTCCCCATTCAGATCCGGTGGGAGGGACAGCTAATACCTACCTCTGCAATGATAGATTCTGGGGCAGGGGGTAATTTCATGGACTCCTCTTTTGCCAGGAAACACGGTATCCGGACTCAGCAAAGATCCTCACCGGTTACCATGGAGACGGTTGACGGATCTCCGTTAATCTCTGGACCAGTTGATCGGGAAACCGTACCGCTAGAATGCGTCATGAAGCCAGGTCAGCAGGAGACCCTTGTTTTCATGTTAATTTCTTCTCCTCATTTTCCGATTATTCTAGGTATTCCGTGGCTACGGTCTACAAATCCGGTCATCGATTGGGAAACTAAGGAAATATCCTTCCCACCGCAGAGTATTCCGACCATTAGTCCAACTGTTCCGGTTCCAGTAACACCGAATGCGGAGGGCACTGTACAGGTACCTGTTCTACCCCCGGTGTATAATGACTTTGCGGATATATGCGACAAAAGAAAAGCCGATCGGCTTCCCCCGCATAGACCGTATGATTGCCCCATAGACTTACTCCCAGGGGCGGAGATCCCGTTTGGTCATGTCTACCCGTTGGCGGCACCTGAGATAGAAGCACTAAAAGAATACATTGATGAAAGTCTAGCTAAGGGATTTATTCGTCCGTCTACCTCACCAGCAGGGGCACCCATCTTTTTCGTGAAAAAGAAAGAGGGGACTCTGAGACCCTGTATTGACTACCGGGAACTGAATAAAATAACTATCCGGAACCGGTATCCGTTACCGTTGATTCCTGAGCTATTGGAGAGGGTCCAACAGGCAAAAATATTCACCAAATTGGATCTCCGTGGGGCATACAATCTACTCCGTATACGTCCCGGAGACGAGTGGAAGACCGCGTTCCGATGTCGGTATGGACATTTTGAGTACCTAGTGATGCCTTTTGGACTTTGTAACGCTCCCGCGACTTTCCAACATCTAGTTAACGATATTTTTAGGGATATCATGGACCAATTCATGGTAATTTATCTGGACGATATCCTAATCTTTTCTGATTCCCTGCAGGAACACCAGGAACACGTCAAGACCGTACTTACCCGGCTGAGGGAAAACCACCTGTACATCAAACTGGAGAAATGCGAATTCCATTCCTCACAAATACAATTCTTAGGTTATGTCATCTCTCCTCAGGGACTGAACATGGAGTCTGGCAAGATACAAGCAATTCTAGACTGGCCGGAACCGGGGAACATCAAAGAGGTACAACGCTTTGTCGGTTTTGCCAACTTTTACCGACGTTTTATCCGTAATTTTTCAGAGATCGTTCGTCCCATCACTCTGTTAACCAAGAAAGGACAGAAGTTTGTGTGGTCCGCCCAGGCCCAGGAAGCTTTCCATCGTCTCAAGGTTTGTTTTACCTCAGCGCCTATATTGGTACATCCGAATCCCGCACTTCCCTTTATCGTGGAAGTCGACGCTTCCGACTACGCATTAGGGGCCATCCTTTCTCAAAGGACTGGGGACAAGAGTCTCTTACATCCGTGTGCTTTCTTTTCCCGCCGGTTGTCCCCTGCAGAAAGGAACTATGACATTGCGGACAAGGAATTGTTAGCGATTATTTCCGCTTTCAAGGAATGGAGACACCACTTACAGGGAGCCGCGCAGCAAGTGATAGTACTCACAGATCATCGTAATCTGGAATTTCTTAAGTCTGCCAGGTGCCTGTCTCCACGGCAAGCCCGTTGGAGCCTATTCCTTAACCAGTTCAATTTTGTCGTTACATACCGTCCAGGTTCACGTAATGGGAAAGCCGATGCCTTGTCCCGAATCCACGCCGTGGACTCCGTGCCTGGAACCCCGTCTCAGACCGTGTTATCGGATGCCAATTTCGTTGGAGTAATCCAGGACCAGGACTTGTGGAAGGACATCACGCTGGCCTATGATGGTGACGTATTTCTTGCTGCCCCCCCGAATGATGTAACTCTTGTTCTTCGGAATGGTGTGGGGTTGAGAGAGCGACGCATTTATGTCCCGGAGGCCGTAAGACTTCGGGTTCTCAAGTTGGTCCATGACTCCGTGTTGGCTGGTCATAGGGGGGTACAGAAGACGCAGGAATTTCTGAACCGTTTTTTCTGGTGGCCTACCTGTTTAAAGGATGTAAAGGACTATGTCCACTCATGTGTGGTTTGTGCCCGGTGCAAGGTCCCTCGTGTGGCTCCTACAGGACTCCTCCAACCGTTACCCGTGCCATCTCGCCCTTGGGGGTCTATCTCAATGGATTTTATTGTGGAGTTGCCCGTCTCAGACGGTCACAATACCATTTTAGTGGTGGTGGATCGGTTGACTAAAGCTGCTCACTTTATTCCGTGTGCCGGTCTTCCCTCAGCCGCAGAGACAGTGGATCTGGTTATCCAGAACGTATTCCGATTGCATGGGGTACCTGACGAGATCATCTCTGACCGGGGCGTGCAGTTCACGTCTAGGTTCTGGAAGGGGTTTTGTACGGCACTCCAGATTGATGTCTGTTTGTCTTCTGCATACCATCCTCAGACAAATGGGCAAACCGAACGGACCAATCAAACCCTGGAACAATACCTTCGCTGTTATGTCAGCCATCTGCAGGACGATTGGCTGAAGATGCTTCCGTTGGCGGAGTTCTCGTATAACAACACTCAGAGCAGCTCCACTAAGGTAACGCCCTTCTTTGCTAACTTGGGTTACCATCCGACTATTTTGCCTAGGTCACCGGTTGCGGTCTCAGTGCCTGCGGTGGAGGACAGATTGACAGAGCTACGACAAAATCTGGAGGTTCTGAAGGACACTGTGGCTACAGCTCAGGAGCGTTACAAGAGGTCGGCAGATGCTCACCGGAAACCGGCACCCATGTATAAGGTAGGGGACTCTGTATGGTTGTCCACCAAGAACCTGAGATTGGGTGTCCCTTCGCAGAAGCTGGGACAAAAATTCATCGGTCCGTTCAAGATCACAGGGATCGTGAGCCCTGTGGCCTGTCGGCTGCGGTTACCGCACCATCTAAAGGTACACCCGGTCTTTCATGTTTCTCTCCTCAAATCCGTCTCTCCCAATACGTTTCATGGTCGTGTCGTGCCTCCTCCTCCGCCTGTGATGGTCGACGGCGAGGAGCAGTTCGTGGTTGAGGACATTATTGACTCCCGGCTCCATCGTCGTCGGCTTCAGTATCTGGTACGTTGGCAGGGGTACGCCCCCGAGGACGATTCCTGGGAACCGGTGGGTAACATTCGAGCACCCCGGAAGATCGCTCAGTTTCATCGACGGTACCCGGACAAGCCGGGCCCTGACCCGTCCTGAGGCCGTTTCTGGGGGGGGGAGTAATGTCAGGTTTCCGGGTTTTCCAGTCCTCTTTTGAAAGAGCTTGCCCTTGGTTAACATGGAGTTTTATGTTCTGTTGCCCTACTTCCTGTCCAGCTGCTTAAAAGGCCGCCTCTAAGCCTAGTCCAGTGCCTGAGTATACTGCTTGCTGTGTGCTCCTGCTTTGCTGCTGCTGCTTGATTACCTTTGGATCCTCCTGAAAATCTACCGACCGACTCTGGACCATACCCGGTTTCTTCAAACTGTGCCCGGACTCCGTCTGCCGTCTTTGGTCAGCACGTCTGCCCGGTTTCTTCCGGTTCATAACCATTCTGGACTTTCATCCCGTACGGACACTTCTGGACTTTACCGCTTGCCCCTTGTGTCCCGGCTGCGGCGCATTTAGGCCTTCCGGGGTTGATTGCCGGACAGTCCCTGTATAGGGGTTCGCTCTGGTGGTCTCCCTGGGGGAGTCCGGTGCGTGGCCCCGGGAATCCCCTTCGCTCCGTTTCGGAAAGGTATTTTCATGTGTTTGTTATACTGTGTATTTCCGTTGTGTACCTACCGTGGTTACATATCATAAACATCTTGTACCACAAACTCGTCTCTGGCTGTCATTGCCCTAACGCTATCGAAATCCTCAAAACATACAATAGTATTACACAAGCAGAAATTTGGAAACAGAATTTTACCAGAAATGCAAACATTCCTTTCACATAAATATTAAGGGTTTTTTCCAGGAAAATGATAAAAAAAACAGACTACATGGGAGCCATATGCACTTCAAAGGATTCTATCTATTTTACAGGACATCAGTCAACATCTGTCAGCAAACGATTCCCGTCAAGTTCACTGTATTTGCCTGTGGGCGGATTAACAGCCCAGCATCACATGACTTCCTTCTGACTGTTCTGACCTCATTAATGTCAGGGGGTGCTAAGCTGGCCCTAAGACTGTGTGCCCTGTGCTCACCCTGACCCTGGAGGTACCCTTGATGGTAGGGAGGTCCAGGTCACCACCTTAGCCCTGTCACCTGTCCCGTCCTGTCCTAATACCTCTCCCAGACCACCAACCCTGGGATGTGCAGGACCAGGGGTCCACCTATCATGAGGCGACCTGAGCCTTTGGCCTCAGGCGGTGCCACCTGCTGGAAGAAAGAGGGTGGCAGCCAGAGTCTGTCCCTATCATCATAACCGGCTTTACCTATATGTGAGTAGTGCGGTTGCACAGGGCGCTAGCCGCCAGGCTCCAGAGGGGGCACCGCAGGGAGACAGACATCATGTTGATTTGCAGCTCCCTCACTGCCTGTTTCTTCTCTGCCGGAGAAGATTGTGGGGGCGGAAAATTCATCCTCTCCGAGATGACCTTGCCGGGGCTCTATTACTCTCCAGATAACTCCAGAACATAGCTATTAGTAAGGGGGAATAACTGTATATACCTGTACATGAAAGGAGGAAAGAGGGACATTTTATTGCAAGGTGTATATTTTGTTCCTGGAGTTGGGACGGGCGGGGGCTTCATTTTACTGCAAGGGGTGAAGTGTGTGTGAATCACCTACATAGGAGCCACATTGCAGTATAGTCACTGACACTCATTGTTTACAACTACTTATACCTCCTTGATTACACTATTCCCTTTTCATATAATCATAATTTAAACCCCTTCCCTAGATTATAATCATATAATAATGCCCCCCACACTAATGTATAATCATAGCATAACGCACCCCCAATAGATTATAGTCATATAGTAATGCCCCATTCTCCATTGGAGCATAATCATATAAAAACGCCCCCTCCCCCACTGGAGTATAATCATACAATAACGCTCTCTCCACACTAATGTATAATCATAGCATAACATACCCCCCGTAGATTATAATCATATAATAATGCCCCTCCCCCACTGGAGTATAATCATACAATAATGTCCCCCACCCCTACTGGAGTATAATCATAGACTAATGTCCCCCACCCCTGGAGTATAATCATAGAATAATGTCTCCCACCCCTGGAGTATAATCATAGAATAATGTCCCCCACCCTCACTGGAGTATAATCATAGAATAATGTCCCCCACCCCTGGAGTATAATCATAGAATAATGTCCCCCACCCTCAATGGAGTATAATCATAGAATAATGTGCCCCACTAGATTATAATCATAGAATAATGTCCCCCACTAGATTATAATCATAGAATAATGACTCCTCCCCCACTAGATTATAATCATAGAATAATGACCCCTCCCACTAGATTATAATCATAGAATAATGACCCCTCCCCCACTAGACTAAAATCATAGAATAACACTCCCCTCACCTGGAGAGCAATCATAAAATTACGCTCCCCCTTCCCCTGGAGTATAATAGAGTAACGCACCTCACTCCCAGAGTATAATCATAAAATAATGCCCCCTCCCTAGAATAGAGTATAATCATAGAATAATGTCCCCCATCCCTTTGACTATAATCATTATCCCCTTTTTGAGGATTTTCATATACTAACTTATTCTTCCGAGAGCCGTACCCTTTTTGTTTTTCTGTCAATCTTGCCATATAAAGGCTTATTTATTGCGAGACAAAAGGTACTTTTGAGTGAAATCATTAGTTTTACCATATATTGTATTAGGAAACAGGAACAAAATTCCAAGTGCGGTGAAATTGCAAAAAAAGTGCCATTGCATGATTGTTTTTGGGATATTTTATTCACAGTGTTCACTATATGGTAAAACTAACATCAGTATGATGCCTCAGATCAGTATGAATTCGTAGATACCAAACATATATACTTTTACTTTTATCTAAGGGGTTAAAAAAATCAGAAGTATGTTAAAAAATAAAAAGAATTGTGCTTTTGGCGCCATTTTCTGAAACCCATAGCGTTCTCTTTTTTTGGGATGTGAGGCTCAGAGGCTGCTTATTTTTCTGCGTCTTGAGCTGGTGTTTTCAATAATACAATATTTATGCAGATGCTACGTTTTGATCGCCCGTTATTGGATCTTTTCAAAAATTTTGTGGCGATCAAAAAACGTAATTTTGGTGTTTGGATTTTTTATCGCTACATCATGTACCGATCTGATTAATTGATTTTATATTTTTATTGATCGGGATTTCCGAACTCGGCGATACTAAATATGTGTATATTTTTGTAAGTTTTAGTTTCAGTGGGGCGAATGAGGCGTGATTTGAACTGAATTTTTTATTTATTTTTTTACATTTTGTATTTATTTTACTAGTTCCCTAGGGAGCTATAAGGATCAGAAGTCTGATCGCTTGTGCATCCCTGTTGATCAGAGCTGACAGCTCTGATCAGCAGAAATGCAGCACTCCTGTGTGAGTTGGTGCTCTGTCGACTCTGACAGAAAACATGTCATGATAGCACCAGGGGTTATTACATGACCCGCTGCTACCATGGCAACCATCAGCTTCCCGTGATTGTGTAGCTCTTCATGGAGCAAGTGTTTTAACCTACTCGTTGCCGGGCCGTAGGTGCAAATCCTCTGTGTCGTCACGGGTGGCTTGGCCCGGTTCCGTTGCCCCGAGGCGTACAGGAAGGGAAGGATGGCGGTGGATGGGAGGCAGGAATGGAGAATGGGGGTGGTAGTGATGGTTAGGAAAGTCTTTTTAGGATGCTCATGACGCCACCTGTGGTATGTGGCCAGGTATGCGGGGCAGATGTTGAGTGCAGCCAGGATAATGTTGCTGCCCACAGGTGGAGTGGGATTACCTCAGGGAGGATTATGGAGGACGGGGGTGGTGGTAGTCCCTGTTGGTGCCGCAGCGCTGGGCGATGATGCCGGTTAAAGGAGAGGCAAAAACAGGGACTGCGGTTCTAGCTCTTTTTACTCACAGGTTGTTCAGGCACTGCCTTGCTTCTGTTCTTGGATTTCACACCACTCCACTGTGCCTTTGGGCGTTGTCTCCTTCGGAGGGGCATGGACATCAGATGCAGGATCAAGGCAGCGGCACAGCGTGGAATTGAGCGAAGGGGCGTGAACATCCATTGTAGGGGTGTGGAATCCAGATGCCGAAGCCAGGTAAGAGTAGGTGGGGGGACGTGGTATCCTTCACATGAGTGAGGATCTCTACCTCACCCCCATGAAGGATTCCACGCTTTTACCAAAGATTTATCCAGCTGATAAATCCATGGCTCAGAGGCAGGTAATAGTAAGGGTGCCACGGGCAGATTTATCCACTGATGCTACGGTATCTATCAGCTGATAAATCTGCACATTTAAAAGGACCGTTACCCATTAAGACAGGGGGTAACTTTATTTTCCTGAGCATCATTGGACCCTTCTAACACAAGTATGGATTGTCTAAAGCGGAGAAGCTGTAGAGTGGATGTTAGAGTCTTCAAGACTTGGGATGATATACAGTATGCACTTAAAATATGCACCTCATGGTTTTTATTGGTGTATTCATTTGGGTCTTTTGTATAGTTTTTCTATTGTCCAAGACTTTGAAGTTTTACCTGGCAAGAGGGTTTGTTGAACTATTTTCCTTGTTAAGGCCCAACTGTTGATTTATGAAACTGAAACAGTATAGTAGATAGTATACTTAAAATATTTTATTTTGCGCTTATACAGCACCCTAACAAGTGTAAAGGCTGATGTTTCAAATATATTCCTATTTAAATGTGTGTGTATTATATAGTGCGTCAAGTTAGGCTAGGAAAGAGTAAATCAGATTTATTTCTACCGATTTTAAGGATTTACTAAAGGGGGGCGTCGTTTTGATGTTTGCCTCAGGTAGCAGACAGGCTAGGTTCACCCCTGGGCAGGACACAAAGTAACAATCTCCCAAAAACACAAGCGAGGGGATAAAACTGAGACATACTCACACTGCTAATAACCACAGAGGAGAGACAAAATGACAGCGGAGGGAATAAACCAAAAGGAGTAGGAGTAATTCACACCAAGGAACTCTCAAACAATGCAAACAACAAATAGCTGGTCACCAAATAGAGGAATGCCATGGAGGCTGGGATTTCGCAACTGCAAGCAGAAACTATTTTCGGCAATGCTACAGAAAACTCCCCAGTCTTAGGCCCGTTTCACACGTCAGTGAAAAACACAGACGTTTTTCACTGGCGTGTAAAACACGCACATGTCTCTGCGTGTGCCGTGAATCTCGGCACACGTGGGTTATCTAAGTGCAATCCGGGCTCCGTTCTCCGTGGCCCGTGATTGCACTTAGAAATCAACTCACCTGCGCCCGCTCCCGCTCTCCGTGGTGCTGAATCCTCCCGCAGTGCAGCATCTGGCCGGCGCTGACCCCTGCAGCAGCTGCTTCCGGGTCGGCTGTGTCGCGCATAATGAATATGCGCGACAGTAATCAGCCGGCTTAGAAGCAGCAAGGAGAACGGGCTGCAGAGGACATCGCTGGACGCCGGGTGAGTTAAAATGATTTTTATTTTATATGCACGTTTTTTTCTGGCACGTGTTTCACGGACCACACCACTGCGTGGTCCATGGGACATCAGTGATGCCAGAAAAAAATGGACATGTCTCCGTGCGGCAAACACGCACATGCGGGTACGCCGCACGGAGACACGTGCAGTGAAAAATCACTGACGTGTGAGCAGACCCATTCATTAGAATGGGTCTGCGTATGTCAGTGATTCTGGTACGTTTAAAAAAAAAGCACAAACGTACCAGAATCACTGACATGTGAAAGGGGCCTTAAATAGGAGGAGACCAGCAGAAAATGGTGATTATTAAACCTGGTTCACTGAAAAGCCAGCCACTGCTCCAGGAGGCATTAACTCCTAAAGTGCCAGAAGCAGAGATGAATAGAACAACCGACGCCCGACAGAACAGATCTATTTACAGAAACCAGGTTGCTTGTTGGAAGTGTGTACAGAGTCCAAACAAGTAGTGATCCATAAACAAGGATCCGCACCATGCATGACAATTTCCCAGAGTTCCCTGCCTCTGTGCGCGGTCCCGAGTCTTAGGCTAGTTTCACACTTGCGTTGGACGGGATCCGTAGCATTGCGTTGTGTGACGCATGCAACGGATGCGTTGCATATAGTGGCACAACGCAATGCTACGGATCGTACAAAATAACGGAAAGCTTTTTTTTTTTTTTTCTTTTCTTCTTACAGTTTACCGGCAGCCGACTATTGTGAACGATCAGCTGATCGCTCTTAATAGCCGGCGGCCGAGCGCTCTCACATGCCGGCGGCCAAGCGCTCAGCTGGGCACCCTGACATGCCGGCGGCCGAGCGCTCAGCTGGGCGCCCTGACATGCCGGCGGCCGAGCCCTCAGCTGGGCGCCCTGACATGCCGGCGGCCGAGCGCTCAGCTGGGCGCCCTGACATGCCGGCGGCTGAGCGCTCAGCTGAGTGCCCTGACATGCCGGCGGCCGACGCTCAGCTGAGTGCCCTGACATGCCGGCGGATCAGCTGAGCGCCCTGACATGCCGGCGGCCGAGCGCTCAGCTGGGCACACAGACATGCCGGCGGCCGAGCGCTCAGCTGAGTGCCCTGACATGCCGGCGGCCGAGCGCTCAGCTGAGTGCCCTGACATGCCGGCGGCCGAGCGCTCAGCTGAGTGCCCTGACATGCCGGTGGCCGAGCGCTCAGCTGGGCGCACAGACATGCCGGCGGCCGAGCGCTCAGCTGGGCGCACAGACATGCCGGCGGCCGATCGCTTAGCTGGGCGCACAGACATGCCGGCGGCCGATCGCTCAGCTGGGCACCCTGACATGCCGGCGGCCAAGCGCTCAGCTGAGTGCCCTGACATGCCGGCGGCCGAGGGCGCAGCTGAGTGCCCTGACATGCCGGCGGCCGAGCGCTCAGCTGAGTGCCCTGACATGCCGGCAGCCGAGCGCTCAGCTGGGCGCACAGACATGCCGGCGGCCCGAGCGCTCAGCTGGGCGGACAGACATGCCGGAGGCCGATCGCTCAGCTGGGCGCCCTGACATGCCGGCGGCCGAGCGCTCAGTTGAACGTTCGGGCCACCGAGAAATAAAATAAAGTTTGTGATAAAAAAAAGAGCATGCGCAGTGAAAAATAAAGGTTTCCGCTGCTCAAAAAAAACGTTACATGCAGCGTTCCATCCGCCCAACGCTCACTGACGGTCAGCGTCAAAACAACTGATGCGCTGTGGGGCGGATGCAATGCAAGACCATCCGTTGCTATCCGTAGCTAATAGAAGTCTATGAGGAATATAACGGTTTCCTGTAACGGTTACCGTAATTCCTCAAGGCTGCGGATAGCAACGGATCCCGTCCAACGCAAGTGTGAAACTAGCCTTACAGTTCCTGTGTACAGGTGGTCATGTCCCTACACTGTTTATGCTATGTGTTGTCTACTTGTAGTGCTTAAGGTATTTTATACTAAAAAAAGAAATAAGCTATCTTTTGAAAAAAGATGTAATATCTCTGCACATATTTCAATAATCACAAGTTAATCTGATGATTATTTTTCTGTTTCAATAACTTCTCTTTAAAAGAATTTTCCAGGACTATGATATTTATAACCTATTCTTCGACTGATATCAAACCAATCAGAGCCTGACACATAAAACCCCCACTAATCATTTGTTAGCAGCAGGTATTGGAGCTGCTAGAAGTACCCATTATATTGAGCTGAAAAGCAAAAGCTCTATACGCTGTGTAGTGGCTGTCCTAAGATAATGCAGCACAGATCCTATGTACTTTAATGGGAGTACTCAATAATGGCAACAGAGTACAGTGTGGTGGTGTTCTGCCTCTTTACATTGTGTACATCCAGTGACAGGGGGAGCAGTTAACACCTGACCAATGGGAGTGAGCCCCCATTGATTTGATATTAATAATAGGGTAAAACTAGGTCAGTACTGTAGTCCTGGACAAATCCTTTAACTTCAAACATGAGAAAATAGACTGATTCCTAAAGCTCTTAGATATTTATGTGATGCCTTGGCAGAACCAGGTAGTCACACAAGAGGCCCCCGCATAACACCATCCCTCACAGGGTTACGCACAGTCGACCTGAAACCCTAGCCACCCCCCTCAGGGCAAGACAGACACACCAGTGGGCGGGACCAGGCAGTTAGGAAATGCCCACCAGGTCTAGACAGCCTGGGGCAGGAAAACAGATAGATAAAGTCTAGAGTTCAAGTTGAGAGAAGTGGAGGCTGGGGCTAGGTGTAGCTCCAGCGGAGGTGAAGCTCAAGTTGACTGGCGCCAGGGTTGGAGCCCTGGTGCCTTGGCTAGGTGGCAGACAGTGGTCCCATTAGCAGGCGACGAGAATACGGCAGCCGGAGATCTGAGGTGGACCGGGACAGGGTTGCAGCCTGCCTGTACCGATACCGGAGTACCACCCGGAAACCATGCACAGAGGGGGTACTTGGACCTGAAGCCAGGACGGAACCAACAGCCTAGCTAATTAAGCAATTGAGGGCAGGATTTTAGGTCCTGTCCCAACCAAAGTCCCAAACGCAGACAACCACCCACAGAGAGGGATAGGGCAACCGCCAGGGCCCGGTAGATCCCACAGGTCAGCGTCACCGAGCACGGCTCCTCAGGTGCACAACAAGCCGGGAGTGGACTCCTGTGTTCCATACTGGGAAGCCTAACACAAGCAAAAACAGTGCAGAGGGAACAGACGGTGACCACCAGCCCAGGTGGGGACCAGAGTACAACCGGCCACGGCGGCCGGCCACCAGCACCTTGGTTTACCAAAAGACTCGTGTGATTTATTCAACTGTGAGTAATCAAACATCCCCCTGGTATGTCCGGGTGCGCAGGCTCCTACCATCGCCATCCCCTGCACAGAGCCACTGGGTCTCGGGGCAACCATCCCTACCCACGAAGGGGTTAACATTCAGCTGCCATTACATCTTCCCCGGGGTGTCCCACAACGGCAGCCGTGGTGCCACATTTCACCACACACTGTGGGTGGTGTCATGAACTGAATACGGACAAGCCCATACAACTACATCCCCCCTTTTTCATTTGGCGTGTCCGTGTGACCCCCGGGTCCGGAGGATCCCTCGAGCCACACAGCGCGTCTGGATCTGAGCAGCCCGGCTGCTACAGGCGTGGGGGCGGCACATTTATGGCATATATGCTGCATATCAGGGCCGTATTTACCATTAGGCACCTGTGGTCCCGTGCCTGGGGCGCCACATTGCGGGGGGGCAGCACTTTCTGGCTGCAAAAAAAAATAATTAAATTTTTCTTTTTTACATCTTCTTCCCCTCCGGATAGTCTATTAAATCCGCTGTGTTTTTGAAGCGGGAGGGGGCCGGGGGGGCGCGGGGGTGAGAGACGCACTTCCATTTATCTGTATCTGCGTCTTTAAGACACGAATACAGATAAACTGTGGGCGCCGCCGGGCACAGAGAACTGGTTGCCCCTGGAAGTGCCTGCACTTCCGGGGTCAGAGGAGCGCCAATCAGCTCCGTGCTGTGGCATCCAATGCTGCAGATGCCGCGGAGGACAGAACACTCACCAGAGCCAGCAGCAGCAGGAGGATGACGGACACCATAGTAGGAGCGGCAGCAGCAAGAGGAGGTGGGAGGCACAAGAGCAGGTAACCGCTGGCAGAGTTCCAGTGCTGTGAAGTGAGGATTCTGGGGGAGGGGCAGGCAGGCTACAATGTGAGTATAGTGGACGAGGGACAGGCAGAGGCTGCAATGTGAGTATAGTGGACGAGGGACAGGCAGAGGCAGAGGCTGCAATGGGAGGATAGTGGACGAGGGGCAGGCAGAGGCTGCAATGTGAGGATAGTGGACGAGGGACAGGCAGAGGCTGCAATATGAGGATAGTAGACGAGGGGCAGGCAGAGGCTGAGACTGGGGGGAGGCTGGAGGGAGGCAGAGGCTGAGACTGGGGAGAGGCTGGAGGGAGGCAGAGGCTGAGACTGGGGGGAGGCTGGAGGGAGGCAGAGGCTGAGACTGGGGGACGCTGGTTGGAGGCAGAGGCTAAGACTGGGGGGAGGCTGGTTGGAGGCAGAGGGTGAGACTGAGGGGAGGCTGGAGGGAGGCAGAGGCTGAGACTGGGGGGAGGCTGGAGGGAGGCAGAGGCTGAGACTGGGGGAGGCTGGTTGGAGGCAGAGGCTGAGACTGGGGGGAGGCTGGAGGGAGGCAGAGGCTGAGACTGGGGGGAGGCTGGAGGGAGGCAGAGGCTGAGACTGGAGGGAGGCTGGAGGGAGGCAGAGGCTGAGGCTGGGGGGAGGCTGGTTGGAGGCAGAGGCTGAGACTGGGGGAGGCTGGAGGGAGCCAGAGGCTGAGACTGGGGGAGGCTGGAGGGAGGCAGAGGCTGAGACTGGGGGGAGGCTGGAGGGAGGCAGAGGCTGAGACTGGGGGAGGCTGGAGGGAGGCAGAGGCTGAGACTGGGGGGAGGCTGGAGGGAGGCAGAGGCTGAGACTGGGGGGAGGCTGGAGGGAGGCAGAGGCTGAGACTGGGGGGACGCTGGTTGGAGGCAGAGGCTGAGACTGGGGGGAGGCAGAGGCTGAGACTGAGGGGAGGCTGGAGAGAGGCAGAGGCTGAGACTGGGGGGAGGCTGGTTGGAGGCAGAGGCTGAGACTGAGGGGAGGCTGGGGGGAGGCAGAGGCTGATGCTGGTGGAGGCTGGGGGGAGGCAGAGGCTGATGCTGGCGGAGGCTGGGGGGAGGCAGAGGCTAAGACTGGGGGGAAGCTGGGGGGAGGCAGAGGCTGATGCTGGCGGAGGCTGGGGGGAGAGAGGCTGATGCTGGCGGCGGCTGGGTGGAAAGAGGCTGATGCTGGCGGAGGCTGGGGGGAGAGAGGCTGATGCTGGCGGAGGATGGGGGGGTGAGGCTGATGCTGGCGAAGACTGGGGAGTGAGGCTGATGCTGGGGGAGGCTAGGGGGAGAGAGGCTGAAGCTGGGGGAGAGAGGCTGATGCTGAGGGAAGAGAGGCTGAGGCTGGTGGGAGAGAGGCTGATGCTGGGGGAGAGGCTGCTGCTGGAGGTGGGGGGAGAGAGGCTGCTGCTGGGGGAGTGAGGCTGCTGCTGGGGGAGTGGGAGATAGTTGCTAATGCTAGAGACAGGGGACAGGGGTTGAGGGATAGTGCAATGACAAAATCGATTGGGTGGGGGGAGTGTAAGTACTCAGAATTAGAGGGTGGCAGCATTGGGAGCTCATTATGGAGAAGGGGCAGCATGTGTGGGCTCAGTATGGAGTGGAGCAATGTAGGGGAGTCAATATCAAGAGTGAGGTAGTGTGTGTGTGGGGGGTGTCTCAGCATAAGCTCTAGTGTGGTGGTCTTAGCATGAGTGGGGAAAAATTGAGGTGTCATTATGGAAAAGAGGAAGCAGCATTAGGAGCTCATGGAGAGGGGCAGCATATATGCGACACTGTGAGGAGGGGGCAGCATGCATGGGACACTGTGAGGAGGGGGCAGCATGCATGGGACACTGTGAGGAGGGGGCAGCATGCATGGGACACTGTGAGGAGGGGGCAGCATGCATTGGACACTGTGAGGAGGGGGCAGCATGCATGGGACACTGTGAGGAGGGGGCAGCATGCATGGGACACTGTGAGGAGGGGGCAGCATGCATGAGACACTGTGAGGAGGGGGCAGCATGCATGGGACACTGTGAGGAGGGGGCAGCATGCATGGGACACTGTGAGGAGGGGGCAGCATGATGTGAGGACAATGTGCAGATCATATTTCGAGGAAGGTGTTGTGGATATAATTTATAAGTGAGGGTAGTGTGTAGTTTATTAGGGGCAGTGTCACAGTCACAGTATATAAGTGGGGACGGTGTGGTGGGAATATTTTATACTCATGCTATGTTTTGATGTGCCTGTGGTGATCCCCATGGGGGGGGGGGTTAGTGCCCTTCATTTCTCATTGATAGTTTTTAAAGTGTTTTACAGAGTAGATCTGCCTTAAACAGATGTCGTGTGCAAAAGCTCAGTTTTACGTTGTCACTAAGGGGCGCGACCACTTAAAGTGCCTAGGGCAGCATGAAGGCAAAATACAGCCCTGCTGCATATGGCATAAATGTCTGATAGATTTGGGTCATTCCATGGTGAATAACCATTGGCCAGCTCATTTGGGTATAGTAAACATGCAAATGTAACTGTGCATACATCTCTTTATTCATTTAATGCCTCACAAAAGATGTGGTGGTTAGCCGGTCCCTATTGTCATGAGTGTGTCACGGCCTGATGTGATCTCGGAGGAATCTGGGATCAGAAGGTCACAGTATGTTGTTCATTGCAGATATGCTTCAGTGTCTGTCATTTACCCTGAGTTGGAGTGTATTTAATTTCTTCAGGTGCTAAAGGGGTAAGGTTAATTTCTATCCTGCAGCCATGTAGTTGTAATGTGACACCCTGGCAAAACCAGGTAGTCACAAAAGTGTACATCCTCCTTGTTACCACCAGAAACCCACACTTAGGCATAACACACAAAAATAAAACCCTTGACACCCCCTCATGATAATAGGGACACACCAGTGGGCGAGATCAGGCAGATGAGAACGGCCACCTAGGGCCCTGAGATGTCAGAGGCGGGAACACGTCAGTCTAAGTTTTGAGAACAGTCTGAGTGAGACAACAATCAAGTTCAGAGTTGGAGTTGAGTCAAGTGGAAGTCAAGTGCAGACTGTGACAGTGTAGTCAGGGGTAGGAGTCCTTGGACTACTCGGCTAGGTGGCAGATGATGAACAGGGCCATAGGCGACGGAGATCTGGTCAAGGGAAACCTTAAGTAGACCGGGGCAGGGTTGTAGCCCGTCGATGCCGACAGCGGGAATCCGGTCCGGAGGCCATGCACAGTCGGGGTGCCTGTACCCTAGGGCGAGGAAGGTTGTAAGCCCCTCTCCAATTAACCAGCCGGGGACAAGGTTCCAGACTTTGTCCCATTAACTTCCCAGATAGAGCGAAACGGAAGCCCAACGCGGGGGATAGGGTGTCCGTCAAAACCCACTGAAATCCTAAGGGTCAGCTTTCTCAGGCCACAGCTCCCAACACACACAGAACCGGGAGTGGACTTCTCCATTCCATGCAAAGTCGTCAAGAATGAAAGGAAAACACAAAGTGCAGGAGGAAGGGATACCTGTTCATCAACCTGGGTGCGGGACCCGAATGCACCTTCCTAAGGCAACCGGCCACTGGCAACTTGGTTTACTACTGGACGTGTGTGAAATTACTGAACTGTGAGTACACCATTGTCCCCCGGTCGAGCCCGGCACGCCACCTCCAGCAGCCATCACTCCCGTGTCCCGACACAGGGCCCCGAGACTACACCTCCCCTACCCGTGGAGAGGATCCCATCTAGCTGCCCCATTCCATCACCCCCGGGCGCCCCATCACCAGGCAGTGGCGGTGTCACCATCCCTCACCGCAACCCATGGGTGGGGTCACAAACAACTCCCTTGTAAATATCCCCTTTCCAACGGTTGCGAGGACGGGCGGCCATACAAGCCCGTATCCGGTCACCACTCGAGCCGTAGCAGCGAACCCGGATCCGAGCAGGCCCCCAAGAGAAGCGGCATTGGCCCCCGCCACCAGCAGTA